>NC_065593.1:29579742-29899602 GCF_024542745.1 Macaca thibetana thibetana | reverse complement strand
ACACAACTCATCCCATTACATAGAGTATACCTTTCTCCCTTTAGTTAAAGGTTACTTGTGTCACCACCACCCCTACACATACACCAGAAGGCAGCTTTTTCTAAAAGAAAACCACTCTAAGATTCAGTCCTCTGAAGAACAATGTAAATCTCAACTCTTTTGAAAATCTGGTTAATGTTAAGCCTATAATTTTATTTTCATTTTCTTCCAACCTGAATGACTTTTCTTAAAGGGTTCATACATTTAAAGTTTTGCCTAGATTTTTGGCCGGGCATGGTGGCTTATACTGGTAATCCCAGCACTTTGGGAGGATGAGGCGGGCAGACCATTTGAGCTAAGAATTTTGAGACCAACCATGGCACCAAACATGGCAAAATCTCACATCTACCAAAAATACAAAAATTAGCTGGCCTTGGTGGGGCACTTGTAGTCTCAGCTACTGCTACTCAGGAGGCTGAAATGGGAGGATCGCTTGAGCCTGGGAGGTTGAGACTGCAGTGAGCCGTGATCGTGCCACTGCACTCCAGCCTGGGTGACAGAGTAAGACCCCATCTCAAAAAATAAGAAGAAGAAAATTAAATTTTGGCTAGATTTCCTTCCTTTTTTCTGGGAGGGTTTTGAGCTTTCTTATGTTAGATTATTACGCACTTAATAGCCTCTTGAAGCTACTGAAAATAGGAGATCTATACAATTTAAGGAACTATATGGACTTTACTTTCTAATTACATCTGAAGGTGTATTATCTTATCTAATTTGATAAGCTTCTTTCCATTGTCACTCCTTATATGTTCATATGAATCCTCCAGGAACACATACTCTAGACATACATTGTTTCGATCAGAAAGGTTGAAGCCTCTTTTGGGGCCAGTTTAAGAATCTTCACATTCTAATTTCTATTGTACTTTAACAGGACTCAAACCTTACAAAGAAAGAAACTTCGCTCATCTCTTATCACAATAAAAACCTAACTTGATCTACTCTCAAGCTTAGAAAGCTTTATTTCAGAAGACAGAATTGCAATAGTTCTACCTATAATTTAAGTAAGAGCAGGGGCTGCATGCAGTGGCTCATACCTGTAATCCCAGTACTTTGGAGGCCGAGGTGGGCAGATTGCTTGAGGTCAAGAGTTCAAGACCAGCCTGGGAAACATGGCAAAACCCTGTCTCCACAAAAAATTAGCCAGGCGTGGTAGTGTGCATGTGTGGTCCCAGCTACTTGGGAGGCCGAGGTGATAGAATCACTTGAACCTGGGAGGCAGCGGTTGCAGTGAGCCGAGATTGTGCCACTGCACTCTAGCCTGGGTGACAGAGTGAGACCTTGTCTCGAAAAAAAAAAAAAACATTAAGTGAGAGCAGCCTCCACCTATCCTATGGACCCAGGACAAAGTGACATCTGTCAAAAGCCATAAGACAACAGACAAAAACAAAACAAAAATCAATGTTTTAATTTTCCAGTGATCCTGATTTTAAGCAAAACTAATCCTTTAGCAACAGAGTTCAAAGTTGGCCAGCACTAGACAGCAGTGACGGGCAACCCTCCTACCTCCCCACCCCAATACTGTTATTTTTACTTATTCAGATTTAGGCTCCAATTGGAGTTACCGCCTGTATTCATTTCCTAAGCCTACTATAACAACATACTATAAATTTGGTGGCTTAAAACAACAGAATTTATTTTCTCTGTTCTGGAAGCTGGAAGTCTGAAATCAGGTTGTCAGTAGGGCCCTTCTCCCTGAGACTCTCAGTAGAATTTTCTCTTACGTCTGCCTGGTGGTGGCCATCAATCTTCCATGTTCCTTGGCTTGCAGCTGTGTCACTCCAATCTCTGTCTCCATCACTATGTGGCCTTCTCCCTGTGTGTCTCTCTTCACACCATCTCCCTTCTTATAAGGACATCAGTCATATTGGATTAAGAGCTCACTCTACTCCAGTGTGACCTCATCTTAACTAATTACTTCTACAATGACCCTATTTCTAAGTAAGGTCACATTTTGGGGTACTAAGTGTTAGGATTCAACATATCTTTTGGGAGAGCACAGTTTAAAAACATAATATCATCCTTCCCAGTTTTCTTGAGTACTTTATTTCATGGTCTCTCATTTGTTGGTTTTATTATTTCCATGCATATTAACAAATGGGAAAGATCAACTGTCATCTTCTGGCTTAATAAATGCAAGGCTGGGCACAGTGGCTCACGACTGTAATCCCAGCACTTTGGGAGGCCGAGGTGGGCGGATAACTTGAGGTCAAGAGTTCAAGACCAGCCTGACCAATATGGTGAAACCCCATCTCTACTGAAAAATACAAAAATTAGCCAGCTGTGGTGGTGGGCACCTATAATCCCAACTAGTTGGGAGGCTGAGGCAAGGAGAATTGCTTGAATCTGGGAGGCAGAAGTTGCAGTCAGCCGAGATCACACTACTTGCACTCCAGCCTGGGCAACAGAGCAAGACTCCATCTCAATAAAAGAAAGAAAGAAAAAGAAATTCACAAATATTTATGCCTTTATTTTAAAAAGGAGGCTATGTCAATTTAAATATTATTACATGAGCAAGAAATCATTACATAAGTAACCAAGCAAAATTAGACTTTTTTTGGAAGTTACTTTCCCAAAATACAATAACTCATAAATCTGAGTGTCTTATCAAACTAATTTGATAGGAGCTAATGGCAAATGCAGTTTGGTGACATGGAAAAGCATCTCATTCTCTGCAGGTGCAAGAAAAAGGAAACCATCGGTTGTTTCTTGCTTGCTTGCTTGTCTTGCTGAGTTTTCTTTCACCAGCAGTAGGAGAGTTTAGAGTTTCCAGGCTAAATACTGGAATTTCAATAATTAGCACTCAAAGAGGAAAAAAAGTAGTCTTTCAAATAAAGGCCCACTCAAAACTTCAAATAACTTCAGTTTCAAAAAATAGTATAAGAAAGAAGCAGAATAGGCTTGTGTTAAAATAGATTATAAAACATATGATATTTGCTGCTTACATTTGTCATCCAAATGTTTTATGGTTAATATCAATTTTTTCAATTTTTTACTAATTTTGTATTCACTGATAAACAAGTACTTCCACTAGCAACATTAAGAATCAAGGTTTTCAGTTAGAGAAATAATCACATGGCTCACCAAGTAATAAGTAAAAAGGAATTATGAGTTGAGAAAAGGGTTAAAATTTGATTATGTTTTGTAAAGCAATGCAGGAAATAAATTCATAACTTTCAGTATGAATTTGTCAGTAAAACAAAAATTAAAATATTAAGCCTTCTAGGGTTCCTTTGAGGAGTATATGTGATGGTATATACAAAATACCTGGCATACAGTATGTGCTTAGGAAACATTAACTTCATTCCACACCCTCCTTTGTTCAGTGTCATTGAACCTCAAACAGTTCCCTGAAAAGTTCCCATTAATTGGGGATGAAGAAACCCACCCAGGAATTAAGTGCTCATTTCATCCCCTACATGTGGAAAAGACAAGTCTCACAGCACCCTGATTGGTATGGAACTCCACGCTGCCCAAGAATGAGTGCCCCTTAGATCTTGAGCTAACCAGCTGGTGGCAAGGCCCTTGCTTCACACCCTCACAGGGTACTCAGTAGCTCCACCGGTAATAAAATTTCCCCAGTTGTCATGGGGGCGCAAGATGCTTAACTGACATGAGACTAAATCTGGTCTTTATGGTTTGAATTTCATTTTGATAATTATTTGTTTTGAAGAATACAAATGTAAAGATCATTTCTATCTTCATATGAGTCACAAATTATAATCTTGATTCTATAATAAATCTTCTTTAGCTTTCAACTGGCATATTCAACCGGAAATGGGAGATACCCATTTCCTCTATATTTCAAATTGACCTTCATATATAAAAACGCGTGAGTTCATAACGATACTTGTTTTTAAAAACTTCATGGTTCACCTTTGTAAGTTCACGCTAGGACATCAGCTCATTGTTTTGAAAACTGATGAAGGGAAGCAATCAAGCATTTGTACTCCTTTCCTGTATGCATTCTATTTCGGGGCCACCAAAGAGATGATGAGGAAAGTCCTTCACAGAAATATTCCTGGTTAATAAATTGAGATGGAATGATGGAGTTAGAAAAATTGTCATTTTGCAAGACCTAATGAAATCATAGATCTAGGTAACAATCATCAACTGATGCTGAAACTACCAGGATGGTGGTTTTCAACCTCACCTGCCCCCAAGAGCTGTTACAAGCCTCAGTGTGCAGGCTGCACTCCAGACCAAGTGAATCAGAATGTCTGGGCTGATTGTAAAGCTCCCCAGGTGATTTCAGTGTGCAGCCAAGATTGAGGATCACTCACTAGATGAAAGGGGCATGGGGAAGTTTATAACAGATGGATCAGACAGAAAACACTTCAACCTACTCACCAATTCTAACGTTGGTATGAGTGGGACAGCCAGACACTGTGTACATTAGCACAATGTCTAATACACAGCACTACCTAGGAGGTGTTCTAGCAAAAGCCTTCTCCCTTACTCCTTACCCCTCTACACACATAATTGAACCTACATGTAGTCAGTCCTTCGGGTCTAATTTTCCAGTTTAGATGAAACACAGGCATAGGAGAAGTTAAATGGTACCATGAAGAGGTAATCAGCTGACTCATGAATGTGAGAGATTCAACAGGATATGTGAATTGGATTTTTCCACAAATAACTGAGGAGGAAAGGCAGAGGGCTAATGTTATAAATTAAAAGAGACTTAAATTACCTATCAACTAAATGCAATGTGTAAGTCTTGTTTGGCAGCTGATTTTTAAAAAATGAATTCGCCTTGAAGAAGGAGTCTGATTTAAACAAACAAAATGTTTTTTAAAAAGAAAGGAAGAAAGAAAGAAGAAAAAACTTGTGACAATCAGGAAGTTGTGATTTGGTATTAGATTACAATAAAAATGATTATTTTGTGAAGTGTGTGGCTGGACGTGGTGGCTCATACTTGTAATCTCAATGCTTTCGAAGGCCAAAGAGGGAGGCATCACTTGAGGCCAAGAGTTCAGGACCAGCCTGGGCAACATAGCAAGACCCCATCTCTAAAAAAAAAATGTTTTTAAAAATTAGTGGGGGAGCCAGGTTTGTTGACTTGGCTCATGCCTATAATCCCAGCACTGTGGGAGGCTGAGGCAGGAGGATTGCTTAAGCCCAGGAGTTCGAGATCAACCTGGGAAACATAAGGAGACCCCATTTCTACAAAAAAACAAAATACAAATATTAGCCAGGCATGGTGATGCACACCTGTGGTCCCAACTACTTGGGAGGCTAAGGCAGGAGGATTACTTCAGCCTGGGAGTTTGAGGTTACAGCAAGCTATGATTGTGCCACTGCCCTCCAGACTGGGCAACAGAGTGAGACCCCATCTCTACAAAAAAATTTTTAAAAAAATACTAGCTGGGCATGGTGGCACTTGCCTGTAGTCCTAGCTACCCTGGAGGCTAATGCAGGAAGATGGCTTGAGTCCAGGAGTTCAAGGTTGTAGTAAGCCATGATGTTACCACTGCACTGCAGCCTGGGTGGAGAGACAGAATAAGACCCTGTCTCTGAAAGAAAATTCTTTTGGTTAAATCTGATAATGGTATGCATGGTAGTTATACATTTTTAAAAGTCCTTATCTATTAGGGATATATGCTAAAACATTTATAAGTAAAGTCATACGTTGTCTAAGATTTGCTTTAAAATACCCTAGGGAGTCGCACCATTACACTCCAGCCTGGGCATGCTGGAGTGCAATGAGCGAAACTCTGTCTCAAAAAAAAAACAAAACAAAACACAAAACCCTAGGAAAAGAAGTTGGGTGGAAGTTAGATTATTAGAAACATGTTGGTAATTGTTGAAGCTAAGCTATGAGTATATGGGGGTTCAATATATTGTTATCTCAACTTTCGTGTCCATCTGAAAATTTACATAACAAAAAGTTATATGTATGTGTGTGTGTGTGTGAGAACTACGTGAGGAGCGGTGAGGAATGGCGAATAGCCTTATGTAGCTGATGCAAAATATATAGGAGGTAGGGGAATTTCATGCCCTCAAATTTGCTAACTACTCTGTGAAATACAAATGACATCAAAGAAGCACTTTCTGCTCTCAAGGAATATTTTCCTTGAGGAACATGTGCCATTGTACAATCAAAGAAAAAAAACTAAATAATGACGTGAATCACGTAAGACACCAACATCAAGGGTTACAGTTGGAACTGCTCACTGTTGGGGAGACGTAGTGATTTTGGCTTAAGATAGTGAGTGAGGTATAGTAGAGAGATAGACTTAGATTTAAACCCTGACTCTGCTGTTTCCTGGTTTTGTGACTGCCTGCAAGTCATTTGACCACCTTGAACCCCAGCCAGTCTCAAAGCCAATGTTACATGTGTTAGATTTTTGTTACATAAGCACTCCAGTTCCACGTATGCATTTTTATTTCAGTTATTGTTTTATAACAAATCACCCCAAAACTTAGTGGATTCAACCAAAGCCATTTTACGTCCTCATACTTCTGTGGGTTGGGCAGGGCTCAGCTGGACAGTTCTTCTGCTGGCTCTGCTTGGTATCTCATGTAGTTGCAGTCAGTGGGTAGCTGGGGCTGGAACCTCCAAGACAATGCTTCACCCATATTGCTAGCACCTTGGAGGTGAGGCCAGGAGCTGGACTGGGCTGGGACATGGTTTGTCTGGGATTTTCTCTCTCTCCATGTGGCCTCTGCAGGTGGGGATCCATACTTCCTTTTTTTTTTTTTTTTTGGAGACAGAGTTTCACTCTTGTTACCCAGGCTAGCATGCAGTGGCTCGATCTTGGCTCACTGCAACCTGCAACTTCTGCCTCCCAGGTTCAAGTGATTCTCCTGCCTCAGTCTCCTGAGTAACTGGGATTACAGGAGTGCACCACCATGCCTGGCTAATTTATTTTATTTATTTATTTATTAGTAGAGACAGGGTTTCACCATGTTGGCCAGGCTGGTCTAGAACTCCTGACCTCAGGTGATCCACCCTGCTTGGCCTCCCAAAGTGCTGTAATTACAGGAGTGAGGTACCACGCTCAGCCCCATACTTGTTATTTGGCAGCTCAAGATTCTCAAGAGCAAGCAGTAGAAGTTGCCAGACTTTTTCAGGCTGAGGACCAGACCTGACACAGCATCACCTCCACCTTATTCTACTGGTTAAAGCCATTCATGGGGTCAGCCCAGATTTAAGAGGAGGAAACTATGCAAAAGCATGGATACCAGAATGCATGGCTCTTGGGGGCTGCTAATGTAACAGACTACTATACAATACAGATTTTATTTTTGCAAGTTTTCAAAAAAGCATTTAAAAGCCTAGCTATACATGAGACCACTTAGCAGTACTTGAGTCAGATGACTTAGAGTCCCAGCTCGGCCACTTTAGTAGCTCTGTGACATGACCAAGCTAATCTCCCTGAGCCACATACGTGGCTCATCTATAGATGTGTCCTTCATAGGGTGATGGTGGAGTTTAAGAAAGATAATGGGTCTAAGAAACTTGCACAAAGTAGGTGTTCTGCAGGTAATAACTGTTGCTATATTGTTAAAATTGTCATTGTTGTTGCTATTATTATTAATTACTGAGACATCTTACCCTCAATGCAGAGACAAGCAGCTAATGTAACACATTTCCCATAAACTAAGGAGGCATGAGGCAGCTAAAGTAACACACTTCCCATAAACTAAGGAGGCATGTTATTTTTATTATTTTCTTCAATTTCAGTTCACCATTTTACATCTTCATTTTGTCATTTTTTATCAGTATGTTGTATTAACAGGTTTTCAAGTCATTCTCAAATTTAAATTCGTTGTAGGTTCACATTAACCAAGCAATTGAGAAAACAAATTCTTAGATCAAATTTGGATTTAAAAACTCCTACCTTCCACAAAGTCATGAAAACACATATTTTAAAGGAGATGGTGATATATCTCAGTCAATTTACACACACATACACACACATTGCAGTTTTTATTGTTGTTGTTATTGTTTAAGACAAATCTTCTTCCGTCATCCAGGCTGGAGTACAGTGGTGCGATCTTGTCTCACTGTAGCCTTGACCTCCTGGGCTCAAGCAATCCTCCCACCTCAGTCTTTCAAGTAGCTGGAACTACAGGCACACACCACAGTTCACAGCTAATTTTTTTGTATTTTTTGTAGAGACAGGGTCTTGCCATATTGCCCAGACTGGTCTCGAACTACTGGGCTCAGGCAATCTGCCCGCCTCAGCCTCCCAAAGCTCTGGGATTACAGGCGCGAACCACCGTGCCTGGTCACCACAGTTCTCATGTAGAAAAATATGTTTTATCATCACTGTGTCATTCCATGTAAGTTCAAAGATGTTTCAAATTGGGACTATAACATCAGTATTATGACTTTTTTAGTGAGAAAAAAATACCTGTCACTGTTGTCATGGAGTGTTGTGAAGTAAACGCTCCCTAGACTTTTGGGCAACTTAGTATTGAGTATAAACTTGAAGACTTTTTGGCATTTTGTGAGCTCATCTTCACGTTAAAACTTTAAAAACAGCTGCTTTGGGGTTAAATTCAGCTGTGGTAAAAACTTAGTAAGTTTTAATGGTCTTTGACACTAGAGGTTTTAGTGGAAAATTAGTTCAGAATATTATTAATCAACATGAACAATGTATATTACAGTTTCTTTCTTTCTTTCTTTCTTCTTCTTCTTCTTTTTTTTTTTTTTTTTTTTTTTTTTTTGTTGTTGTTGTTGTTGTTTGAGAAAGACTCTCCCACTGTCACCCAGGCTGGAGTGTAGTGGCATGATCTTGACTCACTGCAGCCTCCACCTCCCGGATTCAAGTGATTCTCCCACTTCAACCTGCCAAGTAATTGGGACTATAGGCACATGCCACCACACAGGGCTAATTTTTGTATTTTTTGGTAGAGACAGGGTTTCACCATGTTGGCGAGGCTGGTCTCAAACTCCTGGCTTCAAGTGATCCTCTTGCCTCCGCCTCCCAAAGTGCTGGGATGACGGGCGTGAGCCACCACATCGCCTACAGTTTCCTTTTTGAAGCCTTGAGTTGTTTATCATTTTTATTCTTCTTAAATGTACTTTGTTACAAATCACCACAGTTGCTTTTGACATGATGGCTAGATAGCCTTTGAGGCTGAGCAGTTGTCTACCATGTAATTCTTGAGGCAGGGGCAAGAATACATGTTAAAGCAGGAAGTGTCTTCAGCCAACATATAATTTACAGGGTTATCTAGGAACTCCTTAAAATGGGATTTGTAGGTACTTAAAAGCTTAGTGTGGTGAAAGAGCATAGTCTCTGGGGTTGGACTGACTTGGGCCCTATGAAGCCTTGGGTAAATTATTTGACTTCTTTGAACCTCACTTTCTTCAATTATAAGCAATACAATTATAATCTCTCAGAGTCATTATAAAGATTTAATGAGTTAGCAGTGAATACATTGGAACATGTCAAGGATTCATGCTTTAGTGCCTCCTATACTTTGAATTCTGAATTAAACTTTAACCAGCCTGGACAACATGATGAGACCCCATCTCTACAAAAACTATTTTAAAAAATTAGCCAGGCATGGTGGTGCATGCCTTCAGTCCCAGCTACTTGGGAGGCCAAGGTGGGAGGATCACTTGAGCCCAGGAATTGAGGCTGCAGTGAGCTGCATTCACGCCACTGCACTCCAGGCTGGGCTATGGAGCAAGACTTTGTCTCAAAGTAAAAAAAAAAAAAAAAGAAAGAATTAAACTTTAAGAAATGATATTTAGTAAGATGAAAATAGAAACTCAGCTAAAATGTGTAATATGAACATCTGTAGAAAATACCGCAGAAGACAATTCCACTTGTGCAACGTCGAGTATGAAGAAATTCACTCAGCAGTGAAATATGCATTTTAAAAATGAGTTTCATAAAGTCAAAACAAATGAATTTAATTAGATGTGGCTGGATTAAAGATGTCTGAGGCTTTAATTTATGAACTATCTTATGGAAAATAATATAATTCCAAGATAGTATGGCATTTGAAACAGCAATGGTTGGGAGCTATGAACAAAAGGAACCAAGTTTATGAGATATGAGAAGCTGGTTTGGAAATAGCCTTTCGCTTACCTGGCCCTCTTGTTGTTTTTTGTTCACATACTTCCTTCTATTCTGAGGTTCTGAAACAAAAATAAATCATAGGCCCTGCAACAACTGAAGAAACTTTCCAATGCTCTCTAGAAAGGAAACTGACTGGACCTAAGCAAGTACTTCCTGCATGTGCCACACCTATTAAAAATTAAGAAATGACCTTGGTGTTATTGTCCTCAGAGGAGTTTTAGAGCAGTGAAATTATTCCATATGATGCTACAATGATGGATACATGTCAAAATCTGCAAACTGTACAACATTTGTCATTTTGACATTTGTCAAAATCTATAAACTGTACAACACCAAGACTGAGCCTGAATGTAAACTATGCACTTTGGGTGACTATGAGGTGTCAATATAGGTCCATCTATAGTAATTAATGTATCGCCTGATGCATGATATCAATAGTGGGGAAGTTGTGCTTGTGTGGAGACAGTGGGTACATGGAAACCCTCTGTACGTTCTGTTCAAATTTGCTGTGAATTTAAAACTGCTTTAAAAAATGAAGTGTGTTAATTTAAAAATCAACAAATAAACAAATAATGAAAGTGAGGAACCTACCTCCAGGAGAGGAAATTGACTTTACCTAACCAATGTGCTTCCTTTGTGAGCTGCACCTGTTAAAGATCAAGAAACCACCTCAGTGGTACAGTGCTTAACTACAGAGTGTCTTGACATTTGTTGGTGGGGTTGCAAAAGACGTCATAATGTCATAACGTCACCATTTATTATGGTATCTGTAAGGTCTATATGAATCACTCAGATGTTGTTAAAAAATGCAAGTATAGGCTGGGCACGGTGGCTCACGCCTGTAATCCCAGCCCTTTGGGAGACTGAGGTGGGTGGATCACCTGAGGTCGGGAGTTCAAGACTAGCCTGACCAACATGAAGAAACCCCGTCTCTACTAAAAATACAAAAATTAGCCGGGCGTGGTAGCGCATGCCTGTAATCCCAGCTACTGGGGAGGCTGAGGCAGGAGAATCACTTAAACCTGAGAGGCGGAGGTTGCGGTGAACCAAGATCAAGCCACTGCACTCCAACTTGAGCAATAAGAGTGAAACTCTGTCTCAAAAACAAAAATGCAAGTATAAGCCTGGCATGGTAACTCACTCCTGTAATCCCAGCACTTTGGGAGTCCAAGGCGGGTGGATCACTTGAGGTCACGAGTTCGAGACCAGCCTGGCCAACATGGCAAAACTCTGTCTCTACTAAAAACACGAAAATTAGCCGGGTGTGGTGGCGCGTGCCTGTAGTCACAGCTACTCAGGAGGCTGAGGCGAGAGGATTGCTAGAACCTGGGAGGTAGAGGTTGCAATGAGCCAAGATCACGCCACTGTACTCCAGCCTGGGTGACAGAGCAAGGCTTTGTCTCAAAAAAAAAAAAAAAAAAAAAAAAAATGCAAGTGGCCGGGCATGGTGGCTCATGCCTGCAATCCCAGCGCTTTGGGAGGCCGAGGTGGGTGGATCTCCTGAGGTCAGGAGTTTGAGATCAGCCTGGTCAGCATGGTGAAATCCCATCTCTACTAAAAATATAAAAGTTAGCTGCGTGTGGTGGCATGTGCCTGTAATCCCAGCTACTTGGGAGGCTGAGGCAGGACAATCTCTTGAACCTGGGAGGCGGAGGTTGCAGTGAACCAAGATTGTGCCACTGTACTCTAGCCTGGGCAACAGAGTGAGGTTCTGTCTAAAAAAAAAAAAAAAGAGAAAAGAAAAGAAAAGAAAAAAAATCATGCAAGTATAATTCAGTGGTTTTACCATTGGGTCTGAGATTCTGCCTTTTTAACAAGCTCCCAAGTGATGCTTGAAGCATTTAGAGGGCACTGGGCAAACATGCGTCCCCTTCCTCACCTAAATTACTGCTATTGAAGTCAAATAAAATATAGAGACAAATCTCTGAATTTAAAACATTTTAATCTGTGCAGGAGGTGGGTTTAAATATATATGTATAAATATATTTTTAAAAACCATTTTATTTGAGAAGCAAGAACTGTAATGTGGGGCATACAGAGAGACCAGGCGGTCTTCAGTATGCCAGAAGAACAAAAACTTCAGAAGTTTTATAAAAAGGAGAAATGTTACAAATTGTTTTGAAAGTAAGTTTATTGACACTAGTAAAGTTTTGGGGAGCCGGCAAACTCAGTGATTGGTGGGTGACAGCGATAACTAAAACTACTCTTAGAGTCCTAGCAGACTGTTTCAGTAGCTATTCAGTAACATGGGTTTCAGATTACAGAAGCCAAGCTAGCAGAGGATTATATCCTTGGTGCAATGCTGTATGCCCTGAGTGCTTTTATTCCCTGGCCTCTCCACCCTGTTTTAGCTGAGTGTGACAAGAATGGCCCAATTTGTATCATCAACTTTCACTGTGCCTTTGCCGCATACCTTTGCTGCATACCCAGAGATTCATCATTAAAGAATAGTTCCTTTGGGTCTTGGACACATGATCTGTTCAGCATCGCTCTCCCTTCTCTAAACCTCATTAGTGCTTTGTTGTGGTTCTCTTATAGAACTTAGGGTGTTCTTTTGCTATACTTATGTGTGTATATCTTATACCCCTACTCTGCCCTTCTCCACCTCCACTATCCCCAACCCTCATACTAGATTAAGGCCCCACTATAAAGTGTTCTTATAGATTTCTGTGCTTTTCATTAATAGCAGTTATAAAAACTCTAATTTAGTAATTACGTAATTTTTGTGGGTGTCTCCACTACTAAATAAAAAACTTCATGAGGTCAGGGATCCTGTATATATTGCATAACACTGTATCCCCATCATTACCACATTATCTGGCACGTAACCGGTGCTCAACGAACTGTAAAGTTCATGAAAAGGGAAACTCTGTATTCCCTGAAGAACCCACCATAGAGCCCTGTATATCATAATTATTTGGCAAATAATTATCAACTTAATGGCAATAATCTTAGGAGATAGTAACCATTTTCTCATTTACTCATTAATTCCTTCAACAGCAATTTATTGACTAGCCACTGTATGCCAAGCATGATTCTGTCATCAAAGATCTAACAATATCCAGAGAACACAAATGTAAAAACAACTCACTGCTTCAAATGAAGTTCTCTTTCGTTGATTTAAATTGAGTTATTTTTTGGACTAACAGGTTCCCAAGGTCATGCTTATGCCTTTATGAAAGTTTTTAGGTGAGAAAGAGACATGGTCCAGTCTACACTTTTAGATGGTATATTATTAACTCAGGATAGAGGAAGGATGTGGGGAGGGAAGACTAAAGGCAGAGAGACTATTAGAGGATCGTTGCAATCATGCAGTTGAGAGATGGTCTGGACTATAGCAGTGGCAGTGGGGAAGGAGAGGCTTGGGTAAATTTGAGAGAGATTTAGGAAATCAAATGAACAGGACACTGTGATCAACTGGATTTGGTAGACGAGGAACGTGGAGACTTAAATAACATAAGTCTAGATTTCAAGAAACAGGCCTAGGATGGAGATACAAATCCAGGCACGATCAGCTTGAAGCAACAGGATGGAAGAGATCACCCAGAGACTGTAGAAGAATCTGAAAACATCCCATTCAGAACAAAGGCTGAGGAAGGCCCCCATCAAGGAAGAGGTAAATTAAGTGTACATTGCAAAGTAGCCTGCAAAGAAGACTGAGTGAATGGCTAGAATGGTGAGAGTAAAAGAAAAGCAAGCACCTGTGAGACAATAAATGTGGTATCAAGGAAGTCCAGAGACACCGGACACAGGGGTACATACCTGTATTCCCAGCTACCTGGGAGGCTGAGGCAGGAGGATGCCTTAAGCCTAGGTGTTTGGAACTGTACTATTTTTATAACTTTTCTGCAGGTCTACATAGGTTCAAAATGAAAAAGTTTTAAAAACTCAGAGCTCCTTACAATTTTCAAGTTTGTTTTCTTTTCTCCCATTGGTTAACATACACTGTCCATCTTGACATTTTGGGAAATCTGGAAAAAAACTTTAGAAATAGGGGCAGGGAAGGACATAGATTTATTTATTGTCCGAAGACTGTTAGCATTGTGACATGTTTCATCTGGACTTTTTTTCCCCTAGAATTTTTTTTTTTTTTTTGGCAGAGCAGGAATTAAATAATAGTGGGCCTTTTTTTACATTTATTTTTACTGAATTTTTTTACACTTATTTTTACATTTATTATAGAATAGGAGACTTTTAAGATGTTACAGCAAAGACATCTCTGTTCCCTTTTTTGCAATACCACAAACCAAAAATAAGATGTGAGACACCTGAAACCTCAGCCCTGATTATGTGGGAAGAAGGGCTAAGGCTGCCCCATGCAGTGGAGGTCGAGGACACCAGGAGGTAAAACCTGCCACTACAGATGTTGGGCACAGTCAGCGGAACACAGGGTGGTCTGTGTTGGGTGGCTTGTAGACCCTGGGCAGAAGATTCAATGACTACTTGTTTGGAGCAAACAGAATGAAGGGCAGAGGGGGCTTGGAGTTTCCTTACCCTTGTGTTAATCACAGGATTGGCAAAGGACACATCATCTTTGAAATCGGCCTTCAGGGCTGAAAAACATCTGTGAGTGACAAGCAGCCCTGACTAATATCTAGCCTGTGAAAAAGAGGAAATCTGCACCAATTGTCAAAGCAATTATATAACCCTGTACCCTATGCAACTTTTCTGTGAATCAGGGAGGCTTTGGCACCCCCAAGCCCCGTCCTGGCCCTGTTCCCACACTATATCCTGCAAGCATCTCCTTCAAGGAAGTAAGGATCCACCCTGGGAGAAGAGCCCTCTGGATACATGTGAAGGACAGCCCAGGATGACAGCTGAGGGTGGGCCCAGAGAGCCCCCAGACAGGATCCAAGGGCAGAAGGTTCAGGGGGACCTTCCCCTGAGGATACAAAGTTGATGGTAGACTTCATGTACTTGATTAACCAAAAAAAAAAAAAGTTATGAAGCAAACAAAAAGTAAGATGATATGAATCCTGAGGAAAGCAGATAGTTGTGTGAGAAATGAAATGCACCCATAGTACCTCACCTAGCACAGCTGTGACTAGAGAGATTCATAACACGGTGAACATCGAATATTGTTCTAACCCAAAATGGTGATAAAATCATCTTGGCAGGATGTGGGGGGAGCAAAATAGGGAGGGAATGTAACTGAGCTAAATCTTCCGGAAATAGATAATATCTAGTTAAACCTCACAATGGCACCATTTAGAGCTAAGTACCAAAAGAAACATCAAAGTGATGGCCCCTAGGAACATGATGGGGGCAGGAGCAGGAGACTGCTGGTGTTATACTAAGCCCTGTAGAACTATTTCACTTCCAATACTATGTGCATGCACCACTTAGATTTTTAAAATTTATAAAAATCAGAACTATTTGGAAAGCGGTGGGCAATGTGTCTCCTCTTACAGAGCTTTTTCCCCCATATAATTGGAGGAAAAACCCCGGCAGATTCTGTGATAGATCGGCATTTCATACACCCATATTCATGCCACTCCTGTGGATCTGAAACACAAGATCTATAGTCCACATAATAATAATCCTATCCTGACCTTTGCCTTGCATCTTCTAAGTTTTGAACTCTGGGGTGTGGCATTTGTTCTCTCCAAAATAACTAGTGAAACTTCAGTGCTTAGCTCTGAAAATTACAGACCTGGGTGGGGAAAAAACCCAACTCAGCAAGATAAGTAGACAATGTCTCTCTGACCCGTGACAGCTGCTGAAAACTAGGTATGATTTCGCTTCTCAAAATTGTCTTTCCAAATGTTATGTCTAGCAAAGGAAAACTGTATAAAACATCTAGACTTCAGAGAATATTATTGTGTCCTATGAAAGTAATCACTAACTGCTACCAAGTCTGTCATCCTGAAGGCTTGTTTAACTCTAAGATGTGCTGTTCTGATAACATTGAAATGAATGCTTTTCCCTTCATTTCCTTCCCATGAAGGGCTATACACGTAAGAATTTATTTTGTCGAGCCAGAAGAGAGAGGAAGAGCTCCTTCCTGTTTTCCCGTATGCACAGAGATCACAAAACCTATGCTTCTGTTCAATTTGTTAAGAGTTTAGGAGTTTGTGGTCCATTGAAATGAACATTTCTTACCTGGACACTGCTTCCTTGTCCTGGAGCTGACCATCCCCTCTGGCCTGGCAGCAGAAATTTTCACTCCATCGCTAGATAATGAGAAATCCGTCCCTTGTCCCACTCAACGCACACCAAGTAACTGCCACCTGCTGGTAGCCCCAACCCCACCAAACAGTGGTTGTTCCTCTGTTCTTTCCTACAGCCTCTATTACTTTTTTTTTTCTCTCTCTCTTTTAGACAAGGTCTCCTCTGTTGCCCAGGCTGGAGTGCAGTGGTGCATTCACAGCTCACTGCAGCTTCAATCGCTTGGCGTCGAGATCCTACCACCTCAGTTTCCCAAGTAGCTGGGACCACAGGTGCATGCCATTATGTCCAGCTAATTTTTTGTATTTTTTTGTAGAAACGGGGTTTCGCCATGTTGCCCAGGCTGATCTTGAACTCCTGAGCTCAAGCAATCTGCCCACCTCGGCCTTCTAAAGTGCTGGGCTTATAAGCATGAGCCACTGTGCCCAGCCTACCATTTTTTTTAATGTTAAGATTTTGTTTTCAAGGCTTCTCGTGTTGTAGTGAAAGTAAAAATGGTGTTCCAACCTCAGTGTAATTGGCAGCTGTGACTGGCTATGACTCACATGCCAATCACAGCTATCCACACTACCAGAGTCTTACGTGAAAAACTGGTAACACTTAAAATTTTGGGGGGTGAATTCTTCAAGCATGGTGGTGGATTTCCAAGAGGTGCAAATGGAAGAAGGCAGACTACCACTCTTTGGGTGGGTGGGTAGGTATCCTGGCATTTGTATCCTAGGCACTTCAGCTACCAAGCAACTCCATATGAGCAGTAAAACCAATCCTGAACAGTCTCAGCACTTTCCCTTCCCAGATTCCTCTGCTTCCAATATCCTCAGCCCACCTTCTATGCCCCCGACCCAGACCCTGCCCTAGAGGGTTCCTTTCTAGTTCCCACATCCCCAAGCAATAGATGGGAAAGGAAATCTCTTTTCACACAGACCTCAATCTCTGGGAACTGGTACCCAAAAGGAATCTAATTGATTATTGATTGTTGATTGATTGATTGATTGATTGAGACAGGGTCTCACTCTGTCACCCAGGCTGAAGTGTGGTGGCGTGATGAGGGCTCACTGCAGCCTCAACCTCCCAGGCTCAAGCGATCCTCCTACCTCCACCTTCCAAAGTGCTGGTATTACAGACACAAGCCACTGCACCAGACCTAGTTGATCTTTGAGATGGGATACCCTGGGCTCTATGGGCTAGCCTGGGTCCTGCCAACCCCATTCCATGTTGTTGCCCTACAAAGATTTCCACCACACCTGCTCATACACAGGCAACCATGGGGACCACAACCCCTAGTGAATAATCTCAGGAACCTGTTTTTACCCAAGATACAATACTCACCTACTTGCGCAGGACCTAGAAACTTGGCTCATTGTGTGGCTGTTTCCTGTGAAATCTTTCATGGTTATGAAGTGCAGTGAAATCTATTGTCTTGGTATTTAGGTGTATTGGGTTTTGGACTTCCATACTAGTAGTTGAACAGCCCACAGACCTCAGAACCCCAAAGATCAGGGCCACAAAGGTTATATTAAACAGTGCATAGAAAAGAAAGGTGTGGCCGAGCACGATGGCTCACGCCTGTAATCCCAGCACTTTGCCAGGCCAGGGTGGAAAGATCGCTTAAGCCCAGGAGTTCGAGAGCAGCCTGGGCAACATGATGAAACCCTTCTTTACTAAAAATAAAAAAATTAGCTGGGCATGGTAGCATGTGCCTGTGGTCCCAGCTAATCAGGAGGCTGAAGTGGGAGGATTGCTTGAGCCCAGGAGGCGGAGGCTACAGTGAGCTGTAATCACCACCACTGCACTCAAGCCTAGGTGACAGAATAAGACCCTGTCAAAAAAATAAAATAAAATTGGTCTGGGTGTGTTTATTTTCATCAAGCTTGAAATGTGCACTTTTCTGTGTAATGCTATGTTTCACATTGTAAAAGCTTAATTTAAAAAGTGAATAATACCTTTCTCTTAGAGTTGTTGTGAGGAATACATAAAATAACAGATCTAAAGCAACTTTTTCTTAGTGTAGGAATAAATGCTATTCTTATACTAGTAAGAATATACTATGGCATAAATTCTATTCTTATTCTAATAAGAGTATACAATAGAATAAATGCTATTCTTATACTAATCAGAATATACTGTCGGATAAATGCTATTCTTACACTAGTATGAATATATTATAGAATAAATGTTATTCTTATGCTATTATAATAAGAATATACTGTAGAATAAATACCAGTATTATACTAATAACAATATACTATAGAATCAATGCTATTCTTATACTAAGAACCAGTTGCTTCAGATCCGCTATTTTATGTGTTATCACAACAACTCTAAGAGAAAGGTATTATTCACTTTTTAAACTAAGCGTTAACAAAGTGAAACATAGCATTACACAGAAAAGTGCACACATCTCAAGCTTGATGAAAGTGAACACACCCAGACCAAAACTTCAAAGCTGCTATGGTGCCCCTCCCCACCACTAACCTTATGCTCTGCTTGCAAGTAACCACCATCCTGACTTTTAACATCACCTGCTAGTCTTGCCTGGTTTTGAACTGGTATAAACGGATCATTCACTGTACGGTGTACTCTATTAGGTCCAGCTTATTTCACTTGAATATTATATTTGTAAGTCACATCCTTGTTGTTGTACTTAGCAGTAATGTGGCATTTACACTGGTGTATCGTTTTCTCCTGTATCCATATTGGACAATTTTTCCATTTACTATGGACATTGGGGTTATTTCCATTTGGGAGCCTGATGAAAAGTGTTCTCTCTCATTGTGACACACAAACACAAGTACATATTTCTGTTGGCTGTGTACCTTGGAGTTGCTGGCTATGCATATGTTCAATTTTATGTCAAGCACTTTTAGGGGATACTGCCAAATACATCTTCCTAAGTTTTTGTAGCAATTCACACTCCCATCTGCAGTGTATAAGAGTTCCAGTTATTCCATATTCTCACCAACACTTAGTTTTGTCAGCGTTTTAATTTTTTTAAATTTGCTTTTTTTTCACACAGGGTCTTCCTCAGTCACCCAGGCTGGAGTGCAGTGTCACCATCATGGCTCACTATAGCCTCAACCTCTAGGACTCAAGCAATCTTCCCACCTCAGCCTCCAACTCCCAGGCAGCTGGGACTATAGGCATGCGCCACCACACCCAGCTAACATTTTTAATGTACTCTTTGTAGAGATGGGTGTCTGTACAAGTAGCTTGCTTTGTTTTTTTTGTTTGTTTGTTTGTTTTTCTGAGACAGGATTCCCTTTGTTGCCCAGGCTGGAGCGCAGTGATGCAAATCTGGCTCATTGCAGCCTCGACCTCCTGAAATCAAGCAATTTTCCTGCCTCAGCCTCCTGTGTAGCTGGGAACCACAGGCACATGCCACCATGCCTGGCTAATTTTTAATTTTTTGTAGAGATGCAGTCTCAATTTGTTGACCAGGCTGGGACAAGTTCTTTACTGATTAAATGTTTAGCAATCTCTTTCCACTCTGTGGCTGACTTTATTACTGTCTTAATAGTGTCTTCTCATGAATTGAAGTCTTAATAATGTCTTTTCATGAATGGAAGCTCCTATTTAACAAAGTTGTCCTCTTTATCAACATTTTCCTTTATGGTTAGTGCTTCTATGTCTCATTTAAGAAATACCTGCCTCCTCCAACTCATGAAGATAGTATCTAGTGTTACCTTCTAGAATATTTCTTTTTTATTTTTTTAAACTGTCTAGCCCTGTGTCATAAGAATATTTCTAGTTTTACTTTTCACATTTAGATCTCTAATCCACCTGATGTTTGAGTGTGTTGTGAGGGAGGGGTTAAGTTTAATTTTTTTCATATGGATAGCTAGTTGACCCAATATCATTTGTCGAAAAGTTCATACTTTCCCCACTGTTCTGTAGTGTCATCTTCATCATAAGTCAAGTGCACCTATATGTGTGAGTCTATTTCTGAATTCTCTCTTCTGTTTCATTGGTCTATTTTCATATTCTTTTGCTGACATCATACCATCTTAATAACTATGACCTTATATTGATATTCACGGTTAGTCTTCCAACTTATTCTTGTTTTCTTTTCTTTTTAGTTAAAAAAAATATATGTAGAAATGGAGATTCACTATGTTTTCCAGGCTGGTCTCAAACTCCTGGTCCCAGGAAATACCTTCTGCCTAAGCCCCCCAAAGTGTTGGGATTACAGGAGTGAGCCACCATGCCTGGCCAAACTTTATTATCCTCCAAGATGGTCATTGCTATTCTTGATTCTATGGCTTTTCATAAACATTTTACAAATAACTTACCAATGTTTGTCCCACCAAAAGCCTCAAAGTTTTATTGGGCTTTCATGGAATCTATATATCAATTTGGGGAGAATGTATATCTTTATAATGTTGTCATCCAATCCATGAATATAGTAATATCTCTCTATATGAGTTTTCTTTTATTTTTGTAAATAATATTTTATAGTTAGAATTCTTAAACATCTTTCATAATTTATTTCAAGGCATTGATGTTTTATGATATTACAATGGCACCATCTTTAAAAACTTAATTTCCTGTTATAGGTATGTAGAAATACAATTGATTTTTGAAAATGGACTTTGTATCTAAATTCACTTATTGGTTCTAACAGTTTGTAGCTATCAGATTTTTTACATGTACAATCCTGTCGTGTGAATAATTTAAAAGTTTTATTTCTAAGTTTTCAATTTTATGCTTCTCTTTTTTTCTTCTTTTTGTATTGTAAATTGATAATTTTTAATTGTATAGATTGATGGGTTCCGTGAAGAGGGAGTTGTGTGGGGAAAAAAATTTATGGGGTATAAAATGATGTTAATGATTTATGAATGCAGTGTGAAATAATTAAATCAAGCTAGTTAACATTTCCATCACCTCAAATACTTAACATTTTTTCTATGGCAAGAACATTTGAAATTTACTTAGCAATTTTGAAATGTACAACACTCTACTATTAACTATATTCACCATGCTGCGCAATAGAATGCACAAAAAGAAAAATCATATTGTCCCTACTTGAAATATCCTATGACCATCACCTCCCCATTTCCCCATCTTCCAGCTTCTGTCACCACCATTATACTCTCCACTTCTGTAAGTTCATTGTTTTAAATTCCACATATAACTGAGAACATGTGGTATTTATATTTCTGGGCCTGACTTATTTCACTTAGCATAATGTTCTCCAATTCCGTCAATGTTGTCACAAATTTCAGAATTTCCTTCACTCTCTCTCTCTCTCACTCGCGCTCTCTCTCTCTCTCTTTTGAGATGGAGTCTCACTCACTCCGTCACCCAGGCTGGAGTGTAGTGGCACAGTCTCAGCTAACCGAAACCTCTGCCTCCCAGATTCAAGCCATTCCCCGGCCTCAGCCTCCCGAGTAGCTGGGATTACAGGCATATGCCACCACACCCAGCTAATTTTTGTATTTTTAGTAGAGACGGGGTTTCACCGTGTTGGTCAGCCTGGTCTCAAACTCCTGACCTCGAGTGATCCACCCACCAAAAGTGTTAGAATTACAGGTGTGAGCCATTGTACCCAGCCCAGAATTTCCTTCTTTTTAAAGGCTGAATAGTATTCCATTGTATATATGCACTACATTTTTTAAAATCCATTCATCTGTTGATGGACTGAGGTTGATTCCATTACTTGGCTATTGTGCATAGTGTTGCAATGAACATAGGAGTGCAGATATCCCTTCGACAAACTGATTTCGAGTCATTTGCATTAATACCCTGAAGAGGGATTTCTAAATCACATAATAATTCTATTTTTAGTTTTTTTTTCTTTTTGGGCGGGGGGATCTCCATACTGTTTTCCATGATGGCTGCACCAATTTACGTTTCCACCAACAGTATACAAGTGTTTCCTTTGTTCTACATCCTCACCAACACTTATCTTTTGTTTTTTCATTTGAAAACACTCTGTTTTGAAATAAAGTACAGGATGATTAAAAATATAATAATAAATATTCTGACAAGTGAGAGATTATATCTCATTGTGGTTTTACTTTGCATTTCTCTAATGATTAGTGATGCTGAGTATTTTTTCATTATCTGTTGGCTATTTGCATGTCTTCTTTTGAGAAATGTTTTTATCACTGGAATGCAAGGATCTATAAATGTGACATGCCACATTAACAGAATGAAAGACAAAAACCATATAATCATCTATTAGATGCCAAAAATCATTTGATAAAATTTAATATCCTTCTATGATAAAAACTCTCTCCTATCTTCCATTCCCTAGGCAGAGAGTCAGAGCAACAGAGAGAGAGAAAGAGAGAGAGAGAAAGATGACAAAAAATTTCACCAAATTAGATGTAGAGGCATATATCTCTTTGAGGATAACCCTGAGTGCAAATTTTTAAAAAAGAAACGTAACTCGGCACAATAAAGGTCATTTATGAGAAGCCCACAGCTAACATCACACTCAAAGCCTTTCCTGTAAGATCTGGAATAAGACAAGGATTTCTATTGTTTTAGTCTGTTTGTGTTGCTCAACAAAATACCTGAGCCCAAGTAATTTATAAAGAAACAAGGTTTATGGCCGGGCGCGGTGGCTCAAGCCTGTAATCCCAGCACTTTGGGAGGCCGAGGTGGGCGGATCACGAGGTCAGGAGATCGAGACCATCCTGGCTAACATGGTGAAACCCCGTCTCTACTAAAAAATACAAAAAAAAAAAAAAAAAAAAAAAAAAACTAGCCGGGCGAGGTGGTGGGCGCCTGTAGTCCCAGCTGCTTAGGAGGCTGAGGCAGGAGAATGGTGTGAACCCGGGAGGCGGAGCTTACAGTGAGCTGAGATCCGGCCATTGCACTCCAACTTGGGCGGCAGAGTGAGACTCTGTCAAAAAAAAAAAAAAAAAAAAAAATATATATATATATATATATATATATATATATATATATGCTTATCAAATGGCAAAGGATTAATATGATACAGACCAAGTTATCTGATAGCAACATACTTCAGTTAAAAGTAATGATAAAAATGATGAAATTTTCCATTATATGTTGGGACACTAAGAAACATACCTCTAAGGTATTCATAGGTTTTCTGTAAGAGAATTGGTTGGAAAAACCTAGAAAGTTGGCAGGTATTGGCTGTTCCTTGCTGGTTTTGAGCAAGCTACCTCAATAAAGAGATAATCTTAGGCTAGCATCGGTCTGTTTGATCTCAGGCTAGCATCGGTCTGTTGGAAAGCATAGATGAAAATAAATAGGAATCTGCAAAGAAGGGTCCTCTTACAAGCAATGGTGACTAAGAGTCTAGGCTGGAAAAGCCAACCACTTATGTAATCTAGGCAGTGGGAAACAAAGGTATTTGTCACAGCTTTTCTTAAAGGCCTCCCACGAAGACTTAGCCAGATAGTAGACCAGTGGCAAAAATCAGATGATGGAATTCAGCTTTCCTCTGGATCTTGTTGGACTATTTATAAAATATTCATGTTAAAGAATGTGGTTGCCCAGACTGGGCAACATAGTGACACCCTGTCTCTAAAAAAAAAAAAAGTTTTTAATTAGCTGGGGGTGGTGGTGTGTGCCTGTAGTCCCAGTTATTCTGGAGACTGAGGTAGAAAGATCACTTGAGCCGTGGAGACCAAGGTTTCAGTGAGCCATGACTGCACCACTGCCCTTGAGCCTAGGTTACAGAGCAAGACCCTGTTAAAAAAAAAAAAAAAAAAAAAAAAAAACCCTGCAATCCAAACAAGATGAGCTTTATCTAACTAGCCCTGAATGCCACTGGCAGATGTAACCTCATGAGAGTCAAAATGAGTAAGAGTATGGCCCTATCTCTGAAAGAGTTTTGTTTAAAGGAGCTAAATACACCCACTCAAGCCCACATATGAAGAAAGAAGGAAAGAATTTGACAGGGGTCAAATCATGCCATTTATTGATGATGAATGTTGTATATATCTTCAGAAGGGCCACACCTTTTTGAATGTTGTCATTCTCTATCATAAGGATATGATGAGTATAGTTTCCTGCTGTGAAACAAGCCCATGCAAGAGTTAGTAAAATGTAGGCTGTATGTAAAGATCTGAGAAACTAAGGTTTTAGTTCTGTAGAGGTATAGCGGGTATTATGTTGGATTTGGCCCATACCGCAACAGTGCAACTTTCTGATAGTTTGTCTCTTTTCCAGGCATATGTACACTTACACTTACTACACAACAGAACGTTGTAAATTGTTTTCACCAAGGACCATAAATCTAAATGTCCCACCCTTTACCCAATGCTGAGATCAGAACTGTTGACCCTTCAATAAATGTAGGTAGAATTGGGACATACCTGAGTGACAGTACTAGATCTTAGCTATCTCAACCATGCTAAAAAGGCAGTATTAAAAGAGAGGTTCTGATCTATGGCACAGTACTTGTGTCATTCTTTTGTGGCCAAGCCTGACATACAGAACATGTTCTTTGATCTGCCCAGGGTACATTCTCTTGTGGTGGCACACCTCTTCCATTAATACCCCTAATCAGTCCATGTCAATTGGACAGGGATGAAGCTCCTTCTTAACCTAGACTTGTATATATGACCCAGGCCTGGCCAATTAGCATTCCACCTCTGAATATGATTGGTTCATAGATGGAAATGTGACCTGAGACATAGACATATCAGAGTCATTCCTGGGAACTTTGCTGAGTTATTGAGAATGCTCTTCTCTCTTCTCTTCCATAATGAACTATAATAGCTATGTAAGCCTGGGGCTGCTGGGGACTCTCTTTCCTATCACAGGGAGAGAGCCCGCCAGGGAATGAGATCAACCTATAATAAATAAAAGACAAGATATGGGGAGAGAAAATGAGAGAGAGAAAAAGACACATCCATGGTGATGACATTTGAAACTCTGGATCTAACAATGTCAGACCTTCCCTGGATGGCCAAGATACATGAGCCAATGAATTATTTATTTTTTGTTTGAAGATGATCTTATTTGTATTCATCATGTCCGTCTTGCTTGGAAGACTTTCCCAAGCAAATTGCAGAAGTCATGTCTCACTGTTGAACATAAACTCTATTTCCATCACAGTGAAGTGATGGGAATGGGCATAGGGCTGGGACAGAGCACTGAAGGTGAAACACATCGTTCTGAACAGACTGATTCAAATAGTGTGGGAGAGAGGTCATGAAAACAGCACAGATCAGCATCCAAATACAACAGCATTAACCTTTATATGCACACACTCATTAGTTCCTACCTTACCACGAAATCCATTTTCCAAAATATAAAGAACTTCAACCTATTATCATGGCCTTCAAAATGGGTACAAAAAGAATGATCTAACCTATGTTCTAATCATGGATGAAAATTATTCTTGGAATTTCTGAAACTTGACAGATGTAAGGAGATAGGAAGCAAGAGAGAGAATGAAACATCCAAACTCTGTCAGGACAAAGGAGAAGATTCACAACTCAGGGAACGGTCAAGTCTTTCCTTTATATTGAGACTTCCTTGTCACTGCTATGATCCCTAGATGACCTGACACTCCAGGAGAACCCAACCCAGGACTCTGCACAGTACAGGACCACTCCCAGCATCCCTGAGGGTCCCTGTCTAAGACACTGGTTTAATGAAGCCATAATCCATGCACTTGATGAGACATTCTCGGGCTGTCTGAACCACTTCTGCCTTCTTCTCATCTGGCTCCTGTTTGCCCACCACAGTCAGGATCTCCAGCAGCTCACTCTCCACCAGCTTTTTGGCCAGCTCAGCATCGGCTGCCAGTAGGTTGTAGGCGATGACCAGGCCCCGGTGTTGGACAGACAGCTGGTCGTGCAGGCAAAGCCGCTGGAGGATCTCCAACCACTGGGTTGTCTGGAGGCAGGAAAAAAGGTAAGGAGGGTGCTAAGTTTGAGAGTGTCCCCAGAGTTCATGTGTTGGAAATGTGGGTCCCTGGTGTGGCAATGTTGGGAGGTGGGGCCTTTAAGAGGTGATTAGGTCATTAAGAGGAATTAATGCTGCGTCACAGGAATGTGTCAATTCTTGCAGCAGTGAGTTCTCGCTCTCAAGAGCTAGATTAGTAACCATGATAGCCAGTCATGGCCCCAGTTGCCACCTCTTGTGTTTTATCCTTTTCACACACACACATTTCCCCTTCTGCTTCTAAATCATGCTATGACACAGCATAAGACCTTCACCAAAAGCAAATGAGATGATGCTGTCTGATCTTGGACTTCCCAGCCTTCTGAGCTGTGAGCCAAAATAAACCTCTTTTCTTTTACCTAGTCTCAGGTATTCTGTTACAGCAACAGAAAATGAACTAAAACAAAATAATTAAAGGAATCAGCATAACTTAGCTATGGTCACGCATCTGGAAATAGTAGAGGATTCATATTCCAAATCCATTTATTTCTTAAGCAGCTTAAGAAGCAAAGGGCCAGACCCACTGCAAACCTGAGAAGAACAGGGATGCAGAGTGTTCAAAAGGAGGATTCTCACCCTGGGCACATGGGCAATGCCTGCTTCTGCCAAACCAGGTGCCCTTTGAGACATCAGCTCTAGACATTCAGACATGCTCTCCCCCAGCCCTGTCTTTAACTGGAATCAACACAAGAGTCAAATGTATCCTCACTTCCATTCTTCTCCATTCCCAGCTATGAAGCAACCCAACTACTATTCTTGGGAAGGTAGGACTCTAGACCCCTCTGATCATCCCAGGAGACAGAGATAATGCTAAGAATAGAACCAGGAGGCTTTACTCCTGTATCATTCAACAGATATACTTGGGGCAGCAGAGTAGAATGGTCATCAGCATGGGGATTTGGAATCAGAGAGGCCAGTGTTCAGGTCCCAGCTCAGCCACTTACCAACTACATGGCCTCAGCTAAGTTATTTAACCTCTGTAAGCCTCAGGGTCATCTTCTACACCTACCTCTAACATTGTGGTGATTTAATGAGATAATACATGGAAAGAGCTTAGCATGGGGGCTGGAGCACAGTAAGTGCTCAACAAGTAGAAGTGGATACAGGGCAAGTAGGTGATGATTTAAGACACCAACCCAGGCCAGGTGCGGTGGCTCATGCCTGTAATCCCAGCACTTTGGGAGGCTAAGGCAGGTGGAGCATGAGGTCAGGAATTCAAGACCAGCCTGGCCAACATGGGGAAACCCCCTCTCTACTAAAAATACAAAAATTTGCCAGGCGTGGTGGCACACGCCTGTAATCCCAGCTACTAGGAAAGCTGAGGCAGGAGAATTGCTTGAACCCAGGAGGTGGAAGTTGCAGTGAGCCAAGATTGTACCACTGCACTCCAACCTCGGCAAAAGAGCAAGACTCTGTCTCAAACAATAAATAAATAAAAATAAAAATAAATTAAAAAAAAAACACCAATGCAAAGGTTTTCCCTTGAGCTTCTTTGCACCTGTTACCCTCACCTGGCATTTGTCAGCAGGGCTCGCTTTCCACAAGCACATGGGGAGACAGATGCAGGGGGAAGAAAAGGCAAATTCTTGGCTTTTGAGCATCTAACCCAACTTTTGTAAACTCTGCACTGAATGTCCTTCCAAGGAAAGAACATGAAAACTCAGCTAGCTGTGGCACGGTTCTAGGCTGGAAAGTTTCTATGCTGAGGTGTAACTGATAATGGGTCCCGGGCCCATCAGTCCCTGGGATGAGTCACCGAGGGTCAAAGGAAGCAGTGATAGAAACTCAACAAGGATAGGATTCCAGGGCAGGAAGCATAGCCCAGGGCATAGCCCAGATGACATGAGACTGTAGAGATGTCCAGCATCCAACATGGCCATGGGGTGGCACAAAAGATGAGTCTGAGCAGCTTCACAGAGTCCCCAGGAAGCCCCGTGTCAGAACAAAAATGCAGCCAAGATTTCTGAGCACCACAAGGAAGAACGAAGAAGTGGACAGGAGTGGGTTGGCAATCCTGAAGGGTTCCAATCCCTTCCCAACTAACAGGCTGTGTGGCCTTGGTCTAGTTGCTTTTCTGCACTTCAGTTTCCTCATTTGTTAAATAGGGATGATGATAATAATAATATCCACCTCACAGGGTGGTTTGGATGATTAAATGACTTAATAAATGTAAACACTTAGGGCAACACCTGGCACTCAGTAAGTGCAAGAAGTCACAGAGGGTCCTGTGAGGACTTACAAGAGTTATGTGCCCAGTAACACCAGAAGAGGCTGCTTTAGGGCAGTGGTTTCAAAGTGTGGTCCCCAAGCTGTTAGCACCCCACCCCCAATCTACTAAATCAGAACATGTGGGGAAACTGTTTTAACAAGTTGCCTAGGTGATTCTTAAACACATTACAGTT
Organism: Macaca thibetana thibetana; assembly: GCF_024542745.1. NCBI lineage: Eukaryota > Metazoa > Chordata > Mammalia > Primates > Cercopithecidae > Macaca > Macaca thibetana. The sequence continues at coordinate 29,871,074 of NC_065593.1, read as the reverse complement.
TTGAGAAGCTTGCCTTAGGGAAAGAGGTTGAAGTCCAAAGACCATGCAGGATGAACTACATTCAACAGATACACCCTTGTCAGATGCCAGGACAACATAACCCCCCTTGGAACTTAGAGAACACACCCGCTGATACATACACACCTTACACTGACTATCTAAAAGAGCCTGCCTTTAAACCAGATATGAACACCTTTGAATTGAGATGTCCACATTTTTCACCACGGGGAGAGATGAGTGCCCACAAACTCTTCAGTTTGGTAAAATAAGGAAAGTTTCATTGTGCACTCCCATGTTTGTGACTATACAGAGATCATTTCCATTACACCTGCTGCAATGGAAACAGTCTCATAGCAGCTGGTCATTGTGTCCACTTAAGAGAATCTGCAGCTTTTTTGCCAAACCTTAAGTTCCTTATGGCATCCCAACCACAATCGTGCTTCTCTTGGGAAGCTCTGAAGCTCCATGGCAGTGATTAGCATTGCTGTTGTTCTTAAGCAATGAGGTATATGCACCTCTAAAGGCAATGGGTGAAACTCCAGTGGGAGGGGTTGAGCTAGCACACTTGGGAAGACCAAATAATGAATGTAAGGCACTGAAGGGAATAGACACTCCTTTCCTTAGGCAGTAAGAACAGATGTCTGGCGGCTGTGAGAGGTTTCTTTAGGAGCTGGTCTCCCCAAAGGATCATCCAGTGTGGTCTGTGAGTGGGGAGATTCCCTGGAGCCCATCCAACCCTTCCTATCCCCAGGGCCAGCTCTTACCACTTGAGTCATCTTGAGGCACAGTTTCTTGTGTGCTGCTGTCAGCATGGCCAGAGCCCCTGCAGCCGCATTCTGCACCTTATCATCATCCTCCCCGCAGAGCAGCACCACCAGCTTCAGCCGGTCGTTCCCATCAGCCAAGAACCTTTCCTGTACCTGTGGGAGGCAGGAACATGGCTCAGAGAAAACTGTCCCCAATCTGCCCAGCCTGAAGAGGGTAAGATGCATCTGAAGTTCTCCAACCCAAGATCCCTTAGCGTTTCCCTCTGAGCAGCTCACTCATGCTACCTCCCCCAAGAAGCCTTCCCCGATTGGTTGAATGAAGGGGCTACAAATTCTTCCAAATAAAGAAAACAAAGAATTCCCCATCTAGTGTGCTTCACCACCTCTGTTTGCATTCAGCCTCCACAGCAGGGGAAGGAGGCAGGCACAGACTCCTGCAGGGTAGATGATGCCTGAGGAACTGTATTTCCCATCGCTTTGGGGAAGCTTGGAAGGTTTCTCCCACAGTGGATGGGCCTTCAGGGTCTTCCATAAAAAGATTTTGCAGGGACTGGGGCAGAAGCAGGGAACAATTAGGTGGTTTGCTCGGTATTAGAAAGCTACAGTGCCGTCTCCACCAGGTGAGAGATGAGGCTTCCCAAGGATCTGAAAACCAGGAGAAGAGCTTCCAGGGGACCAGTACCCTGACATGTCTCAGAGAGGTATTAACCCCTCGCAGCATCTCATCCTCAACCCTCTGCACTACTGTAAAATCTAGGTGGTCAAGTCTCAGAGCATTCTACTGGGCCAGGTTTCTTAGAAGTGGAACTCCAAAAGGGGACCAAGATCACAGCTTCCCAGGTGTGACCCTCTATCTTCATCTCCCTGAAACTGGAGTAGTGGTCATCGGAGGTGAGAGCATGGCAGAGGTCACCATATATCAGACGGGTCAGCATGGCCCCTTCTCATGGGATACAGTTGTTTCTGGGAAGCAGCTGCCCTTACATGGACTACATTTCCCCATTTCTCACATCTCGATGTGGTGGTGGCCTAGTTCTCATAGATGGAACATGAGCGGAAGTGATGTGTGTCACTTTTAGGCACCTCTCCCTCGGTCTCCCCATTCACCATCAGAGTGGAATCCACTCCCAGTGTGGCAGAGGAGAAGGCAGTTCTTGATGATCAAAGAAGCCTGGATCCCTGAGTCAGCTTGAAAGTGAGCCACCCGGCTGGGCGCAGTGGCTCACGCCTGTAATCCCAGCACTTTGGGAGGCCAAGGCGGGCAGATCATGAGGTCAGGAGATCAAGACCATCCTGGCTAACACGGTGAAACCCTGTATCTACTAAAAATACAAAAAATTAGTCAGGGGTGGTGACACGCGCTGTAGTCCCAGTTACTCGGGAGGCTGAGGCAGGACAATCGCTTGAGCCCAGGAGGCGGAGGTTGCTGTAATTCGAGACCACACCACTACACTCCAGCCTGGGTGACAGAGCCAGACTCCATCTCAGAAAAAAAAAAAAAGTGAGCCATCAAATCCAAATCCAAATACGACTTTGACATGGTGAGCAAGAAATGAACTTCTATCCTATTGGGACCACTGAACATTTTGACTTGAGTTGTTGTAGCAGCCGGTACTCCCATAGGAAAGGTTGCCTCCCTCCTCCCATTACCTCCCTCAACCTCTCAGCCTCTCAACCCCATCTCCCTGGACACACTCTCTGTCTCCCCCATGGCTTCCAGGCCCCCAGCCTAGCCTTAGGCCAGCTCCCTGGTAGACCCTGGTAGCTTCATTTCCCCTGACTTTAATATGCTTTTTTTTTTTTTTTTTTTTTTTGAGATGAAGCCTTGCTTTGTCACCCAGGCTGGAGTGCAGTGGCATGATCTCGGCTCACTGTAACCTCTGCCTCCCAAGTTCAAGCAATTCTCATGTCTCAGCCTCCAGAGTATCTGGGACTACAAGCACCCACCACCATGCCTGGCTAACGTTTGTACTTTTAGTAAAGACAGAGTTTCACCATATTGGCCAGGCTGGTCTCGAATTCCTGACTTCAAGTGACCCACCCACCTCGGCCTCCCAAAGTGTTGGGATTACAGGTATGAGCCACTGCACTCGGCCTTTAATAGGCTTTAATGGGTTAGGTTTTCCCCCTAAAACAGTGAGAAGATCTAAGGTTCAGGCGTTGGGGGTAAACAGACTGGGTCTCTCGCTAGTCCCTACATGGGGGCTCAGGAGGGTCATTCAGCTTGGCCCTCATGTTAATGAAGGGCCTCAAATTTAGACCCTGCTGTTATATCTGATAAGATTATACCTACAGGCACAGCAGTACTCTGACAGGATGGGAAGAAGAAGACATTCACCAGATGGGTATCATTTGTCCCATGACTGGACCATGAGGCCTATAGCACATTCTGAATTCATTTTATTTTTATAAACCCTATAATTATTCTGTGATGAGTACAGTTAATATTGCATTGCAATTTCTATGGGAACAGTGGTAGTTCATTAAATGCTGACATTTAAGACATCCCGAAATGGTTGATAACTGTATATGGCATTTCTTCATTTTTTTATGTATGTGGAGTTTCAATAAATGCAAGCAGTCTAGCCTTCCTTGACCTCTGAGAGGCCCTGGTCTCATATCCTGCTTTGTTTTAAGTTTATTTAGGCCTAAGTAACTTAGGGAAATGGTGTCTTCCACCTCATCTAGCCCAGGGTTTGGATTCAAAGCCCTAGCTTTGTATTTTTTCTTTTATGCATATCTGTCTCTCAGGGTCCCTACAGGGAGGGGGACTGTTATCTAGGAAAGATTTAGGGATTCCTGGATTTTCTGCCCAAAGCGTTACCTTAATGCCATCATAACAGCCCCCGATCTCACCCCAGGGTCTGACCCTGGCCTGTCTCTCCGTGCCTTGATCATGCCCGGGTCTCCGTCCTGAGCCCCGCCTCACCTCCTTGTGGAGCACCATGTTGCACATGCACTCGGTGGCTGCCTGCCGCAGCTGATCATGATTCTCAAACATGTAGTTCTCGATGTCCGGCAAGGCCCTCTCCTTAAAGATCTTCTGCCTAGGGTAGGAGGGTGGAGGAAGACAAACCCTTGAGTCTTCTGCAGTGATCATGGGGGTTTTCTGGCCATCTAGGCACCATTCTTCCATTCTGGTGCTATCCTTCCCACATCCTCAGCCAGCATGGTTTATGTGGCATCAAACAGCCCCCAGCTCTAGGAGGGGCACCATGGGCCTAAACTAAATGATATAGCATGGCGTCCTGGCCACAGCAGTGGGTTCTGGATGTCACCCAACTGGAAAGCCTCTGTATTATTGCAGTAAAGAAATTCTCTCTCTCTCTCTCTCTCTCTCTCTCTCATCCTGGATGTAGATCCAAGAAGATGTAAGGGCCAGAGCTGCCCTCACAACCATGAGAGAGCAGAAAAGCCCATTGAGAATTAAAACAATACAGAAAGGAGAGGAGAGACAGAGAGAACAGGAACCTAAGACAGCTTTGTAAGCCCTGCATCAAGCTACACCTGAATCTTGCTACCCCAGACTTCTTATCTACATGAGCCGATAAATTTCCTTTATGCTTAGGCCTATTATAGTTGAGTTTTCTGCTACTGGCAACCAAAAGAATCCCAACCCAGTACATGCTGACATACTCCTCCTTCCACAGAGGAATACGTTTCATCCCACTATCCACCTGGATATCTTTTTTTTTTTTTTTTAATACTTTAAATTCTAGGGTACATGTGCACAACGTGCAGGTTTGTTACATAGGTATACATGTGCCATGTTGGTTTGCTGCACCCATCAACTCATCATTTACATTAGGGTATTTCTCCTAATGCTATCCCTCCCCCAGCTCCCCACCCCACAACAGGCCCCAGTGTGTGATGTTCCCTTCCCTGTGTCCATGTGTTCTCATTGTTCAACTCCCACCTATCAGTGAGAACATGCAGTGTTTGGTTTTCTGTCCTTTGGTTTTCTGTCCTTATGATAGTTTGCTCAGAATGATGGTTTCCAGCTTCATCTATGTCCCTGCAAAGGACATGAACTCATCCTTTTTTATGGCTGCATAGTATTCCACAGTGTATATGTGCCACATTTTCTTAATCCAGTCTATCATTGATGGACATTTGGGTTAGTTCCAAGTCTTTGCTATTGTGAATGGTGCTGCAATAAACATACATGTGCATGTGTCTTTTTTTTTTTTTTTTTTTTTTGAGACGGAGTCTCATTCTGTTGCCCAGGCTGGAGTGCAGTGGTGCAATCTTGGCTCACTGCAAGCTCTGCCTCCTGGGTTCACGCCATTCTCCTGCCTCAGCCTCCTGAGTAGCTGGGACTACAGGCACCCACCACCACGCCCAGCTAATTTTTTTGTATTTTTAGTAGAGACAGGGTTTCACCATGTTAGCCAGGGTGGTCTCGATCTCCTGACTTCGTGATCCACCTGCCTTGGCCTCCCGAAGTGCTGGGATTACAGGTGTGAGCCACCACTCCCAGCCATGCATGTGTCTTTATAGTAGCATGATTTATAATCCTTCGGGTATATATCCGGTAATGGGATTGCTGGGTCAAATGGTATTTCTAGTTCTGGATCCTTGAGAGCCAAATCATTAGTGCACTCCCATTCACAGTTGCTACAAAGAGAATAAAATACCTAGGAATCCAACTTACAAGGGATGTGAAGGACCTCTTCAAGGAGAACTACAAACCACCGCTCAACAAAATAAAAGAGGACACAAACAAATGGAAGAACACTCCATGCTCATGGCTAGGAAGAATCAATATCGTGAAAATGGCCATACTGTCCAAGATAATTTATAGACTCAGTGCCATCCCCAATTCTTCAGAGAATTGGAAGAAACTACTCTAAAGTTCATATGGAACCAAAAAAGAGCAGGCATAGCCAAGACAATCCTAAGCAAAAAGAACAAAGCTGGAGACATCACCCTATCAGACTTCAAACTATACTACAAGTCTACAGTAACCAAAACAGCATGATACTGGTACTGAAACAGATACACAGACCAATGAAACAGAACAGAGGCCTCAGAAACAACACCACACATCTGTAACGTTTGACAAACCTGACAAAAACAAGAAATGAGGAAAGGATTCCCTATTTAATAAATAGTGCTGGCAAAACTGGCTAGCCATATGTAGAAAGCTGAAACTGGATCCCTTCCTTACACCTTATACAAAAATTAACTCAAGATGGATTAAAGACTTAAATGTAAGACCTAAAACCATAAAAACCCTAGAAGAAAACCTAGGCAATACCATTCAGGAAATAGGCATGGGCAAAGACTTCATGACTAAAACACCAAAAGCAATGGCAACAAAAGCCAAAATAGACAAATGAGATCTAATTAAACCAAAGAGCTTCTGCACAGCAAAAGAAACTATCATCAGAGTGAACAGGCAACCTACAGAATGGGAGAAAAATTTTGCAATCTACCCATCTGACAAATGGCTAAGATCCAGAATCTACAAAGAACTTAAACAAATTTACAAGATAAAAACAACCCCATCAAAAAGTGGGTAAAGGATATGAACAGACACTTCTCAAAAGAAGACATTTATGCAGCCAACAGACACGTGAAAAAATGCTCATCTTCACTGGTTATCAGAGAAATGCAAATCAAAACCACAATGAGATACCATCTCACGCCAGTTAGAAGGGTGATCATTACTACTTTAGAAAGAAGTGCTGGCTGGGTGCAGTGGCTCACATCTGTAATCCCACACTTTGGGAGACCAAGGCGGGCAGATCACCTGAGGTCACGAGTTTGAGACCAGTTTGGCCAACATGGGGAAACCCTGTCTCTACTAAAAATACAAAAATTAGCTGGGCATGGTGGCACACTCCTGTAGTCCTAGCTACCCGAGAGGCTGAGGCAGAAAAATAGTTTGAGCCCTGGAGGTGGAGGGTGCGGTGAGCTGAGATGGCGCCACTGCACTCCAGCCTGGGCAACAGAGTGAGACTCAGACAAAAAAAAAAAAAGCCTTACAGCATCTTTTGACTTTGGTATATTCACTGTGTGGTTTACTAAGTGCTAACTCAAATCCCACACCTTGCCTTTGATGTTGTCTTCTGAGAAGAGCATTCTCAGCACATTATGTGAAATTTCAAACAAACTCTTTTTGAGCCACCTCTCTCCACCCCTGCCACACTCACCACACTCACCGGAGTTTGTCACTCCGCCCAGACAGGTTGGTGAGGCCTAGGAGAGCCTCATAGTTCTGAAGCCCATCCCTCTGTGTGTCCAAGAGGCTTACGAGGGGCCGCACCACCTCATACACCTGTTGGGGAGGGGTCAAGGGTTTGGTCAGGTGAGGACTTTGTTCCCTGAGTGCCTTACATTTATAGGTGCCCAGCTGCAAAGTTTCCAAAACACTTTCTCGTACATTGTCTGATTTAATCCTCGCAATGATCCTGACAGGCAGGATTATTTTCTTTATAGACAGGATAACGGAATTTTGGAAAGGACAATCCTGTTTGTCAGGGGTAGAACCAGGCCTGGAATCCAGGTGCCTCCAATGCAGCACCCTTCCTGTGACAGTACCATGCTCCTCTCCCAGGCTGGAGGTATAGTGACGAAGGGAAAGGCCTCTAGGAGCAGAGGAGACCCCTCCCATCGCCCTATCCCATCTACCCAAGCACCTACCCGCTCCCCAGGGAAAGCAATGTCCGGATTGGAGACAGCAGCGATCTTTGCTAGAGCGTGGGCTGCCTTCACCTTGCCCACATCTGTGCCCTCCAAAGCCAGGGGAATCAGGGCCTGTAAGAAAGGGCAAGGTCACTACTTAGTCACAGACATCCAGAGGCTTCCCTCCTATCCTCCTGCTCCAGGTGGTGTCTGTCTGTCCCGGTCCGGGAAGACTCTGCCATATAATCAGCCCTTGCACATCATGGAAAACAATTAAATCCTTAATCACATATTCACTCCCCTTCGTTCCCAGTGCACATCCAGGTCTTTGCCCAACTTCCTCCCACCCACCTAAATGTTCCTTCAGCTTTTGGAAAAATAAATAATTCAATCAACAAATTTTTTACTTTCTGCCCAAGCCAAATCCAATCTTTTTGTTTGTTTGTTTTTGTTTTGTTTTTTTGAGACAGAGTTTCACTCTTGCTGCCCAGGCTGGACTGCAATGGTATGATCTCAGCTTGTTGCAACCTCTGCCTCCTGGGTTCAAGCAAGTCTCTTGCCTCAGGTTCCTGAGTAGCTGAGATTACAGGCGCACGCTACCACGCCCAGCTAATTTTTGTATTTTTAATAGAGATGGAGTTTCAGCCAAACCCAATCTTAACATCAGACATCTATTGAGCACCTACCATGAACCAATACTTTCTATATTTTCTCTAATTCTTGTGACAGTCTGCAAAGTGAAAGTGTGATTTTTTCCCCTATTTTACAGATGAAGAAGCTGTGGCTGAGAGATTAAGTATTTTGCCTGAGGTTATGCAGACAAAAAGGGGCAGAGCAAGAACTCAACTACAAGTCTTCTACATCAAAGTCCAGGGTCTCTATCTTTGCACGGTGCTTCCTTCCAATAGCAAGGAGGATAGATGGGATTCCAAAGTACATACCATCATAGCATAAAGTCAAGCAGAAATTGGCTTGGGGCTATGAGCACAGACAGCACAGATAAGTGGTGGCCATATTCCAGGAAGTTGAGTTGGGGCAGAGGGTACATTATTCTTGGGCTGGGCAAAGAGCATGCACAAAGGCACCTTCTAGGATGGCAAGGACCATGTCCTGCCCAGTTACCTTGCCACCACCTTGAGCCACAATGGTGCCTCGGTCCTTTGGGTTGTCACACAGTGCCAGGAATACCCTGTGGGACCGAGAAGAAAGGAAAACATTTAATGCACTGGAACACCTTCCCCCAGGCAGCAGCAGCAGCAGCAGCAGCAGCAGCAGCAGCAGCAGCAGCAGGCCAGTTAGTCGGAGCCAGTGAAATCCTGGGATGAAGAGGGAGACCATGGAAAGTGCCACTTGTGTGCCTGTGCCCCAGAATTAGCCACCTTGGGAAGATGACCTCATGGAAATAATTGTCTGGGAAGGAATTAAGGCCAAGTGAGGTTGCAAAGAGCGCCCTCGCTATCCCTATTTAGGGACACAATCACCCAGGAGAAACTTTTCAACATGGATGTGCCCCAGGGCCTCCATGATCTGGCTCTGGCCTCCTCTCTTGTCTCATCTAGCACCAGTCCCTCCTGTGCATTCCCTGCCCCAGACATATTGCAGGAGAACCCCAAATTCACTCATTCTCTCTCCATCCTCGGTGTCATTGCAGATGCTATTCTCTCTGCCTGGAACCTTCCCTCTCCTGCATTTAGGTGGCTCCTTTCCTTCCTTCAGAGCTTGATTGAGTTGTCACATCCCCCAGGAGGCCTTACCAGCTGCCCACCCACTTCCCCTCCAGTCTGGCTGGTTGGGGGACACTGCTTGTGCTCCAACCAGCCCTTTGTGCCTCCCACATCATGGCACCCATTGTATTGGACTGTAGCTGTGATCTTGCCTGCCTCCCTGGCCAGACTGCACGGAGACTGTGCCTTTAATCTCTGGGAACAAGGTAACAAGAAGGAACAGTGGCCTCCTTTCTCCTGATGCAAACTTCCACCTGTGATCACCTGCCCACCATGTCACTTCTCTTCCTTCCTTTCCTTCTTTCCCTCTTTCTTTCCTTCTTCCTTCCTTCCCTCTTTCTTTCCTTCTTCCTTCCTTTCTTTCTTCTTTCTTTCCCCTCTTTCTTTTCTTTCTTCTTTCTTTCTTTCCTTCTTTCTTTCCTTTCTCTCTCTCTCCTTCCTTCCTTCCCTCCTTTCTACCTCTTTCTTTCTTTCTCTTTTTTCTTTCTTTCTCTCTCTCTTTCTTTTTTATTTCTTCTTTCTCCTTCCTTTCTTCTTCTTTTCCCTTCCCTCCTTCCTTTTTTCCTTCCTCCCTTCCTTCCTTCCTCTCTCTCTTTCTTTTCTTTCCTCTCTCCCTCCCTTACTCCCTCTCTCTTTCTTTCTCCTCTCCTTTCTTTCTTTCTTTCTTTCTTTCTTTCTTTCTTTCTTTCTTTCTTTCTTTCTTTCTTTCTTTCTTTCTCTCTCTCTCTCTCTCTCTGTCTCTCTCTCTCTCTCTCTTTCTCTCTTTCTTTCTTTCCTCTGTTGTACAGAGACAGGACCTTGCTCTGTTGCCCAGGCTGGAGTGCAGTGGTACCATCATCATTCACTGCAGCCTTGAATTCCTGGGCTCAAGTGATCCTCCTGCCTTAGCCTCCCAAGTAGCTGGGAGTACAGGTGCACACCACCAGACCAGGCTAATTTTAAAATTTTTTGTACAGATGGGGTCTCAGTATGTTTCCCAAACTAGTCTTGAATTCCTGGACTCAAGCAAGCCTCCCACCTCGGCCTCCCAAAGCCCTGGGATTATAGGCATGAGCCACCACCCCTGGTCCCATGTCACTTTTCAAAGCTGATCCCCTCAGACCTTTCTCCAGGCTTTCCCAATATCTTATCTCATTTAGGCCCCCAGCATTTCTATCTCCCTGCCCAGCATGCTACACTCCAGGCCCCTCAGCCCTCAGCCCTAGTTCCAAGCCTTGGTCCACTGCAGCCCCACCTGGCCAGCAGCTCCTTGGTCTGGTCGGTGAGGATGGCACTATCTGCTTTCACCATGCAAGCCAGAGCAGAGATGACACCCGCCTTCAGAAGCCGCTTCACCCGCATATCTATAAAGTCCTTTTTGTCCTGGGGAGATGAAAAGATGGCAATGTGAGAGGGTCCTGGGTGCTAGGCCAATCTGAATTGGAACCAAAGATGGTGCATTTCTGAATTCTTGGGGTCGGTTGAATAATGGCCTCCAAAGATGTCCACGGCCTAATCTCTGGAACCTGTGAATGTGGGACCTTACATGGTAAAAGAGATTTTGTAGACACAATTAAGTCAAGGATTTTGAGATGGGGAGGTAAGCCTAGATTTCTGCGTGGGCCCAATATAATCACCAGGATCTTTATCAGAGGGAGGCAGGAAGATCAGAGATAGCACTAGGAGATGTGACAATGGAATGGAAGTGAGGTCGGAGTGGTTCAAGGTCACCAGCCAAAGCATGTAGGTGGCCTCTAGAAGCTGAAAAAGGCAACAAAATGATTCTCCCTTAGAGCCACCCGAAGAAACCAGCTCTGCTAACACCTTGACTTTAGCCAAGTGAGACTCATTTTAGGACTCTTGACCTCCAGAACGATAAGATTTTTAAAACTGGGCCAGGCGCGGTGGCTCACGTCTGTAATCCCAGCACTTTGGGAGGCTGAGGTGGGTGGATCACTTGAGCCCGGGGGTTCGAGACCAGCCTGGGCAACATGGCGAAACCCCGTCTCTACTAAAAATACAAAAATTAGCTGGGCATGGTGGAACATGTCTGTAACCCCAGTCACTCAGGAGGTTGAAGCAGGAGAATTGCTTGAGCCCAGGAAGTGGAGGTTGCAGTGAGCCAAGATTGCACCACTGCACTCCACCTGGGTAACAGAGGGAGACTCAGTCTCAAAAAAAAAAAAAAAAGTAAAAATTGTGTTGTTTTAGGTCACAGTGCTTGTGGCAATGTGTTCTAGAAACAATAGGAAACTAAGACACTTCTCCAGATTCCCTCTTCCCAAACAACTGCCAAGGGGTATATAGCACGCTCTGCTGTCGTGTGTCACTGTCTCTTTTCTTCCTTGCCTTCCCTAATCCCAAGACAGAGCCTGAGGAGCTGATACCGTAGAAAACCAGTCCCAAAGGTTCTCTCACTCACAGAGGAATGAAATAAAAGAAAGATAATCCAAAAGACTAAATGATGCTTATATTGTTTTTCTTGGAAAAGGCTGGGGTGGGAGGGGAGGTAGAGAGTATAAGCAGGAGAGAAAGGACACAGCGGATGAAGCCACCATAACAATAGATTGGGTTTGCTGGAAACCCAAAGTCAACCCAGGGTTAAAGAGTCCCTACAGACAATCCTCAGAGTGGGGAGTGGTGGGGAAGGGGATGACAACCCTGGGCAAGCCCTGGAAGCCACCTTGGAACTTCACAGCCACAGCACGTGCTCTGCACCCTTGCCTGGATGAAACATCATTCAGCTTTCAAAAATGATTCAGAGGCCGGGTGCAGTGACTCATGCCTGGATTCCCAGCACTTTAGGAGGCCGAGGTGGATGGGACACTTGAGGTCAGGAGTTCAAGACCAGCCTGGCCAACATGGTGAAACCCTGTCTCTACTAAAAATACAAAAATTAGCTGGGAGTCGTGGTGCATGCCTGTAATTCCAGCTACTCAGGAGGCTGAGGCAGGATAATCACTTGAACCTGGGAGGCAGAGGTTGCAGTGAGCCTAGATCTCACTACTGCAATCCAGCCTGGGTGAGAGCCAGACTCTGCCTCAAAAAATAAATACAATAAAAATGATTCAGAGAATGAGATGGCAATGTGGAAAACGTATTTTTCCAAAATCGGGCACAAAATGATAAATATATTCTGATTGTAACTGTGAAAAGAAAAAAGATACATAGAAAAAAAGCCCCTGGTAGGTAACATAGCGTCAAAATGCCAACAGCAGTCATGTGGAGATGACGTAATCATGAGTGGTTATTCCCTTTTCTCCACATTTTAACTTGTTTTGCAGCATGATTATTTTACTTTGATTATTTAAAAAATCTAAATGATTTTATTGGCTGGCTATACCTTGCATATATTCATATGCAAATCACACACAAATCATATCTTCATGTGTAGGGAATTGTTGGAGAGGGGTCCAGGGGATCCGTGACTTCTGGGTTAATGCTGAGCATGCCTCTCCACTCATGATTCCTACTTAGCACCCATGTCACAAAACCCAGAAATCTGAGAAAATCAAATTGTTATCTGTTGGAGACATGAAATAAAACTGTCTTTAATCCATAAAATCAACAACACAAATTGCAAAGTGTCCATCATAGCTCCGTTTGTTTTTTCAGATTACAAATTGTTGGATTTTTTTCAAAATAGAAAATGAAAACAAAGAAAAAGCATGAGCACCATCTGGTGGGAAAGTTTACCATTAACATCTTCGGTGTATGTGTATCCTACCCCCAACCACCCAGACACACACCACGCTGCTCCTGACACCACTCCTTTTGCCATTCCGCCTCCTTTGGAGGCCTGGTGGCACAGACCAGATCCCTCCCACGTCGCGCCTGACCCTACCTTGGGGTGCTCCTCGGGCACATGCTGCTTGGAGAACTTGGCGAGCTGGACAAGCTCCGGGATGACCTCCTTGACATCGTAGCTGTTGGTGCAGTTCACCAGGGTGGTGGCCACCGAGTACAGGATGGTCTTGTCACTGGTCTGGAAGGCACAGGGTCGGGGAGAAGGAAAGCAGAAAGGAAACTTTAGGACAAATCCCTGCTTCCAGGATGCTCCCTCACGTGGCCGGCAGGTTGGTGTGGGAGGAGTGCAGCTGGTAGGGCCCATTCTGAGGAAAGACAGCAGTGCAGGAGAGGCTCTGTCCATAAAGGCGGGCAGCAGTGTCTCCTGTACCCTCCAACAGCAGCTCTGGCAGTATGAATAGGAGCTGTCTCACAAAGATCCTCAGTTTGTGCCTATTCCAAAAGCCCAGTCTAACACTTTCCCATCCAACTGGAGATGGGGCGGGAGCTGAACATTCTCAGGTCCTGGCGAAAATCTCTCCCAAACTTTCTTCCTTTACTGGTAGAAAAGAGCCAGGGAGTTGGCCCGGCAGACAAGGAAAGGAGTCTGGGAGGGTCTCGGAGGGAGGGCAGGTTCCCAGAAAGGCCAGGCACAGCCTCTTTTATTTATTTATTTTCTTGAGGCAAGGTCTCTCTCTCTGTCACCCAGGCTGTAGTGCAGAGGTGCAATTCTGGCTCACTGCAGCCTGGACCTCCCAAGGCTCAAGCAATCCTCCCACCTCAGCCTCCCGAGTAGCTGGGATTACAGGTATGTGCCACCACGCCCAGCTAATTTTTTTATTTTTTGTAGAGATGGGGTTTCACCATGTTGCCTAGGCTGGTCCCGAACTCCCCTGAGCTCAAGCCATCTGCCCGCCTCAGCCTCCCAAAGTGCTGGGATTACAGGCGCATGCTACGATGCCCCCCTGCTTTTTTTTTTTTTTTTTTTTTAGCTGCCTCAGGTCCTTCAAGACCTTACCTCCTGAGGACCCCAGGAAAACAAACTGCCCTCCTGTGCATCTTCCCACTCTGGAAGGCATTAGGAGTTGGGAGTCCATTTTACAGTCAGGTAAAATGAGGGCCAGAAAAGGGGAAATAACCGATCAGGTTTACACAGGGGTAAGGAGTAGAGCCAGGAGGAAGACTGGGATCCAATCCCTGTGGGTCTGGACCCAACAGACCTTTCCTGAGGTTTGTGGTCAGGCCAGACTCCTCCACACTTGCCTTGGCCAGCTCAAACATGGCCTGCAGGGCAGGGATGTCCTGGACAAAGTCGTCCTTCACATCGGCGTCCAGCGTGAGGTAGGCCAGGCCCTCCACTGCCCAGCGCCGGGTCCGGGTGTCTATGGACGTATTGCACAGCCACCTGGAAGTGAGGAGGGAGCACACGTGGGAAGGGGCCCAGGGCTCAGGTCAAGAGGGTGAGGCGATTTCAGGGTGGTGAACCGATGATAAGGTCCCTTTCACACTCCACTGGAGCACACCCCAGAGACTCCTGCCCAGAAGGCGCGTGAGGAGGTGGAGGGCCTGGGAAACACACCCCCCTTACTTGCGACACTGTTTGGCCAGCTTTTCTGTCGACCCTTCCGCAAACTGCCTGAGACCGTAGTCTGTGCCACCTGCGGAGCCAAGCTTACAGAGTCCCTGTGGAGGAGAGGAGACAGCGGACGCATGCAGGATCAGAGACACCAAGGCTTGCGGATGAAGCCCTGCTCCAACTGGTTTCTATGGCCAGAACACTTCGCCCCTCTTTCTTTGCTTGGATCCACCTCTGTGCAGACTGTAAAAGTCAGCTCAGGTATCACCTCTGCTGAGATACTTTCCCTGATGCTCTGGGTTAGAGGCCCATCAAGTTGCAAGTTCTTGCCCTCCATTTTGACCCCCACCATTTTGACCCCACAGATGTATTGTGCCTGCCATTTTGAAAAAAACAGCAAGACCAAGTTAACCACATCTGAAGCTTCAATGAGGAACCTTATTATGGCACAGAAACTGGCAGAGAAATCCTATCTTCTGGATAACAGATTCAGATGTGCAAAATTCTACCCAGAGAAAAATGGACTTTTCTTAGGGGGGCCATTTCATAAGAGAAAATTCACTTTTGTCAGAAGCTAAAATTTGTTTTTAAAAAATTGATGCTGGGTGCAGTGGCTCACGCCTGTAATCCCAGCACTTTGGGAGGTCAAGGCGGGTGGATCACTTAGCCCAGGAGTTTGACACCAGCCTGGCCAACATGGTGAAACCCATCTCTACTAAAAATACAAAAATTAGCCAGATGTGCTGGTAGACACCTGTAATCCCAGCTACTTGGGAGACTGAGGCAGGAGAATCATTTGAACCCAGGAGGTGGAGGTTGCAGTGAGCCAAGATCATGGGGGTTGCAGTGAGCCAATATCGTGCCACTGGACTCCAGCCTGGGTGACAGAGGGAGACTCTGCCTCAAAAAATAACAACAACAATAATAATAACTTCAGGCCAGGCACAGTGGCTCACGCCTGTAATCCCAGCACTTTGGGAGGCCCAGGGGTTGGATCACCTGAGGTCAGGAGTTCAAGACCAGACTGGCCAACATGGCAAAATCTCGTCTCTACTAAAAATACAAAAATTAGCCGGGTGTGGTGGCACACATCTATAATTCCAACCACTCTGGGCGCTGAGACACGAGAGTCAGTTGAGCCTGGGAGGTGGAGGTTGCAGTGAGCTGAGATTACGCCACTACACTCCAGCCTAGGTGACAGAGTGAGACTTCATCTCAAAAAATAAATAAATAAATAAAATGAAAGTGGAAAAAAAATATCTTATAGAAACTGATTAAGGAAACTGGCTTTTCAGAATTTGCTCTGAAAATGCATCGCAAGCTCATCAGTGTTCGTGTTATTCGTAAGCAGGGAGACGAACGTCCTCAGGGTTAAGCAGCAGAGTTCACCATTCTGAATCTACAACCTCACAAACCCCCTGGATATGCCCTGTTCTGCAGGGGTCTGTGGCTGGGTCTGGTGCCCCCTTGAACCTGGTCTCCCCAAGGACAGCGGCCTCAACTCATTCATTTTGGTGTCACTGGTGCCTGGCATGGCTCCTGGTACCGAGTAGGAGGGTGGTACCGAGCCCACTCACCACCAGTGTGCGGATCTTGATCTTCTCATTTTTGGTGGTCTTGTAGATCTGTTTGAGCAGTGACACTCCATTGGTGATGATGAAGGTGGCACGGCTGAGCTTGGTGGAGGCATGGATGAGGGCCTCCACGGCCACCAGCTGGTCCGTCTCACGCTCTGAGCCACATAGTGCCACCATCATCTCCATCACACCTTTCAGTCCCAGCAGTTGGTTGCCCAGGTCAAAGGGGCCCTGCAGGATCCCTGACACCGTCTGGATGGCATTCAAATTCTTGTCCATGTCCTGGGGGTCAAACTTGCCCCTAAAACAAAGTCAAGGGCGGTCAAGAGAACTGGTCCAAGAGAGTGGAAAGAGTGTGAGATTTGGAGGCAGACGGATTTGGATTTGCATCCTGGCTCCACCACTCATGTGCTGTGTGATACTGGGCAATTCAGCGAACCTCTCTGAGCCTCAGCTCCTGTAAACTGAGGATAGTACTACTAGTTCTCAGAGTTGTGGTGAGGATAAATGACATAACAGATGTGTCACAGGGTGTGCCTCTGGGAAATACACTGTGACTCAGGGATTGGCATGCAGGAACTTTATTTGAGAGAGCTCTTGGGAAGAGAAGGAAGCAGGACTGGGGAAGAGGGAGGCACTTTGCAGTCACCACAAAGCCTCAGCCTCCAAGAAGTTCTGGAGCTGGAACATCCTTCACAGTTGTTCCAAGTTGGAGTGAGTTTTTTTTTTTTTTTTGAGACTGAGTCTTGCTCTGTTGCTGGAGTGCACTGGTGCCATCATAGCTCATTGTGACCTCAAACCCCTAAGCTCAAGCAATCCTCCCACCTCAGCCTCCTGAGCAGTTGGGACTACAGGTGCACACCATCATGCTCAGATAATTGTTTAAATTTTTGGTAGAGACGGGATCTTGCTTTGTTGCCCAAGCTGATCTGAAACCCCTGGCCTCAGGTGATCTTTTCACCTGGCCTCCCAAAGCACTGCTATTATAGGTCTGAGTCACCTCAGCTAGCCTGGGGCGAGTCTTTGCACACTGGCTTCCCTGGAGAGGGTGAAACAGCTCTCCCCAACTGAGGCAAGTCCCAGAGAGAGAGAACAGCTGAGAGCTGTCAATTGACAGCCTTTCCAGAAGCTGCTGTGTCGGGGAAGACAGTACAGCATCGACAACACAAAAAGGCCTAGCATGATGCCCTTCACACTATCTCACTGTGACATGGCCTGGGCCGGTCACTCCCCTCTGGTGATCTGGTCTCAGTCCGTCCCCTGTCAGTGAGCATGTGGGTTAGATATCCAGGAATGTTCTGCCTTGCTTTCAGAATCTATTACCATCTACTCTAGGGGAGAATCTCTACATGGGAATGTCAGAGGTGACATGCCTTCTGATGCTTCTCATCTGCCCAGATTGGTGCATTGTGGGAAACAGGGCAGATGTGCACAGTGGACATGCAGCTGTGTATAAATGCAAGAAGGTAGTGTGGACTGGTCAGGAGAACTTCACACCGAGAGTCCAAGACCTGGGCTCTGGTCCCATGTCTGCCTCTGATTGTTGGAGGATCTCGGGTAAGTTCCCCTGGGGAAGAGGAGTCAGCTTTGGAAGCTCTGAGAGCCCCTCCAGCTTCAGCATCGCATGTCCTGTGCCTCATCTCTCCACTCAGTGCCAGGGAACCAGCATCCTTCATAATTAGTTGGGGTCTGACCTTTGAGCTGGCACTGGGTCCCCACAGAGCCCCCGCCCCTGATGAAGCAGGGTGTATTCCACTCTTGCTAGGGGCAGGCTGGGGTACCATTTGATGAAGGCAGTGATCCCTCCTCTCAGCATTCCACAGGCTGACAGGAGGGGGGGTTCAATCAACAAGCCCAAAAAAGAACTAGCTGGATGACAAGTAATGGAAGTCAATTGGGGACCTCATGAGGGACTCAAGAAGTCAGCAGGAAAAGTTGAAACTGAGATAGAGAAAGAGAGAAGCCTTAAGAAGAGATCAGTGAACCAAAGTCAGGGTGAATAGAAGCCATGGGGTAGAGAAGGAGTTGGCAAATCCAGGGAGTTGAGAATAGCTTTCACATGATTTTATTTTATTTGAGACAGGGCCTCACTCTGTTACCGAGGCTGGAGTGCAGTAGTGCATTCACGGCTCATTGCAGCCTTGACCTCCTGGGCTCAAGTGATCCTCCTACCTCGGCCTCTCAAGTAACTGGAACTACAGGGGTGCACCATCACACTTAGCTAATTTTTAATTTTTTTTTATTTTTAGAGATGGGGTCTCTACGTTGCCCGGGCTGGTCTCGAACTCCTGGCCTCAGGTGACTCTCCCACATCGGCCTCCCAAAGTGCTAGGATTACAGGCATAAGCCACCACACCTGGCCAGCAGCTTTTTGCATTTTTTTTTTTCTTTTTAAGATGGAGTTTTGCTCTGTCACCCAGGCTGGAGTGCAGTGGTACGATCTTGGCTCACTACAACCTCCACCTCCTGGGTTCAAGTGATTCTTCTGCCTCAGCCTCCCTAGTAGCTGGGATTACAGGCATGCGCCACCATACCCGGCTAATTTTTGATATTTTTAGTAGAGATGGGGTTTCACCATATTGGTCAGGCTGATCTTGAACTTCTGACCTCAGGTAATCTGCATGCCTCAGCCTCCCAAAGTGCTGGGATTACAGGCATGAACCACTGCACCCAGCCAGTTTTTTGCATTTTAAAGGATTTTTTAAAATATGTTGACAGAGACTTTTATGTCCCACAAAGACTAAAATATTTACTCTCTGGCCCTTCGTAGAAAAGGTTTGTTGACCCCTGGAACATAGAAAGGAAAAGCAGAGTAAAGGCAACGTCTTCACCCACCTAAGACTCACCTGGAGTGTTTTTAAGCATGCAGCTTCCTGAGCCACATCGCAAACTACTGAGTCAAGAGGGGATATCTCAGAAATCTGAATAATTTACAAGTCTTAGAATCACTGCAATAAAGAATTAAAAGGTCATGCACTGGAGTCACACTGATGCTGGAGTGCCAGTAAGGAGACCCAGGGACTGCAGCTGCTGAGGGCCCTAACCCCTGTCTAACTCTGCAAAGCCACACAGTTCTTAGTCTTGAAAGAACGGGGCCTCCCTCCTTGACAAGCTGGCATTTGTTCCTTTCAACCACAGAAGCAGTGGTAGGTTTAAAATGTCCATGGCTGGGCAAGGTAGTTGATGCCTGTAATCCCAGCACTTTGGGAGGTTGAGGCAGGAAGATTGCTTGAGCTTTGGAGTTCAAGACCAGCCTGGGAAACACAGTGAAACAAAAAATACAAAAATTAGCCAGGCATGGTAGTGCACGCTTGTAGTCTCAGCTACTCGGGAGGCTGAGGCAGAGGAAGGAGGCTCACTTGAGCCCAAAAGTTTGAGGCTGCAGTGAGCTATGATTGTGTCACTGCACTCCAGCCTGGGGGACAGAGTGAGACCCTGTCTCAACAAATAAATAAAATATGTTCAAAAATATGTTGACACTCCTCCCTGCAAAAAGTGAAACCTAATTTTTTCCCCTTAAATGTAGGCCAAACTTACTGACTTGCTTCTAATGAATAGAATGTGGCGGAAGTGATGACATGTGTCTTCTGAGGCTAGATAGAGAAGACATCTCCCTGCGGCCTTGCTCCCTCTTGGATCTCTTACTGTGGGACAAGCCAATGGCATGCAGTGAAGACGCTTCAGCAGCCTCTGGAGAGGTCTGCAGCGGGGGGAACCGAGGCCTCCCACTAACAGCCGGCACCAATGTGCCAGCTGTGTAAGTCCATCATCTTGGAAGCATTTTCCAGCCCCCATCAAGCCTTCAGATGGCTGCAGCCCCAGCCAGCACATGACTGTAACTTCATGAAAGATCATAAGCCAGAGCCACCCAGCCAAACCACTCCCAAATTTCTGTTCTGGTGTGAGATAAAAAAAAACATTATTGTTTTTAGCTGCTAAATTTTGAGATAATTTGTTACACAGCCGTAGATAACTAAGACAGAGCCTGACCCTGTGAGGCCTCCAGGAAACTTACGTGATGTATTCCTCGCAGATCTTGTGGAAGTGATCGCGCTCCGGGTCACAGCGCAGGTCATCGTAGAGCTTGTTGATGAGGATAGAGGCCAGCATGCGGGTGTTGTCAGTCAGGGGCAGGCAGGATGGCAGATCTGGAACCTGCCCCACGACCTTCAGGATCTTCCTCAGACCTGCAGGGTAGACAGTGGCAAGCCTAAGATTCCTGCTGGGCTCCATCCTCACAAACACCCCTCACTCAGTGACGTGTTATCACCAGCTTCTCTCCAGCCCTGTCTGTAGAACACATGTAGTTCATCCAGAATGAAGGGACCTAGAATGGGGTCAAGGGACCCAGGTTCTACACCTGACACTGCCCCCACCTTGACCAATTCACCTCCCTCTAGGGGCCTCTATTTTCATATGTACAAAATCAGGACTAGTTGATCTCAGGGAACTCTACCAATGCTGACATTCCACAGGTTGATGTATAGACTTCTCCAAATACTATTTCATATTCTCTTCCTCAAGCCTCGGCTTCTTCATTTATAAAATGAGAACAATACTACCTACCTCATAAAGTTTGAGGGCTCAATGAGATAACGTATGGAAACCCTGCTGTCAATCCAGACACATCACTATCACTCAATAAATGTTCATTATTGAGTGTGTAATTATTATGTATTTAGTAAATGCCATATTTACATTTATTACGATGATGTCTTCTCATCTCTTCTGTTGAAAAATCTTCAATGGCTTCCTATTACCATCGGGCAAATTCAACAGTCATGTCTTTGTTGAATAAATGAGCACCTTTGGGGTACTGGCTACCAAAATAAATGATACGATTCTGACCTCCAAAAGCTCACAATACAATAGGGAAAACTGACATATGAAGATTACAATGAGATGTGATAAGTATAGAAGGGTAGCACTGAAAATGGGGTCATTCACTTCAACAAAATAATATCTGCAATTTATTCTGAGCACTTATTACATGCCAAGAGCTTTATACACATTAACTTCATCTAATCCTAACAATACCCCTACTGGTTAGATATCATTATTCCCATCTTTCAGAGAAGAAAAACAAGCCTTAGAGAAGTCAAGTAAGTTGCCCAGTGACATAGCAAGGACACACTCCCAATCACGTCTGATTTCAAAGCCTGTGATGTAAGCCGTCACACTATATTGCCTCTGGGGCAACAGACAGGTGGATTTCAGAGCCAGGTTTTAGAGGTGGCTTGGGGCTGGTCAGACCTTGGGTAGTACAAGGAAGTGGGAGGAAGAACATTCCGGGTAAAAGCTGGGAGGCATGTAACTCTAGATGTTAGGAGGGAATTAAAAGTGCCTGGAACCAGCCTGGCCAACATGGCAAAACCCCGCCTTTACTAAAAATACAAAAAAATTAGCTGGGCGCAGTGGCGGGTGCCTGTAGTCCCAGCTACTTGGGAGGCTGAGGCAGGAGAATCGCTTGAATTCGGGAGGTGGAGGTTGCAGTGAGCCAAGATCACGCCATTGCACTCCAGCCTGGGCAACAAGGGCAAAACTCCGTCTCAAAAAAAAAAAAAAAAAATAGTGCCTGGAAGTGGCTTAGTGGTTCATGCCTATAATTCCAGCACTTTGGTTAGGTCGAGGTGGGAGGATCACTTGAGCCCAGGAGTTTGAGACCAGCCCGGGCAACATAGCCCATCTCCACACATGAAAGAAAAAGAAAAAGAAAGTGCCTGGCAGTAAATTTGGTGCAACCTACATTTCACCACTTAAAGGAAAACTTCTGTTTCCTCCCTAAACTGCTTCTACTCTCAGAGCTTACTTCTGACACCAGATGGGTATCCTACAATTCAACTCTGACACTATCTATTTGGGGTTAGCACAGACCCCACAGGTTAAGGGCTCAGTCCCACAAGACTACCCTCCTTCAGATGCCAGCAGTCCCAGTTGCCACCTGTGCTTCTGACTGGCCAAGTATAAATCAGAGATTCCCATGACCCTCTCCCTCGGGTTTGATAATTTGCTAGAATGGCTCACAGAACTCAGAAAACCAGTTTAGTTACTTGATTACCAATTTATTATTTAAAAAAAAAAACAACAAAAACAAAAACTCAGGAACAGCCAGATGGAAGAGATGCAGAGGGCAAGGTATTGGCAAGGGGCATGGCGCTTCCATGCCCTCTCCAGGTAGCCACCTCACCAGCACCTCCATGGGTTCACCAACTTGGGAGCACTTTAAGCCCCTTTGGTTAGGGATTTTTTTAAAACAGAGGCTTCATTACGTAGGCACGGTTGATTAAATCATCGGTTATTAGTGATGAATCCCACCTCCAGCCCCTCTCCCCTCCCTGGAGGTAAAGGGTAAGGGGCTGAAAGTTCCAATCCTGTGATTGCATGGTTGTTTTCCCTGGCAACTGGCCCCCACTCTGACATTCTGAGGTTACCTAGGGGATTCCAGCCACCAGTTATTACATGAGCATACAAAAAGATACTTATCACTTCAGAGGTTAGCTGTGTGCCAGGAAACAGCAGCAGAGACCAAATATGTATATTTCTTATTATGTCACAACCACACATTTAAAAAGTGCTCAACAGGGCTGGGGAGTAACAGGAAGTGCCTGATGAGCCAACCCAGAGTCCCCAGCCTGGGTCCCAAAAGCCTCCCTCAAATGCACCTCTCCAATCCCATCTCCCACTCTCCCCTTCCATTCTTGCCCACGCCTTGAGCATCTCGTTTCTCTTCTGTTCAAACACTCCAGACCTTCTTCCTGTTAATCTTTGCCCCTTCCCTCACCCAAAAGCTCACTTCAGGTTTGACATCCTGACGGCTCCTTTACCGTGTCTCCCAGCCCAGTCTGCACAACACGTAACACCTCAACATTGCAGCTTTGTATTCGAATATTGGAATTTTTAAATCCACATTATTTTTACCCAAGTGCTATCCATGTTGGTGCCCTTTGCAAAAAGAACAGAATAAAAAATAGTGCTCTCCACCTGTCCCAACCCGTAACACGTGGATGAGCCTAGATCCTGGTGCAGAGAGAGAAGGTCTGTTGTTAACGCTCACGTTTCATGATACATGCGGAGAAGACCAGAATGAGGCAGGGAGGAAGTGGGGTTTGGGCGTTTAGCAGTAGAGTAATGTGCTGAAGTCTAAGCACTTGCACATGTACTTTGTTGAGGTCTGTAAAAACCAAACAAGGGAAGTGCAATATCAAAAGATATTTTTTAAGCTGGGAAAAGCTGATCTGAGTCTTTTAGAACAAGGGATAGTCTGTGTGTCATAAAATCTTTGGAAGAATTTACCATAGCAGATCATAAAACCACAGGTATGATTCCTTAACAATCAAAGAAGTTGACTGAGGAGAGGGGTAACATCTCGGAGCTGACAAATTGAGTGACTGCCAGAACATGTGAAAGGAAAATAAAATCTTGGCCTGGTGCCGTGGTTTGTGCCTGTAATTCCAGCACTTTGGGAGGCCAAGGCAGGAGGATCATTTGAATCCAGGAGTCTGAGACCAGCCTGGGCAGCATAGCAAAACCACATCTCCACAAAACATAAAAAAAATTAGCCGGGCATGATGGTGTGTGCCTGTGGTCCCAGCTACTTGGGAGGCTGAGGGGGAGGAGGATCGCTGCAGCCCAGGAATTTGAGGTTGCAGTGACTATGATCACGCCACTGCACTCTAGCCTGAGCAACACAGTGAGACCTTATCTCTAAAAAAATAAATAAAAATAAATTTAAAAACTAAAATAAAATCTTGGGATCCCCCCCGATTCCCTAAACCAAAGGAAAAAAAATTAAGCTGAAAGCTGAGTCATGCAAGAGACTGCCTTTCCTTTTATTCCTAAGCAGGTAGCTACAGATAAAAAATTAAATATCTCCACAGGTTTAGTAAATTAGTGCTTAAATATGTCCACTCTATGTTCACCTTATCTTGTGTAAAGTGGTCATTTACTGAGCAGGAGACAAATATGTAATTGACTATTTCCCTGCCTCCTCCTTTCTCTTCCAACGTGTGCATTCATATAATGTGAACGTACCCTTCCTCTTTCCCCTCCAGGCTGCTTTTCCCCTTGAAATATTGAAGCCCTTAAAATCATCTTTGGAGAAAGGCTCAGACCACAGACTGTTTCTGTGATTCTGTGTTTCCTCTCTGCGGGGCGTGTCTGTAACCTTGGCAAAATAAATTTCTAAATTGATTGAGAACTGTCTCAGATACTTTTGGGTTTACAAACATTCTCACTGTGCTTTATGTAAAGTATACCTGATACAATTTCCTCCCTTTTGAAAGGCCTGTGAAGTATTTTACCAACCATGAGACTTCCGGAATTTTACCCTGCGGTTGGTGGAGTCCTTGTCCCCATTTGCTAGGTAGCTCCACCCACACGTTTTGGGGATGTGTTTGGGCACTTCCTGGGCGTGTTCAGGCTCTGAATTCAGAGCCTTGACCTGCACCTTCACAAGCCCACTGGTGATCCTGATGTGCCAACGCGTTTTCTCACCTTTTCAGTTAGGACTAAAGACCTCTTCAAGAGCCTCACATCTTCCATTTTCTGTTTAGTGCCCTGGTGCCCACTTAAAAGGCTTGAGCAAGCCCCAAACCCTCCCCTCTTCTCACCGTTATCCACCACATAGATGGTGCGTGAGTTGTCGTGAATGGCAAGGTCCTTCCTGGGGACGTTCTTATTGAGCAGGTTCAGCGCCTGATCCCTGCCCTGGCCAGATACCTTCTTGCTGACTAGCATGTCCAGCAGGTGGCTGGTGATCTGCTTCAGGTCCTTCTTGGTGTCTGAAAACAAGAGGACAGGGGTAAGTAGAAAGGGGTAGGAAATCTCACATATATATGACCAGGAAGGGCAGCAGCTTCTAGACTCTGGAAATACTGAATCCACTACTTCCTGAATATGTGAATTCCCAGGAGAGTATAGTATTGCCCATCTCACCTGAAAAAAGGGAGAGAAATCCCTAGACAACACCCGCAAGCAGTCCTCCAGCCACCCTGAACACTGACTTCTACAACAGCTCATTCCATCCTTGAGCAGTTTGGATTCTTAGAAAGTTCTTCACTCCTAGCAGTGAGCGGCAGAGCTCCAGGGATGCTTTATGTGGTTTTTAATAAACTGATTTAATAAAATGCTTTTCAGAAAGGGAATTTATACTCTTTAGAGACATTTCACTCCCCACAGATTCAGGCATGCTGGGTACCTGAATTCAAGCTTTTGCCTGTGACGCCAGGACTTCCTGCCCACTGGTAGATCTTAAAAGACAAATGCCTTTTTCTGATTTTGCCCTCCCTGAGACTTAGAGATTTTTGTTCTCATCCTAGGATGGAGCCCAAAGGCAGGCAAACTGAAAAGCAAAGCTCTCCAAACCACGTCAGATAAATAACTGATGAAGGAATACAGCTCCATCGCCTAAAGAAGGAAAGATGTAAGTCGATGTGACAGCTCATCTTCAGACAAAGGCAAGTCATGAGAGTGAGATAATAGACTCCTTCTGTGAGACTCCAGAGGGCAGACTTTGGGTCAGAGGCAGATGGAAGCTACAAGGGGATAGAGTGGAAATCAATATGTGGAAGAATTTTGTAGCAGAGATGCTCAACCCAAGGAAGTCATGGAAGATTGTGAATTGGTGTCTCCCTGGGAAACACGACTCTCAGTATAAATGCTCTTGGGTAATCTCCTCCCACACTGGCCTTGGGCTGCTTACGTGACCTGTGGCATAACCAGAGACTTACATGGCACTTGCACGTTGGGGCTTGTCCATTTAGAATCCAGCCACCATGTTCTATAGAAACCCAAGCTGGCCACTAGCAAGGCCATAAGGTCAACATTTCCAGTTAACTGCCAGCCACACAAGCAGGGCCATCTTGGATCTTCCAAAGATTCTAGCTCAGAAAAGGAAAGTGACTAGTTGACCATTATAATAATAGTAAGTCAGAGTCACATCTAGAATCCGGGACTTCAGGGCTGGGTGCAGTGACCTGTAATCCCAACATTTTGGGAGGCCACAGCAGGAAGATCACTTGAGGTCAGGGGTTTGAGACCAGCCTGGGCAAGAAAGTGAGACCCTGTCTCTATGAAAAATTTAAAAATTAGCCAGGCGTGGTGGCATGAGCCTGTAGTCCTAGTGACTCCAGAAGCTGAGGTGGGAGGATTGAGCCCAGAGGTTTGAGGCTGCAGTGAGCTGTGACTGCATTACTACTGTCTAGCCTGAGTGATAGACAAGACTCTGTCTAACAAAAAAAAAAAAAAAAAAGAAAAGAAAAAGAAAAAAGCCTCTTATAAACAAATAAGGAAAACATTAAAAAATAGGTAACAACATGAACAAACCATCCAGATAAAGGAATCCAAATGGCTAACAAAGATACAGAAAAATGATCAATCTCATGAGTACTTCATTTTGAATCAAACAAGATAATTTTAATCTACATCCAAGGCAAATATCCTTAAGAAGGATAGCATTCAAATCTGATGAGAATGTGTTGAAATGCGGACTCTCATCATTGCTTGGTGAGAGTATAAATTGATGCAGCCTCTCAGAAAGAAATTAGAGAGCAAGATATAGAAAGAACATTAGTTATGCTCCATTTCTAGGAATTTGACCCCAGGAAATAATTATAAATGTGGCCAGGCATGGTAGTTCATGCCTGTAATCCCAGTACTTTGGGAGGCAGAGGCGGGCAGATCACCTGAACTTAGGAGTTTGAGACCAGCCAGGACAACATGGCGAAACTCCATCTCTACTAAAAATACAAAAATTAGCCAGGCATGGTAGTGTGCTCCTGTAAGCCCAGTTACTCGGGAGGCTGAGCCAGGAGAATTGCTTAAACCTGGGAGGTGGAGGTTGCAATGAGCCGAGATCATGCCACTGCACTCCAGCCTGGGCAACAGAGCAAGACTCTGTCTCAAAAATAATAATAAATTAATAAATAAATAAATAAATAAATAAATAAATAAAAATTATAAATGCAAGCACAGATGCAAAAATGGCTCCTGGAGAGTTTTGTATAAACATACAAATTGGAAATAATTGAAATCTCCAATAATATAGAGCTGATTGATGAATTATCCATACAAGGGAAGATTATGATGTTCTTGAAAATAAAGTTTTCTGAGCGAACCTTCCTCTTTGACCTTCCTGGCCAGAGCAACATTTTCTTTATTTTTATTTTTATTTATTTTTTTTTGAGACGGAGTCTCGCTCTGTCGCCCAGCCCAGGCTGGAGTGCAGTGGCGCGATCTCGGCTCACTGCAAGCTCCGCCTCCCGGGTTCACGCCATTCTCCTGCCTCAGCCTCCCGAGTAGCTGGGACTACAGGCGCCCACAACCGCGCCCGGCTAATTTTTTGTAATTTTTAGTAGAGACGGGGTTTCATTGTGTTAGCCAGGATGGTCTCGATCTCCTGACCTTGTGATCCGCCCGCCTCGGCCTCCCAAAGTGCTGGGATTACAGGCGTGAGCCACCGCGCCCGGCCCAGAGCAACATTTTCTAAGTTGATGCCTAGGACCTGGATGTGCAGGGAGAAGCATGAGTCTGTATATGCATGTGCAGGAAACAAATGTAAAATTAATTATTAAAATCAAAGGAATCCTTTTTAAGAATATTAAATGGTATGCAATATTAATATAATGCTCAATGAAGAAAAGAACATGCAACTATTCATAGCAGAATTCCAATTTTGTTAGATATTGATGTGGATGGTTTAAAAAAAAAAAGACAGGAAAGATACATGTGGTAATGGTAATAGTGATTATCTGAATGGGTAATTATAGGCATTTATTCTCATTTTTACATAGTTCTATATTTTCCCAAATGTCTTCAATAAGTCTCTGTTACTTTTTCTAAGTTGTGGTAAAATTTACATAACGTAAAATTTACCATTGTAACAATGTTTAAGTGTACAGTTCAATGGCATTAAGTGTATTCATACCATTGTGCAAACGCCACAATCTATTCACAGAATTATTTTCATCTTGCAAAACTGAAACTCCATCCCCATTAGACAATAACCCCCCATTTCTCCTCCTCCAACCCCTGCCAAACACTGTTCTACTTTCTATCTCCATGAATTTGACTACTCAAGTATCTCATATGAGTAGATCCATGCAGTATTTGTCCTTTTGTGGCTGGCTTATTTCACTAGCATAATGTCCTCAATGTTCGTAGACATTGTAGCATGTGTCAAATTTTCCTGCGTTTTTAAGACGAATACTCCATTGTATGTATATACCATATTTTTCTCATCCAGTAACCTGCCAATGGACATTCGAGTTGTATCCATCTTTTAGCTATTGTGAATACTGCAGCTATGCCTGTTGCTTTTATAATCAGAAAATACATATCACAGGCCAGGTGCAGTGGCTCATGCCTGTAATCCCAGCACTTTGGGAGGCCAAGGTGGACAGATTACCTGAGGTCAGGAGTTTGAGACCAGCCTGGCGAACATGATGAAACCCTGTCTCTACTAAAAATACAAAAATTAGGCGGGCATGGTGGTGTGTGCCTGTAGTACCAGATACTCAGGAGGCTGAGGCAGGAGAGGTGCTTGAACCCAGGAGGCGGAGGTTGCAGTGAGTCTAGATCGCCCCGCTGCACTCCAGCCTGGGTGACAGAGTAAGATTCCATCTCAAAAAAGGAAAAGAAAAGACATCAAACCAAGCCATCCCCACATACAGGTAATGCCCAGTCTGAGGTGGCAACTGACTCTTTCTTTCCCCATCCCCTTGAACTAAAACTGAAGAATATTTCCTACCTAGAACCAGGGCCTCCTCCTTCCCTCGATGCTCCCGCTTGTCCTCCCCAGACAGGGAGTCAATGATGGCTTGGAGCAGATTGCAGACAGCCAGAGACATCTGCTCATTCTCCACCGCCATGAGGCTACAGATTCGGTCTATCCGCACTGCATGCAGAATCACTGTGGCCTAGAACCCCAGCAAGAACCATGGTCAGCTGCCTTGCCCTTCCATTCCAGCTGCCATGCAGGTTAGAGAGGGTGCGATAATCCTCCCCACCCCATCCCATGCAGTAGAGAAATCAGCCCAGGCAGCCATTGCCTCATGGGGCTCCCCGGTCCTGGAAACCTCTTGACACAAGCCATGCCTGTCCCCAGAGGTCAGAGCTGTGCCATCCAATACAGTGGCCACTGGCCACATGGGGCTGTTGAGCTCTTGCACTGTGGCAAGACCATATGGAGATGTGCTGTAGTGTAAAATACACACTGGGTTTCAAAGACTTAGCATGAGAAAATGTAAACTATCATAGCCTTTGCATTCACCACTTCTGCATTAAGCACTTTCAATAACTTGTCTTTGCTTAGTCAAACCCATTTCTAACTCAAAGGGAAAAAGAGACTGGAACACGCTTTGACTTTTTATGAGGTTCCATTGATGCCAGCCACAGCCCTGACCACGCATCACCCTCCAGATCCTTGGACCAGTAGCCATCTGCTCCACATGCCCTACAGCCAGGGGCTCACCCTGGCTCGGTGGCTGCTGCACATGCCCGACAGGGTCCGCACTGCAGCCAGCACCAGCTCAGGCTTCTTAGTGTCCAGAAGCTGCAGTAGTAAGGCTACCCCATTGTTCTGGAAGATCTTCTCAGCTCCTGCTTCCTCACGGCCTAGGACAATGAGATTGTTGGCAGCCTGAAGGAGGAAGAGGTAATGAGGGTTACGAGGGAGGTATGGCCACCCAGGCCTGTACCGTGGGCCAAGTACAAGAGCCAGTGCAAAGACTGGATCTTCAGAACATTGTTCTGTTATCTCACCTTGTAATCCCCCTCCTGGAAACACAGCCCAAGAACACAATTCAAGAAAAAAAGCCAAGTAACTTGCATCAAGACCAACTGGATGAAATATATTGCAGTCATTAAAGTCATGAATAAAAAGACTAAGAGCAATGGAAAAAGCACTGGTATGCAGAATCAGAATCATATGTTTACTCCAATTGCACTTATGCTAAAATAAAGATGTGTATAATGCTTATAGAGAAGGACTAGAAAAAAGGTGGAGAAATGTAGTGTTTTTACACGGAGAATCATGTCCTTAAACATTTTGTTGATTTTCCTGTTCAGAGGAATCTGAAGTTCCCAGGAAGTGAGCAGCAAAAACACTAGATGAGACCTGAAAACCCTGGGTTTGAGTTCTGATTCTGCTCCCTGGTAGCTGTATGAGCTCAGGTGAGTCACGGCACTTCTCTGGACCCCAGACTCCTCATCTGTAAATTTCAGCAGTTGAGCAAGCAGGTTCCCAAGTCTCTTCCCACCGAAAGCCTTCCAACTTAAGGATGCACGAACCTTAAAAGGCTCCAGGTCTCAAGCAGGACCTGAGAACCCAGGGCTGAGAAACACAGGAGGTACAAGAAGGTGAGGAGGTGGGCAAAGAGATGTTGAGTTGGGTGCTGGGGAGAGGGCTTAATAGAGAATTTCAGGCAAGCATGCCCAGAACAATCACTATCAGCTAAGGGCTTTGCACTTAAAAAACAAAACAAAACAAAACAAAACAAAAAAACTTGTTTTATCTGTAACAACTCATTATGTTCTCACAAGAGTTTGTTAGGAAAGATATTTGCCTAGTTTATGGATTTATTGACCATAAAACTAACAAAAATTCCGTGGACATTGTTTCTCAAGTTCTTACAGATGTAAAACACTCAAATGTTCAATTTTTTTCCTTTGCAGAAGCACTAGAAGGGAACATAAAAAAAAAACAAGGTAACAAGTTTGGTTAAGAGGATGATTATGTCTGTAAATATTTAAATTTTTCAGAAAGACTTCTTAACAATATTTTTTAATAAAATAAAACATGATTTTAACGGGCTGTTATTTCTTAGGGCTGAAGTTACAGTGAGGCAAATGAGGTACTTGCCTTGGGTGCAAAATTTAAAGGGACACCAACGAACTCAATAATCAAATAATAATCAATGCTATATTTTTAAAAATCAAAATCAATGCCAAAAAAAATCCACGATGAACAAAACATCAAAATTTCAAATAAAGACAGGATCCAACCCTGCTGCATGACCGTCCTCACTGGATTCACCCAAATCTCAGTCTTTCTTACGGTTTACACTGTGTTCCAATGTGATTAACCTTTGGCCAATTTTCCTTCCTGGGCTGCAAAGACAGGCCTCCGGTCCCCCTTCCCCCTCAGAATGATGTCACTGTCCAGACTAGCGGGTCCTTCTGCTGGCTGGATGATATTGGCCAGCACTTACCTTTTCCCGCTTGTCAGCCTCACTGTTTTCGTCCAAGAGGATTTCAAACATCTTCTGTACCCTCAAGTCTGTGGAGAACTGCACTCGGAGCTGAGGAGAGAGGAAGGAGTAGGGAAGGAGGCAGGTGGGGTCCACGTCATTTCAGCTCCACATTCAGTTCATCTCAGTAAATATCAGGGCGTCTACTCTGGGCTCTCACACATACATTCATTCATGTATTCATTCGACAAACACTTACCGGATAACTACGATGAATGAATAAATACAGTCGAATTGTGGACAAAATCAAGTCCTTGCCCCTGAAGGCTTACCATCTGGTTACATTCGTTATCCCACTGAGACATCGCAACAGTCTGGGAAGGCCTAAAGGGTCTTCAGCCCAGTTTTAGAGTCTAGTAAACCATTTGCTATTAGACATTTAAATAGGGATAAAACAGAAATATGTCTCCATGCTCAGAATCCTGAAGCAGCTTTCTTTCTTTTCTTTTTAACACACCTGAAGTGTAGATGAAGCAGCTTTCAAGCTCTGTTTCAGGCAAATCGAACTCATTTTGTTGGGATATCTAGTCCCTCGCAGTCCCCAGTCCAACCCCACTGCTCTGGGTGTTTCATAAAGTGACCGAACTGATCAACATCCTCCACCTCGCCAGCCTGTTTTGAACCTCCTGCTACTTTGTTCTGGGGGTCCACAGTACTCCCACCTACTTCTGAGCTCATTTTTTAATTTTTTTTTTTTGATATGGAGTCTCACTCTGTCACCCAGGCTGGAGTGCAATGGCACGATCTCGGCTCACTGTAACCTCTGCCTCCCAGGTTCAAGTGATTCTCCTGTCTCAGCCTCCTGAGTAGTTGAAATTACAGGCATGTGCCACCATGTCCAGCTAATTTTTATATTTTTAATAGAAACGGGGTTTCACCATGCTGGCCAGGCTGGTTTTGAACTCCTCATGCCAAGTGATTCACCCACCTTGGCCTCCCAAAGTGTTGGGATCACAGGCGTGAGCCACCCCACCCAGCCTATTTTGTGATCGATTACCTTACCATTCTTACAGAGAGGAAACCAACACCCCAACAGATGCCCCACAAAACTAGCAGCTGAGCCAGGACTAGAGTTCAGGATTTCTCACCTCTTGTCCAGGTTCTCCCTACCCTACTCCATTTCCTAAAAAATATTTTATGCTCCTGGCTCACATTGTAATCCCAGCACTTTGGGAGGCTGAGGTGGGTGGATCACATAAGGCCAGGAGTTCGAGACCAGTCTGGGCAACATAGTGAAACCCCATCTCTATCAAAAACACAAAAATTAGCCAGGTGTGGTGGTGCACATCTGTAATTCCAGGTACTCGGGAGGCTGAAGCACAAGAATTGCTTAAACCCAGGAGGCAGAGGTTGGAGTGAGCAGCTGAGATCATGGGCCACTGTACTCCAGCCTGGGCAACAAAGTGAGAGTCTGTCTCCAAAAAAACAATCACGCTCCTAATGGGGCCTGGCTCTCCTCTATCCCTCATCCATGTGCTCAGTTCCCAGGTATTTTATAATACTTAGAAAGAGGGATAGATCATGTTGCAGACATACTAAGTTATAATAATATTTCTAAGTCTCCATCTGGAATTTTTTTTTTTTTTTTTTTTGTGGGGGGTGTGAGGGACGGAGTCTCTCTGTGCCATCCAGGCTGAAGTGCAATGGCACATGATCTCAGCTCACTGCAACCTCCGCCTCCCACGTTGAAGCAATTATCCTGCCTCAGCCTCTTGAGTAGCTGGGATTACAGGCACCCCCACCCATACGGCTATTTTTTGTATTTGTGATAGAGACGGGTTTCACCATGTTGTCCAGGCTGGTCTCAAACTGCCTGACGTCAGGTGATCTGCCTGCCTTGGCCTCCCAAAGTGTTGAGATTATAGGCATGAGCCACTGCACCAGGCCCCATCTGGAATTTAAAAGACCTGTGTTCTAGCCTTGGCTGGCTTGTGCCCTCAAACAGGCATCACAGATAGAAGCACCTGCTTAGCTGTTCTGTGCAGCCTGCCCATGCCACTTGCTGTCTCTATCTCAGAGTGTGGAGGTAGGGCTAGCCCTGCTCTGATGACCCACCTCCCTAACCCATTCCTACTAGGAATGAAGAGAGGGACTGGGCAGCCAAGGGTTGTGGGAAGAGGCCCAGCTCACCTTCTCCTGAATGCTGGTGTTGAGTCTCCTCAGCGTCTCCTGGAAGTTCTGGTTCCGTGGCTCGAGGGTGGCACAACGCTGCACGTCCTTGAAGGCCTGGTCCAGCTTCCCCAGGTGCTCCAGTGCCTGGCATCGCCGATACAGAGCCTTGATGTCCGAGGAGTTGATGTCAATGGCTATGGAGGCAAGTCGGAGGATGAGGGCCTTAGGGAACCAGACTATAGACCACCAGCCCCACTGCCCCAACCCCAGGAAGCATGCTCTTGCTGGGCTTCTGTGTCTTCCTTGGAGATTATCCACCCATGTGGACTCTCTGGCCCATACCTCCCCTTTATTAGACAGACAGTAAGAGCCACAGAGTTTCAAGGTGGAAAGAGAGCTTGAGGGTCATGTCATCCAATTCCTAATGCTCCAGTCTCTGCTACAGGATCCCTGCCAGGGGCTTAACCAATCGGTGCTTGCATACCTCCAGCAATGGAGAGCTCCCTCCTTCTCAAGACAGCCAGGTAGGCCTGGTGCAGTGACTCATGCCTGTAATTCCAACAGTTTGGGAGGCCAAGGTGGGCAGATCACGAGGTCAGGAGTTCGAGACCAGCCTGGCCAACATGGTGAAACTTTGTCTGTACTAAAAATACAAAAACTAGCCAGGCGTGGTGGCAGGCACCTGTAATCCCAGCTACTTGGGAGGCTGAGACAGGACAATTGCTTGAACCTGGGAGGCAGAGGTTTCAGTGAGCTGAGATCGTGCCATTGCACTGTAGTCTGGGCAACAGAACAAGGCTCCATCTCAAAAAAAAAAAAAAGAAAAAGACAGCCAGGCAGCTTAATCAGAAAACCTTGCCCTCTCCACACCTGAAATGCGTTCCCTGTAACATTGCCCAGCCCTGGAGCCCCTGAGATGAAATCCAATCCTTCTTCCTTGTGACAGCCTTTTAGGAATTTGAAGGCAGCTCTGTCCCACCTGGGAGTTGCCTTTTCTGGGCTAAATATTGCAGCTTCCCTGAACGGCTCTTCAGAGGATATGTTTCCAGTCCCTTTTCCAGCTTGTTCTCTCCCTTCTGAAGTCACTCCATACTCACTGTTTCTTCCCCCAAAATGGTAACTAGATTAAAACCCAGGCCATGCAGAGGAGAAGGTGACAGGGCAAGCTCGGGGGTGGGAGGGACTCACCTCTGGAGGCATCTGAAGCTGCCTGGACATAGCTCTCCTGAGGAAAGGGGAAGGAGAAGGAGACTCGGTTAATGTGGGCCCAATGCAGAGATGGCCAGAGAGTGTCCCCACTGTGAGTGGAGAGGGTTTGCTGGGGGAGCTGCAGGCTGTCAGAGGCCCAGGGCGTGCTCCTCGTAGGCATGGCAAAGAGGACAGGCTTTGACATCAGGCAAACCCAGGTTTGAATCTCGGCTCTGCTACTACTTGGGAGAGCTTGAGCAAGTTAATGAAGCCCTCTGGATCCGAGTTTCTTATCTGCAGTAGGGGGAGGACAGCAACAGCTATCTCATAGCCATTAGTAAGATGCCATGAATAACATATGAAAGCACCTGGCGTTGGGCTGATTCTGCTCTGGATGAATTTCTGCCTTTCCAGGGCATGGGTCAGGGGAGACACCCTTCTCTAACCCCAGGCACCCAGTGGAGCTGGCTGCGATGAAGGGCAATTCCTATCAGGGTGAAGGGGCTGCCACTCAGCCCCAAGGCCCCTCTGCCTCACTCCCGCCCCGTGCCCTGCCCTGCCCCAGACCGTTTTCAGACCACAGGCTGCCCGGTTCCGATAAAGTGTGGCCAGCAGGGCCTTGTCCTTGGTCAGCTTCAGGGCCTGGCTGTAGCTCTTTGTGGCGGCCTTGTAGTCCTGGAGCTGGAAATGCCGGTTCCCTTCCTCCTTCAGCTGTACCGCTTCCACCTCTGCCATCTGCCGGGACAGGAGCAGCTCTGTCTGGTCAGCCCCTTACTCCAGACCCAGGGCTGGGCTCCTGGTCTGAGGTCCGGAGCTCCAGGGTCCCCTCACACCAGAGAGGATGGTGGGGATTCTGCCTGGAAGGGATCCACCCCCAGAACCCCCAAATTTATTGCCCCATGAAGGCATTAAAGCATCTGCTCAGAGCTTGGCCCAAGTTGAAAGTCCCTGTGCCTCACTCTCTGTCCCTCCCAGCCTGAGCAGGTGAAGCCACTCAGTTGGTGCCAAAGGCCTGAACTCTCATCGCAGGTCTTAGAAGTCCGCGTCTCCCTCCCCAGTCCAAGGCACACCCCAGGCCCCTGCTCACTTTCTCAGTGAGGACAATGCTTTCGATCTGCCCTCCTGTGATGCTGCTCCCCTGAGCACTCCTGCGTCAACCTCCAGCCAGCCAGCCTCAGTCTGCCCCTCCCAGCCCCCACCCAAGAGATTTTCTTGCCTCAGCCAGTGGCTCTGGACCATATTTGGCCACAGGGGCAGGTGCCCCTGGAGTCTGTCACCGATACTCAGGGCCCTCCCCCTCCCCAGACTGGTCAGTCATGACCACGTGGAGGTGCTGACCAGCCTATACCCAAGCACCCCACTCTGGGGTATCCTGGGGGGGCTCAGGCACTCGCACCCAAGAGAGTGGCAGAAAGATCCAGAAGGGACAGGAAGCCCCCAGCAGACTCCCTCCCTGGGCACAGCTCTAAAGCCCCTTTCCACCTCTGTCTCAGATAAACAGCGCCCTCTCCCTCCCCTCAACCACTGCTATTTTTGGGAGCAGAGTGACAGCTGAGGGGCTGACAGACTGGGACACACAGCAGGTGCCCAGATCCCAGACCAACTGGAGACTTCCAGAAATACCTTTCTGGAGGGAGGGGGAAGGAACAGAGGAAGAAAGTTCCTTCCCTTTTCCACTTCTGTGCAACACCTCAACCCACGCTGCTTCCACGTGTTCCAAATGTCTTTGCTTTTCAGAAAGACCGGCAGGACTTGCTAACTCAGTTTAGTGTGAGTGAGTGGTTCATTAGTTTGGTTCCTCATGTGGCCTCCTGTTCCTCCCCCTGTGTATGGAGTGGATATATTCAGCCTACCTCTCCCATCCAACTGGGAACTCCCAGAGAGTGGGTTTGGTGTGTCCCCCATCAGGCTGAGATCTCTTAGGGCAAGGGCTGGGTCAGACTGTGAATTCCCCTGAGACCAAAGGTCCCCCTACCCAACTGAGAACTCTCCTGGGACACACTGAGGCTCCCTCCTCAGAAGGGGGTCTTCCTGGGACAAGAACTATGTATTCACCATTACAGAGGGGTCTCTCCTGAGGCGGGAATGTTTCTCCTTAGCTAACTGGGAGTTCCTGAAGCAAATTTATGACATTGTCCCTACTTGGACCCAGAACTCTTCTGCCTTTCAGTGCCCCCAAGCCTGGGCTGTGAGCTCCCTCCTGGAAGGTAAATACAGCATCCCATGTAGCTTGTCCCCCAACCCCCTTCCTGCACAGGTTCTGGCACAGTTGGTGTCCAAAGTGTGTTTCCTGAATGGAACGAATGGATGAATGAATGAACGAGTGGTGTCTTCATGCTGATGATTTCCTGCACTCATCTCTCGTCCCTCTCCCCTCCACCCCACACATATCTTCAAACTTACCTGACCAGAGCTGAGAAAGACTGGTCTGAAGAAAATCCCGGGTGGAATCACTGACACTAGATTCTATTCCCAGACCTGCGACCTTGGACACACAGCTTTGTGACCTTGGACAAGTTCTACTGCCCTGCTGGACACAAAGCCCAGCCCTAACACATGTTTGTTGAATGAGCAAATAAATGAATGAATAGATGGATGAATTTCCTGCCTTCATGTTACGGCAAGCCCTGGGCCCCTTCGTGGGACAAGCTCTCTGCAGCAATGAGGTAATAGGATAAGGGATCCTGACATTGGCAGAGACCTGCAGTTCTGTGACTTTAGGTCCAAGGGAACTTATATTCAAATACTGATTCAGAAATTCATTCCACAAGCATTTCTTAACATCTTTTTTGTTGTTGTTGCTGTTGTTTGAGACAGAGTCTTGCTCTGTTGCCCAGGCTGGAGTGCAGTGGCGTGATCTCGACTCACTGCAACCTCCACCTTCCGGGTTCAAGAGATTCTCCTGCCTCAGCCTCATGAGTAGCTGGGGTTACAGGCATCCACCACCACGCCTAACTAATTTCTGTATTTTTAGTAGAGATAGGATTTCACCATGTTGGGCAGGCTGCTCTCAAACTCCTGACCTCAAGTGATCTGCCCGCCTTGGCCTCCCAAAGTGCTGGGATTACAGGCGTAAGCCACCATACCTCCTAGTCTCATTTCTTTTTTTTTTTTCTTTTTCTTTTTCTTTTTTTTTTTTTTTTGAGACAGAGTCTTCCTCTGTCACCCAGGCTGGAATGCATGGCACAATCTCGGCTCACTGCAACCTCCGCCTCCTGGGTTCAAGCAATTCTCCTGCCTCAGCCTCCCGAGTAGCTGGGATTACAGGCACGTGCCACCACACCCAGCCAATTTTTGTATTTTTAGTAGAGACAGGTTTTCACCATGTTGGGCAGGCTGGTCTCAAACTCCTGACCTTGTGATCTGCCCACCTTGGCCTCCCAAAGTGTTGGGATTACAGGCGTGAGCCAACATACCTCCCAGTCTCATTTTTTTTTTTTTTTCCTTTTTCCTTTTTTTTTTTTTTTTTTTTTTTTTTTTTGACGGAGTCTTCCTCTGTTGCCCAGGCTGGAGTGCATGGCACAATCTCAGCTCACTGCAACCTCCACCTCCCGGGTTCAAGCAATTCTCCTGCCTCAGCCTCCCAAGAAGCTGGGACTACAGGTGCGTGCCACCACGCCCAGCTAATTTTTGTATTTTTAGTAGAGACAGGGTTTCGCCATGTTGGCCAGGCTGGTCTTGAACTCCTGACCTCGTGATCTGTCTGCCTAGGCCTCTCAAAGTGCTGGGATTACAGGCATGAGCCACCGCACCTGGCCCGCATTTCTTAAACATTTATTATGTGCAAGGAATTGTGAAGCATAGAACACTCATGAGGGCAAGGATTTGTGTCTATGTTGTTCCCTCACATATTCCAAGCATTTGTAATGGTGTGGGGCACAGTGGCTCATGCTTGAACCCCAGAGATGGAGGTTGCAGTGAGCCGAGATCTTGGCGACAGAGCAAGATTCCGTCTCAAAAAAGAATAAAAAAAGAAAAAGAAGGTGCTCAATGTTATTTGTTGAATGAATGAATGAAATAATTCCATGGATCTGTGATTCTGTGATTTCTTTTTTTTTTTTTTTTTTTTTGAGACAGGGTCTCACTGTCACAAGTGGGATGCAGTGGCATGATCATGGATGACTGCAGTCTTGGCCTGCCAGGTTAGGTTCAAGCAATTCACCCATCTGAGCCTCCTGAGTAGCTGGGACTACAGGTGCATGCCACCTGGCTATTTTTAAAATTTTTTTGTAGAGACAAGATCTCACTATGTTGTCCAGTCTGGTCTGAAACTCCTGGGCTCAAGTGATACTCCCACTTCGGCCTCCCAAAGTACTGAGATTACAGGCATGAGCCACTGTGCCCAGCTGGATCTGTGCTTTCTAAATATGAGGGATACCAGGATGTTTTGAAAACATACAACAGGGAAGTATGACATCATTTCAAAGGTTTCCCTGTGTAAGTGATAAATGAGTTAGTATACACAGAACTCCTATAAAAATGTCTGGCAGAGAGTAGATGCTCAATACATTTATTGGATGAATGAATAAATATTCAAGGCAAGACCTAAATAACGAGGAACTGTTCCTGTATTAGTCTGCTCTGGCTGCCATAATAAAATAGCACAGACCAGGAGGCTTCAACAACAGAAATTTATTTTCTCACAGCTCTGGAGTAAAGAAATCCAAGGTCAAGGTACCATAAGGGTTGGTTTCTGATGAGGCCTCTCTTCCTGGATGCAAACAGCCACCTTCTCCCTGTGTCCTCCTGTGGCCTCATCTTTGTGTGTGCTCAGGGAGGCAGTGGGGGTGGGAGGGACAGAGAGAGAGCACTCTGGAGTCTCTTCCTCTTTTCACAAGGGCACCAGTTCTATTTGATTAGGGTCCTACCCATACAAACTCACTTATTAGCCTTTATTATGTCCTTACAGGACCCATCTCCAGGCCAGGCATGGTGGCTCACGCCTGTAATCCCAGCACTTTGGAAGGCCTAAGACAGGAAGATCATTTGAGGCCAAGAGTTCGAGACCAGCTTAGGCAACATAGTGACAGTCTTGTCTCTACAAAAATTTTAAAAAGTTAACCGAGTGTCAGGTACAGTGGCACACACCTGTTGTCCTAGCTACTCAGAACACTGAGGCAGGAAGAGTACTTGAGCCTGGGAGTTTGAAGCTGTGTGAGCTATGATCACACTACTACACTCTAGTCTGGGCAACAGAGTGAGACCCTGTCTCTAAAAAATAAATAATAATAATAATAATAATAATAGAGCTTATATCCAAATACAGCCACATTCGGAGCTAGGGCTTCAGGATATAAATTAGGGCAGAGGTGTCCAATCTTTTGGCTTTCCTGGGTCACATCAGAAAAAGAATTGCCTTGGGCCACACATAAAATACACTAATGATAGCTGATGAGCTGAAAAAAAAATCGAAAGAAAATCTCATCATGTTTTATGAAAGCTTATGAATTTGTGTTGGGCTACATTCAGAGCCGTCCTGGGCTGCATGCAGCCTGTGGGCCAGGGGTTGGATAAGCTTGAATTAGGGAAAGGGCACAATTCACTCCATCACCGTTCCAGACAGAAAAAACTGCACGTGCAAAATCACTGATGCAGGAAGAGCTGTGCCTTGTAAGAACTCAGAAAAAGCCAGCAAGATGTAACCTAAAGAGAGGGGTGGCTGGATGTAGCAAGGCTGAATGGACCATTATAAGGAGTTTTCTTTTTTCCTGCACGTAAGGGAGCCATTGCGGGGTTTGAGGGTGAAGAGCAACAGGCCAGATTTTTTATCTGAAAAGATAACCCTGGCTGCATCGTGGAGAATGGGTGGAAAGAGGCAGGAATGGAGACAGGAGGGTTCATCGGGAGGCTGTTATAGTGGTCCAGGCAGGTGGTGATGGGGACTCGGACCAGAGTGGGGCGGTGGAGATGGGGAGAGCAGATCCAAGCTGTGTTCATGAGGATGACTTGGCAGAGCTTGAGACTTCCGAGCAGTAGAGGGAGAGAGAGGAGAGTTGGCAAGGGAGATCCTTCGTTTCAGGCAAGAGAGCTCAAGTTCATTGCTGATAAGTTCATTACAGATAAGTTCTTTATCTGTAATATAGGGAGAAAAGGGTTACAAGAATTAAATGAGCTATGTGGAAAAAGCACTTAGAACAATTCCTGATTCGTTGATGTCATTATCACTGTTATTGCTTTACAGGGTTGATGACTGTAGAAATGGTTTGCTTTTGTACTCAAGTATTAATTGAGTTGATCCATTTTATTTATTTATTTATTTATTTATTTATTTACTGAGACAGAGTCTTGCTCTGTCATCCAGGCTGGAATGCAGTGGTAAGAGTTTGGCTTACTGCAACTTCTGCCACCTGGGTTCAAGCGGATCTACCACCTCAGCCTCTCAAGTAGCTAGGACCATAGGCGCATGCCACCACGCCTGGTTAATCTTTTTGTATTTTTAGTAGAGACCTGGTTTCACCATGTTGGCCAGGCTGGTCTCGAACTCCTGGACTCAAGTGATCAGCTCCCCACGGCCTCTCAAAGTGCCGGGATTACAGGCGTGAGCCACCACGCCCAGCCTTAACTTGACCCATTTTTTAAAAGGATACTAATTTCTAGGCCAGGCGTGGTGGCTCACACTTGTAATCCCAGCACCTTGGGATGCTGAGGCTGGGGAGTTGGGGAGTCTCTGCCTGAGTTCAGGAGTTTGAGACCAGCCCGGGCAACGTAGTGAGAACTCGTCTCTAAAAAAATGAAGAAAAATAACCGGGCAGGGTGTCGTGTGCCTGTACTCCAGGCTACGCGGGAGGCTGAGGTGGGAGGATCCCTGGGTCCGAAAGTTCGAGACTGCAGTGAGCCATGATGGCGCCACTGCCCTCCAGTCTGGGCAAAGGAGTGAAACTTTGTTTCAAAATAAAATAAAATTAAAATGGGACTAGAATCCCTGTTGTGAAGAGTCAAAAGTTGACTGTGTCCTCTAAGACCCTGGGAAAAAATAAATGTGAAGGCTGCTGAGGGGCGGGAGGAGCACCAGGTAAACCCATTTCTAATCCCTGAGGCGTGCGCAGCGGGACGCTTCTCCTCCCCAACAGCAGAGGGCGATGTGGCCGGCGGCTACCCCGCCCGACCACGGAGATGGCGCTCTGTCTGCCGGGCTCTTTCTCCTCCACGTGGGTACGCAGGATGGCGGCGGCAGTGGCGGTGGGTGTGCGTGGATGGGGGCGGGGGGCGTCGCGGCGCTAGGGCCCGGGTCCCTGAGGCCGGAGGGAAACGAAGTGGGGCTCTTCCGGGCGGGCGACGAGACTGACTCCCGCCCCGCTTTCTCGCGCAGGACGAGTCGGTGGCGCGCGATGTGCAGCGGTTGCTAGTGCAGTTCCAGGATGAGGGCGGGCAGCTGCTGGGCTCCCCGTTCGACGTGCCCGTGGACATCACCCCGGACAGGCTGCAGCTCGTGTGCAACGCGCTACTGGCCCAGGTGAGCGGCTGCCAGGGCGGTCTCGCATCTCCACCCCCGGGCGGGTGCGGTGGGGGAATCAGATGACCGAGGGTCTGCGGTTCACGGTCCCCCCGCTAACGGTCTGTGGTGACCCACCCGGCGTGAGTTCCCACCTATGTCAGAGATGGAATCTGTGGCAAAGCGCTTTACACGCCAACCATCGGCGTCCACCTGTGGAGACGGGCCTAGCTTTGAACGCATTGGATACTGTATTTCATTGATTCCTTGTCACAGTCCCCCAAGATGGGGCACGTTAATATCTCCATTTTACAGCGTGGCCTGGAGGGACTCAATTATTTGCACGATACTATGTAGTAGGTAGCAGAGTTGGAATTGGAACCCAAAACTATCTGAGTACCCATGCCTTTTTTTTTTTTTTTTTTTTTTTTTTTTTTTTTTTTTTTTTTTTTTTGAGACGGAGTCTCTGTTGCTAGGCTGGCAAGCTGGAGTGCAGTGGTGTGATCTCGGCTCACTGCAATCTCTGCCTTCCGGGTTCAAGCGATTCTCCTGCCTCAGCCTCCCAAGTAGCTGGGACCACAGGTGCGCGCCACCACGCCCAGCTAATTGGTAGAGACGGGGGTTTCACCACGTTGGCCAGGATGGTCTCGATCTTTTGACCTCGTGATCTGCCCGCCTTGGCCTCCAAAGTGC
Source organism: Macaca thibetana thibetana (assembly GCF_024542745.1). Lineage (NCBI taxonomy): Eukaryota > Metazoa > Chordata > Mammalia > Primates > Cercopithecidae > Macaca > Macaca thibetana. The sequence continues at coordinate 29,828,365 of NC_065593.1, read as the reverse complement.
TGGGGATTACTGGCGTAAGCCACCGCGCCAGGCCTTTGCTTTTAAACTTTAAGCCAGTGTGTTTACTGAAGAGCTGCCCTGGGGACAGAAAAGGTCCTTAAAATTGCAGTTCCTGGACCCCGTCCCAGGCTTACTAAACCAAACTCTAGGATGAAGTAGAAAGTCTACATTTTTTTAACAGGCTTTTTGGGTGCTTTTTACAGAAATACAGTGTGGTGTGGTAGTTTGGGAAACACTGCATAATGCTATATGTTAATCCTATCTTGGACCTAAAGAACCTGAATTAATCATTGGCAATGGGACATCGAACAAATTACTTAGTTGTTCTGAGCCTCTGCTTTTGAAACTGTCAGTAGGAATATTAGTATCTACTTCCCAGGGTTGTTATGAGATGCAGATAAAGAATTTCAGGCGGGGTGCGGTGGCTCATGCCTATAATCCCAGCACTTTGGGAAGCTAAGGTCGGCAGATCACTAGAGGTCAGGAGTTCGAGACCAGCTTAGCCAATATAGCGAAAACAGTCTCTACTGAAAATACAAAACTTAGCCGGGCGTGGTGGCAGGCGCCTGTAGTCCCAGTTCCTCAGGAGACTGAAGCAGGAGAATTGCTTGAACCCAGGAGGTGGAGGTTGCAGTGAGCTGAGATTTCACCACTGCACTCCAGCCTGGGCAACAGAGCGAGACTCCATCTCAAACACAAAAAGAAAAAAGAGTTTCTGAGTGCTGTGTAAGTGTCCTACAACTGCTGTTTAGTGATTTAAAAGGTCTTGCTCGGCTGGGCACAGTGGCTTACACCTGTAATCCCAGCACTTTGGGAGGCCGAGGCAGGTGGATCACCTGAAGTCACGAGTTTGAGACCAGCCTGGCCAACGTAGTGAAACCCTGTATCTACTAAAAATGTAAAACAGCCGGGCGTGGTGACGGGCGCTTGTAATCCCAGCTGCTCGGGAGGCTGAGGCAGGAGACTCTTAAACCCAGGAGGCAGAGGTTGCAGTGAGTAGAGACTGCACCACTGCACTCCAGCCTGGGTGACGGAGTGAGACTCTTGTCTCAAAAATAAATAAATAAAAGGTCTTGCTCAATGGGCAATGATGGGGGTATCCCTAGCACAGTGGCTGAAAAGAATAAGCTTCACCTCCCACAGCTCAGCAGGGAGCATCCCCGGCAGAGGGTGCCCCTGCACATCCTTTGATGAAGGGTTGCCCTTTACCATTGTCCTTCAGGAGGATCCCCTGCCACTGGCTTTCTTTGTCCACGATGCTGAGATCGTCTCCTCACTGGGGAAGACGTTGGAGTCCCAGGCAGTGGAGACTGAGAAGGTCCTAGACATCATCTACCAGCCACAGGCTGTCTTCAGAGTCCGGGCCGTGACTCGCTGCACCAGCTCCTTGGATGGTCACAGTGAGGCAGTCATTTCTGTGGCCTTCAGCCCCACGGGAAAGTAAGGACAGCTGCAGACTCATGGAGGGGGTATGTGGGGGTGCAGCCTCTGCCTGGTGTGGGGAGGGTCCCCCAGAGTTGTAACTGATGGGGCCTAAGGGCTGCTTACCATTGACCCAAGCTCTGGACTCAGCTTGCCATTAAGGGACTTCCTCAGTAGGGCATGGTCCCCAAAGGCTAAGGACCCCTGCCTTGGACAAACCTTTCCTGGACTTGATTTCTCAAGATCTGAGCTGTGTGACTTGTATAAATCACTTAACCTTTCTGAGTTAATTTTTCATCTGTGAAACCGGGATTAGTTGCTTATCTCAAACTTAGGAAGGCAATGAGAACTTCAAAAGCTGGTTATAGCTGTGGAGAGGACAGAAATGGCCTCCTGGGGTATTCTCCCAGAGGGCGGCATCATTATTGTCTTTCTCCTTTTCAGGGTCGAGGAAAGAGTCCAGTTCCATATTCTGTTCACAGAAAGTGATTGAATAGGTGGCAGGAATGCACATATGCAGTATCAAGCATCCTCTGTTCTTCCCCCAGGTACCTGGCCAGTGGCTCTGGTGACACCACCGTGCGCTTCTGGGATCTCAGCACGGAGACACCACATTTCACATGCAAGGGTCAGTATGCAATTAGCCATTTAGGGGATCTTCTTTCTTTTTTGAGACAGGGTCTTGCTCTGTCGACCAGGATGGAGTACAGTGGTGCAGTCATAGCTAACTTGAACTCCTGGGCTCAAGCTTCGAACTCCTGGGCTCAAGCAGTCCCCCTACTTCAGGCTCCAGAGTAGCTGGGACGACAGGCACTTGCCACCACACCTGGCTCGTTTTTTGTTTTCATAGAGATGAGGGTCTCACTTTGCAGATTACAACCCCTTAATATCCAGTTGGTGGCTGTCTGTTCCTAGGTAGAGACCATGTCCTTGAGCGCAGCCAGCCACTTAGACACAAGCAGAAACTGCACCAAGGAGTCGATATGGGACGTGGGGAAAGGCTGACTGACTGGTAGCAAGGAGAACCTAATTTAAATCCTGCCTCTGCCACAGTGGTTTTCAAACTTGAGCACAAATCAGAATCGCCTCACCTTAGGGGCTTGTTAAAATACAGATTGCTGGCCGGGCACAGTGGCTCACGCCTGTAATCCCAGCACTTTGGGAGGCTAAGTCGTGCAGATCACAAGGTCAGGAGATTGAGACCATCCTGGCTCACACGGTGAAACGCTGTCTCTACTAAAAATACAAAAAATGAGCCGGGTGTGGTGTCGGGCGCCTGTAGTCCCAGCTACTTGGGAGGCTGAGGCAGAATGTCGTGATCCTGGGAGGCGGAGTTTGCAGTGAGCCGAGATGGCGCCAGTGCACTGCAGCCTGGGTGAGAGTGTGAGACTCCGTCTCAAAAAAACAAAAAATACAGATTGCTGGCCAGGCGTGGTGGCTCATATCTGTAATCCCAGCACTTTGGGAGGCCAAGGCAGGCAGATCACTTGAGGTCAGGAGTTCGAGACCAGCCTGACAGTGAAACCCCATTTCTACTAAAACTACAAAAATTAGCCGGGCATGGTGGCATGTGCTTGTAATCCCAGCTACTCGGGAGGCTGAGGCAGAAGAATTGCTTGAATCTAGGAGGTGGAGGTTGCAGTGAGCCGAGATGACACCACTGCACACCAGCCTGGGCGACAGAGTGCGACTCCGTTAAAAAAAAAAAGAAGAAAACAAAAAAAATACAGATTGCCGGGTCCCACCCCCAGAGTTTTGGTTCTACTGGGCCTGGGTTAGGGCCTGGGAATTTGTGTTTCTAACAAGTTCCCAGGAGATGCTAATAATGCTGCTCTCGGGACCACACTTGAAGAACCACTGCTATACCAGATTGGTTGAGTGAACTTGTGTGTGTAGGGCATGTTCCCTTTCTAAGCTTCAGTCTTCTGGTCTGGAAAATGGGGATGATACTTCTTGCTTTGCTCCATACCTTAGAACCCTTGTGAGAATAACAAGGGATGACATGTACGAAAACACTTCATAGTATGTGTCACATAAGGAATCATTAGAGAGTGATGGTGTTATCCATGAAGCAAGATGCAGAGCTCTAACACTTGGGTTGCATTCTCTCCATCCCCAGAAAGCCTCATCGCTCCTTTTGTTCGATCATTCATTTATTCAAATGACTAAGGAGTACCTGGCACCTGCCAGGCACCGCTGGGCACTGGGAATAAAGACAGATGTAGTCCCTTATTTCTCCCTTCTCTGCTTTCTTAGGACACAGACACTGGGTCCTTAGTATATCGTGGTCTCCAGATGGCAAGAAGCTGGCCTCAGGCTGCAAGAATGGCCAGGTAGGTGGTGCTCAGGTTAACTAGGCAGAGACTCAAGGGCACCTTCCCTAGGGGACAGTTCAGAATCAGGTTCAGGAGTCTTCGGGGAGGGTTGGGTTGCAAGTGGTAGGCAGGGATTTTTGGTGGAGCCAGAGACCTGTTGGGGAGGATTATTCGGTGAACTTCTATCCTTCAGATTCTCCTCTGGGACCCAAGCACAGGGAAGCAGGTGGGCAGGACCCTCGCTGGCCACAGCAAGTGGATCACAGGCCTGAGCTGGGAGCCCCTCCATGCGTAAGTGACACTGATGGAGCTGGGACAAATGAGTCAGGGGATCAGAGACATCCCCTTTCCCTGCCCAATGCATAGAAGTTTTACGTGAGAGGACGAGATGGGCATGAGCTGAATGACCATGATGGCCTGTCAGGCATGGGAGAAGCGTATTCCAGGTGCGGACCTGCGTTGCTGCTTGGGAGAGGCTGCTCATCACAGGATCTGCTCGTTGCAACCACCTTGCAGTGCAGCCAGGTCTTGGTGTCAGAAAGCTGTCAAGAGATTGTCCATGGCCTTTGAGTTGGGAATGGGGAGGTGCCATGGGCAGACAGATGTTGCCAGGTCACAGATGAGGTCACATCTCCCTTCTCTGCAGGAACCCTGAGTGCCGCTATGTGGCCAGCAGCTCCAAGGATGGCAGTGTGCGGATCTGGGACACAACTGCAGGCCGCTGTGAGCGCATCCTCACCGGACACACCCAGTCAGTCACCTGTCTCCGGTGGGGAGGGGACGGGCTTCTCTACTCTGCCTCCCAGGACCGCACCATCAAAGTCTGGAGGGCTCATGACGTAAGCACTGGGAGGGTTCAGTAACCAGTCCAGAAAATCTCACGTCACAAGATGCTGGCACTCAGAACCACCTTGACATCTGCGAGTTCAGTGTTTCCCAGATGTGTGCTGGCAGCCCTGGTCAAGGAAGGTGTTTTGGGAATGAGGAGTTCTGTGGTTGGTGCTGCATCATAGTGGAGATTGCAGAGTCCCCATGAGATCGTCACACTCCGGAAATTCCTCCTGTAGGACACCTGTTGAGCTTTGTCAGATCTACCATATCCCAAACGTATTGGACTGGAGCTGTTTACTCTGCCATACCTAACTCCTCTTCTCTTCCGTGAAACATTTTCATGATCTGGACTCCATTTTACAAGTGGGGACAGACTTGACCCCAGAGGGGTGGTTTGATTAAGATCACAATGCATGAATGAAGATGATTCTTAGTCCTGTACCACCCATCTCCTGGGGCTAATCTCCCAGGGATGGGGAGGAGTGTGTGTGTCTGACCTGACTCGCTCTGCCCTAGGGTGTGCTGTGCCGGACTCTGCAAGGCCACGGCCACTGGGTGAACACCATGGCCCTCAGCACTGACTATGCCCTGCGCACCGGGGCCTTTGAACCTGCTGAGGCCTCAGTTAATGCCCAAGACCTCCAAGGATCCTGTGAGTGATTGGGAGAAGGAAGAGCTGGGGCTGCTTGGGAAGGAGCCAGTTCTCTAGCTTAATGGGGAGTGTTTGCTCTTTGTATCAGATTTTCTAATCAGCCTTCTTCCTCATCTCCTCTTCTCCCCTCTGGTACCTGGACACAGTGCAGGAGTTGAAGGAGAGGGCTCTGAGCCGATACAACCTCGTGCGGGTGAGTGTGTGCCAGCCACATGCACCCCCAGCTCTGCCAGTCCTTAGCCAATCACTAAAACCCTCTCAGACCCTTCTCCCTTTTAGACCCAGCTCAGATGTACCTGTTCCAAAAAGTTGTTCTTCATAATCCTAGTTTGCAGTCCTAAAATATTAATGTGCTAGAGATCATTTTATTTCATTTTTTGTTTAGTTTATTTGCTTACCTATTTATTATATTTCCGACATGCTTCTTTTTTATTTTAGTTTATTGTTTTATTTAAGATTGTTTACACATTCACGTTCAAAAAATACAAAAAGGTAGATCACGGAGTCTCCCATCTCTATTGTAGCATCCAGTGCTACCAATATCCTGAATCACCTTCCAGAGATTTAATATACACACATACACATGTCTATATACAGTATGTATGTATAAGCACACACACATACGTACATACATAAAATCCTACTCCTTTTAACACATTATTTTGTGCCTTGCTTTTTCTGTAATTGTGTATCTTAAAAATATTTTTCTACATGCATGTAGAGTTTCTTTTGCCTTTTGGATGAAGTGACTTACCTGGGATCACGTGCGAGTGAGTGGCCAACCCAGTCCTCATTGCTTCTAGTGCTGGCCTCTCTCTGTCCCTGGCATTGAGTAATCAGGATGTATGTTTGCTGCCAAAGTCGGGCCCTCCTTCTTTCTGAGACCACACCCAACACAGTGTGCTTTCTGCCTCCCCTAGGGCCACGGTCCAGAGAGGCTGGTGTCTGGCTCAGATGACTTCACCTTATTCCTGTGGTCCCCAGCAGAGGACAAAAAGCCTCTCACTCGGATGACAGGACACCAAGCTCTCATCAACCAGGTGCTCTTCTCTCCTGACTCCCGCATCGTGGCTAGTGCCTCCTTCGACAAGTCCATCAAGCTGTGGGATGGCAGGACGGGCAAGTGAGTGGGGGTGGGTACTGCCCCTCTGTAAGGAGTGAATAGTGGGAGTGGCTTGGCACTGCCACTTACTAGCTATGTGGCCTTGGCAGGTATTTGGATTTTCTAAGCCACTGTTTCCTCTTTGGTAATATGCAGACCCCCTACCTCTCAGCTTTGTTACAAGGGTTTGTTTGTTTGTTTTAGAGATGAGTTTCACTCTCGCCTGGTGTTCAAGTGGCTGGAGTGCAGTGGCATGATCTTGGCTCATTACAACCTCTGCTTCCTGGGTTCAAGTGATTCTCCTGCCTCAGCCTCCCAAGTAGCTGGGATTACAGGCCTCTGCCACCGTGCCTGGCTAATTTTTGTATTTTTAGTTGAGATGGGGTTTCACCATGTTGACCAGGCTGGTCTTGAACTCCTGGGCTCAAGTGATCCAAATGCTTTGGCCTCCCAAAGTGCTGGGATTATAGGTGTAAGCCACCACGCCTGGCCTAGTTACAAGGATTTAATGAGACAGTATGTTTAGGACCCACACTAAATGGTCACTAAAAATGCTAGTTCAGGCCAGGTGCGGTGGCTCATGCTTGTAATCCCAGGACTTTGGGAGGCCGAGGCAGGCGGATCACCTGAGTTCAGGAGTTTGAGACCAGGCTGACCAACATGGCAAAACCCTGTCTCTACCACAATACAAAAATTAACCAGGCATGGTGGTACATTCCTATAATCCCAGCTACCCCTGAGGCTGAGGCAGGAGAATCGTTTGAACCTGGGACACGGAGGTTGCAGTGAGCCGAGATCACACCACTGCACTCCAGCCTGGGCAACAGAGTGAGACTCTGTCTCAAGAAAAAGCTAGTTTATGTCTTAGGAGAGAAGTGATCTTAGAGCTAGCTGAAGTGGTAGGGCTGTAGCCCTGGAGAAGGTGAAGTGGTGGTAGGTAGGCTTGTGGTACAAATGTTACTTGGACCTCCTCAAAGTGGGGGCCACAGACCAGTGGCATCAGCATCACATGGGAGCTTGATAGAAATGCAGAGTCCTGGCCCCCACTCAGACCCTGTGGATCTGATTCTTCATTTTAATAAAGTTACCAGGTGACTCTGCTACGCATTCTAGTGTGGGAACCCTTGGTGTGATGAGGCACAATGCCCTTGGGGTTAATCGGATCAGAGGAGAGGCAAAGGCAGAGGCAAGGGGAGAAAAAGAGCCAGGAATACCTTGTTGGGGTTGAAGGGGGACCTCTGCATCAGTCACTGTGTTTTCACACAGCAACCCTTTAACGTAGGTAATTGGGTTCCTTTTTAAAATAAGGAAACTGAGTCTCAGAGAGGCCTGATGGTTTGTCCAAAGAGAAACAGCTCGACTGTGTTGATGTGAAAGTTCAGGTCGGCCTGGCCCACTGTTACTCCATGCCACCTGTCAGCAGGCACCTGCTGCTTGGGGGGATGTCAGGCAGATGGGCTAAGCAGATGGCCACGTTGGAGTCTAAGGCATGCAAAGTTGTGCAGGTATGGAGGGCAAGCAAGAGGCATGCTAGAAGCTACTCATTTGCAGAAGTTTTACAAATTGTAATGACTGGTAATGATTAAAATGGCCTCGGATGGGGACCAGGCAGTATGATTTTGTAAAAGTTCCCAGGTATTTCTAACAAACAGCCAAGGTTGAGAACCATGACCATGAGCATAGGGGACCCTTCAGACGTGTTGGAAGATCTAACTCAGACTAAGATCCATCATTGTCTTCTGGACCAGGTACCTGGGTTCCCTACGCGGCCACGTGGCTGCCGTGTACCAGATTGCATGGTCAGCTGACAGCCGGCTCCTGGTCAGCGGCAGCAGTGACAGCACACTGAAGGTGTGGGATGTGAAGGCCCAGAAGCTGGCCATGGACCTGCCCGGCCACGCGGATGAGGTAGGGTCAACCCTCGGGCAGAGGCGGGATTGGGATTGGAGCCTGGCTGTCTCCCTCTCACCACCTCACCTGCCTTCCTCCTCTGCCTCCCTCCTCTGCCTCCCTTTAGGTATATGCTGTTGACTGGAGTCCAGATGGCCAGAGAGTGGCAAGTGGTGGGAAGGACAAATGCCTCCGGATGTGAGTGTGGGGGAGGTGGTGGTTGGCGTGCTTGGCCCTCCTGACCCTAAGCCAGTCCCTCTTTGCACACTTTCCCTTATGGCATAGAATTCCACAGGGTCCTCCAGGTGCTCAGACTGTCCTGAGGAGGTGTGTGGAGCCAGGTTCTCAGTGGGCAGGTGGGAGGGCAACCGGAATAACAGAGGCAATAGGATACCCTCTTAGAGGACGCGTCCAGGTCTTTCTGTCACTGGACTTCAGAGTCCCAAGACACGAGTTCAAATCCTAGTTCTGCCAATGAGTAATTACAGAGAACTTGGTTAATCAGTCTCTTGGGAATTATCAAACCATCGTAGACAGGATCAAAAATAGGAGGGTAAGCACTCTGGAAGCTAAAGTGTCGTGTGCTTATAAGGGATTGTGACTATTTGGTGGTGGGCATCCCAGGGGCCAGGCCCTGGGTGGAGGTCCTGGCGGCAGCAGACAGTGGGTGGGCAGCCTGAGTTTGGGTAGCCAGAGCAGAGACGGTCGCCTGGCTCTTGGTGACTCTGAGGGTGGACCACAGGCCGTCCGTCAGTTGACACTGGGATTATATGACAGCCTCCCTTTCCTGAGGTGGCATCTCCATCCTGACACCCTTCCCTTCTCCACAGATGGAGGAGATGAGAAGGCCTGCAGTTCTCTCTGACCCCCCACCTGGACTCGGCCTCTGCCAGCCGCCTTTCCTGCCAGAGAACAAAGACTCGGGTGGCAGCGCACACACCCTTCCCACCAGTGGGGACCTGAGAATGCGCGTGGCCTGCTGTCCTCGACAGACCCGAGTGGGGTCTTCCCACAGATCCCCTGCTTGTGGCACACCCCAGAGCCAGAAATCGAAGGTCACAGGAAGTTGTCACCGAACTTGGCCTGTGTCTGCTACTCTATACCTTACTGGTACAGACGGGGGTGGTGGGCGGCCAGGCTCTGTGAGTGGGCCGCTAGTGTCAACTCTGTACAGGGTCAGACCCCAGGTTCTATGACCAAATAAATAACTTATGTTTTGTGTGTTGGGTTCTAATTCCTTGTCCTAGAATCCCCAGAACTCAATCAAGGACTGTGCTAAATCAGATTGTCCAGCCCCCTCCCTTGCACTGGACTACGCCAAAACCACACTGACCAGGCACTTGCCTTCCCTGTCTTCCCCCGTGTCGGTAAGAGAGAGGCCAGTCGTGATAGTGGCCAAGGAGAATCTAGGGCTGTATTGTTGTCCACTGCAGTAGGCACCGGCCATATGTGGCTGCTAGCATGAAATAGAAGTGCAGTTCCTCTGCCACACGGGGTAAGGCCTCCAGTATTGGACAGCGCACAGAAAGGTTTTCGTCATTCAGAGGGTTCTGCTGGCCAGCCCTGCTCTAGGGGACACCTCTGCCTTCCCGTAGCACACTGCCTGAGGCCCTGCCAGGCACCAAGCACTTCCCTGGGCCCTCAGGATAGAGCGGGGAAGGTGATGGTTCTTCCAGAGGATTCCCTCAGATGGGGAGGCAGCAGTAAGCTCTGAGCCCAAGTGGGTATGGTTGATAACAGAGGATAGTTCTCTGCCACATGAGAACTTTCAAGTAATGAAAGGAATTCCCATCAGGACTCAGACCGCAGGCCGAGATCTTGCCCTGCATGCACCCTGCCTCCGCTTTCTCCTGCATCCCATGCTGGGTCATGGTATGAACTACTCAGATTGGATTTCCAAACCATCCTTGTATAAACTGCTCAGAACTAGCATATGGCTCCTTCTTACCCTCCTCCACCCTTTGTGCTTTTGGGTTTTGCGCGTCACCTAGCTGCGGTGCTTGGCCTCCACCTTGCACATCTCTGCAGTGAGGCTACATGAGAAGCGAACAAAGCTATCAGCCACTAAACTCCTTGGTGTCAGGTGCTTGTCTGCTGTGCCCTCAGACTGTACCAGGCCTGGAAAGTTCTCAAGCCCCCAAACTTTTGATGAGGAAACACCACAAGAAGCTTAAATGATTAGCCCGCGCCCCCACATCCAGTAAGAGGAAGAGCTGGGATTAAACCAGACCCTTCCCCAAAGCTTATTGTGCACTTTGTACCACATCCCTTCCTCCAGAGCTCAAGCTAGTTTGACAGCTCATGGGCCACCACTTCTGTCCATGACAGCTATTTCTGTGTTTTTCTGGTGTAAGAGGCTTTTAGTCTTACAGCACCAGTCTCCCTGCCCCTGTCCCCCGCCCCACTGGGGAAGGGGTGATGGCAGCATCCTATTGCCTAGCTGCCTGTTTTCCATCTCCCTACTCATGTAGAGTCCGTCCTGGTGGAAGCTAAGAGGTGGGTGACAGCCCATCTGAGGCTGTCTGCAGCATAAAGCAGATTTTAGGGTGCTAGATGGCCTGCAGTTCTTTAATGAGGGACCTGGACCCAGCCCAGATTTGTGGGAGGACGGAGTCTAGCAGCTGTGGGCAGTGGCTGAGCCTAGCATGGCCTGGCCTGGGATGTCTCCGGGTGAACGGGGCCCCTATCTATCTAGCCTTGGCCCCAGCCCAGGGGTGGGGTTCCCATACCACTCTGCCAGGCCCTTGGGCCTGCATGGTGCTGGTGGTATGGTAAGTCTCACAGTTCTGGTTCCTAAGGGCCCGGGGCCAAAGCTGAAAGTTGGTGAGGGGTGTCCTGGGGCCCTCCCTGTTAATAGGGAAATAGGTATTCCAGATCCTCCAGCCTCCGCATCTCCTCCAGCCCGATGGACACGATCTTTCGCTGGGGTTCCTTGCGCCGCACGGTGATCTGGATGGGGTTGTTCTCAGGAAAGCTGCTGAAGTCAGTGGCCAGGGTTGCAAACTGAAGTGAAACAAGAAAACCCTTCAGAATTCCTTCCGAGATCTGAGCCTGGCTCTCTATTACCTCCTTTTTTTTCTGTCTGCTAACTCAGACCTGTTTTAAACAGCCTTATCCAACCTAGCCATTGGTGCAGGAAACAGGTACAAAGATGCATGACTCAAGCCTGTGCCTCCTCAGTTATGGGATGTTTCCAACCAAAGGGCTGTCTCTACTCAGGCCTCTACACCCCTGTACCCCTACCCATACCCGGCTGTTCCCTTCTTCATCCCCCTTTAGCCTCTTGTCTTGCCTGTTTCTTTCAATGCCGTTGACTTCCCAGCCTACTCACAATTATTGGCACTGAGTTGCAGAGTCTAAAAACCAATGGCTTTGGAAGGGGAACATTATAGTGATGTTGAAAAATACGTTCGTTGAAAAATACGATGTTGAAAAATGCATTCCTAGTGGGCCCCAGAGTGGCTTAATCCGTAAACCTTCCAGAAGCATGCATCCTGGAATTGATGCTTCTTGACCCAGGCGGAAGGAAAGCTAGCCAGATGAGACATGTGGGTATAGGGGTGTTCCCAACCTCCAAAGCCCTGGTTCCCTGGTTTGGGACTTCTCTCCACCCCCAAGACCCCTCTTTTCCCAGGGCTCACTTTGTAGGGCTTGCACCACTTCCCCACCCCAGCTGTGTTGGCTGCACGGACAGTGAGGCAGTAACATGTGTTAGGCTTCAGCTCCATCAGCTTGACAGTGGTGCCCAAGATCTTGTTGAAGATCCATGGACGATTCTTTGCCTTGGGCAACTCATTCTCCTGTGTCTCGGCCGCCTCCTGCAACAGGACCTGGTAGAAACTGACCGGCTGCTTGCCCAAGGCGTAGGTCCAGGAAATCTAGGGTAAGAGAGAGCCCCAAGGCTTCCTCATATCTGTCCTGTCCTTCCTGTCCCCTCACCCTCCCAACTGGGGTCAGGATGTCCCACGCCCATCCCCTGCTCCTGCTGCGACCCAGGCAGGTCAGATGGAAGGTGCGAGGTACTGCAGCACTGAGTGTGGAAGCCCTGCCCCGCAGCATGTGCTACTCTCCTGGGCAGCCCCGCCCACTTTAGGGTGCACCCTCGTTCCATATTTCTTCTACACCGGGGTTCCCAACCCTTGGGTCATGGACTGATAGCAGATATCCTGTGCAGAACTGGATAGCACAGCAGGAGGAGATCGGTGGGCGAGCAAGCGAAGCTTCATCTACATTTACAGCTGCTTCCCACGGCTCACAGTACCACCTGAGCTCCGCCTCCTGTCAGATCAGCAGCGGCATTAGATTCTCACAGGCGAGTGAACCTATTGTGAATTGTATGGGAGGGATCTAAGCTGAATGCTCCTCATGAGAATCTAATACCTGATGATCTGTGACTGTCTCCCATCACCCCCAAATGGGACCCTCTTGTTGCAGGAAAACAAGCTCAGGGCTCCCACAGTTTCTACATTATGGTGAGTTGTATAATTATTTCATTATATATTACAATGTAATAATAATAGAAATAAAATACACAATAAATGTAATATGCTGAATCATCCTGAAACCATCCCCCCAACCTGATCCATGGAAAAATGATCTTCCATGAAACCAGTCCCTGGTGCCAAAAAGGTTGGGAACCCCTGTTCTAGACTCTGTCAGCTGAGAAGGACCTTAGAAATCTTCTTAACAACTAGGTCCAGAGAGGGCAAGTGACTGGTCCATCATCACACAGCAATTAAGTGACAGCCAGGGTTCAAACCCATAGCTCCAGAGCCCATACACTTTGTACTACAATGGTTGCTAAGCCTGGTTAAGCATCTCAGGGAGGTTTTATAACTGCAGATTTCTGGGCCTGCTGCCTCCTGTCTGGTTTCTCCTCCATCTAGGCCAGTGGTTGTCAAACTTGGTGTGCATTAGAATACCTTGGAGGACTTATTAAAAGATAGATTGCTGGCCTCCGCCCCAAAAGTTTCTGAGTCAGGAGGCCCAAATGTGATGGAGGGAGACGAGAATTTAAATTTCTAACAATTTGCTGAGCGATGCTGACACTGTCCATCTGGAGAGCCCTTTGAGAAACACTGCTCTGGGCCATCCAACAGTGGAATTCCAGGCATCTTCCCAAGATACAGCTCGAATTGCTTTCATCATCTGATGTGAAGCTTTGTACAAAGCTGTTCCCTGTTAGTTACAGAAAAATCTATACAGTATCCTAACAATGGAGTACTCTGGAAGATGACCCCAGACTAACATTCCCCGTCCTGACCCCTGTCTTCACTTCCCATAGTGTAGGACGGTGTTGTTCGGCGTGTGGCCTGCGGACTGGCAGCACCAGCATCCTCTGCGAATCTGTTACTAATGCAAATTATCAGGCTTCACCCCAGACCCTCTAGGGAGGAGGCCTAGGAATCCCGAGGAGCCTCACTTGAACCAGGTCCTCATCCAGGGCTTCTCATGCTTTCCTATTCCTACAGATCACCTGCCATCTTGTTCAAATTGAGATTTCCTCCCATACTTTCCTATGAGCTTTTGCTAGGGTCCGCCCCTCCAGGGAATGCTTTCCCTCCTCCACCTCTAGATGTTTACATGCTGCCTCTGCTTCCCAGTTCAGATGTTACCAAAAGCCACCAGGCTTATTTCTGCATCTGGAAGTAATATATCTTTCCTCTGAAATCCTAGTGGCACTTCGCCTGAACTTTTCCTACAGCACTGAACGCTTTCTGTCTTGCACTGGAGTTTTTACAGACACGTCCTCTCCCTTCCTAAACCATGAACTTGAGGTCGAGATGCAGGTGGCAGGCACCTTCTCACTACCTATGGAGCTCAGCTCAGTGCCTGGCACAATAAGCCTCTGCTGAACGCATGAGCAAGGGAAACGCACCACAGCTGTGGAATTGCTGACAGTGTGCTCGAAGATGAAGGGGGTGTCCGGCAGGTCCACAACCACAGAAGATTCCGAGTGCGTTGAGGAGGTTTCTGTCTCCAGCTCAGGGTTGTCAAGGTCCAGCAGGCCCCTCGTGGCCATTTGGCACTTAGATGGGCATGGGCAGGGGCCGAGGGCCAGGTCCTCCTTTTCTGTATTCTTGGCCATCGGGGAGAAGCTGAGTTTGTTCAGCTCCCCCTCCAGCATCCCTGCAAAGAAGCTGCTGTTGGGCTGGGTCACAGCTAATTTGATGGGGTTCAGCAAGGTGGATGAGAAGGCAGAGATGCTGGTATCATCAGAGCTGCAATCTGAATCATCCACTGGCATCGGCTTCCTGGAGCAAGAGGGGAGACAGGTGAGTCAGATGAAGGAGGCCACCCCAGCCCGTTCCACCTGAGGGCTCCTGAGGACAGGCCTTGGGCTTGACTTACCAGCATGTCCAGCCACTTGCAAACAGCTTGGAACAGCCTCATTGCTCTATAGCATTGCATTAGAGTCACCAGGGCACTTACTAAAAATGCAGACTTTTAGTCTCTGGTCCCCAGTTAGCATGGGACTAGGGAATCTGCATCTTTAATAAGATTCTGACTGGGCACGCCGGCTCACGCCTATAATCTCAGCACTTTGGGAGGCCAAGGCGGACGGATTACTTGAGGTCAGGAGTTAGAGACCAGCCTGGCCAACGTGGTGAAACCCTGTCTCCACTAAAAACACAAAAATTAGCTGAGTGTGGTGGTGGACGCCTGTAATCCCAGCTACTTGGGAGTCTGAGGCAGGAGAATTGCTTGAACCCGGGGGGCGGAAGTTGCAGTGAGCCGAGATCGCACCACTGCACTCCAGCCTGGGCGACAGAGGGAAACTCTGTCTCAAAAAAAAAAAAAAAAAATCCTTAGAAAATCACAATTTAAAAAACATGCTAAAATGGCAAGTCCTCCCTCCAAATGAGGTGCAAATGCCCCAGGGAATAACCGCAAAGATCTACTGGGGTATGGAAGTAATACATTCAATTTCATTAATATTTATTTACTATTGTTTAAATCTTAATGGAATTACTAGTATTTACTTACATTTTAGTAGCATTTAATAATACCTATTTGGCCGGGCACGGTGGCTCAAGCCTGTAATCCCAGCACTTTGGGAGGCCGAGACGGGTGGATCACGAGGTCAGGAGATCGAGACCATCCTGGCTAACACAATGAAACCCCGTCTCTACTAAAAAATACAAAAAACTAGCCGGGCGAGGTGGCGGGTGCCTGTAGTCCCAGCTACTTGGGAGGCTGAGGCAGGAGAATGGCGTGAATCCGGGAGGCGGAGCTTGCAGTGAGCTGAGATCCGGCCACTGCACTCCAGCCTGGGCGACAGAGCAAGACTCCGTCTCAAAATAATAATAATAATAATAATAATAATAATACCTATTAATATCTAGCATGTAAAATTAACAGGAATACAAATACACATATGGGCCAGGTGCAAAATCTCAGCACTTTGGGAGGCCATGGCGGGTGTATTACCTGACGTCAGGAGTTCAAGACCAGCCTGGCCAACATGGTGAAACCTTGTCTCTACTAAAAATACAAAAAATTAGCTGGGCATGGTGATGGGTGCCTGTAATTCCAGCTACTTGGAAGGCTGAGGCAGGAGGATCGCTTGAGCCCGCTAGGTGGAGGGTGCAGTGAGCCGAGATCGTGCCACTGCACTCCAGCCTGGGCAATAGAGCAAGACCCCGTCTCAGAAATAAATAAAATAAAACAAATGTACATATGTTGGGGTGGATGCTCAAAAACTTGTTTCTTCCATTCTGAATTTTTAAAAATTATGAAGTATTTTAAACTTATACAAAAATATCAAGAATATTATATTAAACCTCCATTTACTCCTCATCTAGCTTTATTTTAAATTGTGTATTTATTAGTCAATGTGCGACTCTATAGGTTTCTTACACATTTGTTATCTCTAGATAAGATCTATTATTTTTCACGTTTGTAGACGTCGTATAAATAAAAGATATTATTCAGCACATATCCATCTGCAACTTGCTTTTTTCACTCGACTTTGTGCTGACATTCATCTATAGTGATACATGTAGCTCTGGTTCAGTCATTTTTACTGTTATATGATTTGCCATTACACGGATACTTGTTTTTGTTTTGTTTTTTTGAGACAGGGTCTCCCTCTGCTGCCCAGGCTGGAGTGCAGTGGCGCAAACTTCTAGGCTCAAGCCATCCACCCACCTTATCCTGAGTAGCTGGGACTACAGGTGCACATCACCATGTCTAGCTAGTTTTCGTACTTTTCTGTAGACGCAGGGTTTTGCCATGTTGCCCAGGCTGATTTCGAACTCCTGGGTTCAAGTGATCCTCCCAAAGTGCTTGGATTATAGGTATCAGCCACTTTGCCCGGCCTATATGGATATTTGTTTTGTTATCAATTTTTTGCTA
Source organism: Macaca thibetana thibetana (assembly GCF_024542745.1). NCBI lineage: Eukaryota > Metazoa > Chordata > Mammalia > Primates > Cercopithecidae > Macaca > Macaca thibetana. The sequence goes on along the minus strand of NC_065593.1, from coordinate 29,811,795 downwards.
TTACAAAGAAAAACCTTGTACATGATCCCCATCACTTAATATTTTTTTTCTGTTTTTACTCTCTTTGTTTGTTTGTTTGTTTGTTTTTGAGTCGGATTCTTGCTCTGTTGCCCAGGCTGGAGTGGGCTGGTGTGACCTCGACTCACTGCAACCTCTGCCTCCCTGGCTTAAGCGATTCTCCTGCCTCAGCCTTCCGAGTATCTGGGATTACAGGCCCATGCTGCCACATCTGGCCAACTTTTGTATTTTTAGTAGAGATGGGTTTTACCATGTTGGCTAGGCTGGTCTCAAACTCCTGACCTCAGGTGATTTGCCCACCTCAGCCTCCCAAAGTGCTGGGATTACAGGCATGAGCCACGGCCCCCAGACAAATAAAAAAAAAAACAATATTTTTTTAACTGATGAAGAATACCAAGCCAAAAAGTTTGGCTTTCAAATCTTTTTTTTTTTACCTTTACCCAGAGTAAAATACACTTTCCATGGTAACTTAGTACGGGTATATATACATCTATAACTAAAACAAACATTTTGCAGACCAATACTTACTCTGTGTGCAATGGGCTCTGGAATTTCCAATTATATTATAGTTTATTTATTTATTTGTTTGTTTTTGGGACGGAGTCTCACTCTGTCGGCCAGGCTGGAGTGCAGTGGTGTGATCTCAGCTCACTGCAACCTCCCCTCCTGGGTTTGAGCGATTCGTCTGCCTCAGCCTCTCAGGTAGCTGGGACTACAGGTGCGACCACCATGCCCGGCTAATTTTTGTATTTTTAGTAGAGAAGGGGTTTCATCATGTTGGCCAGGATGGTCTTGATCTCTTGATCTCGTGGTCCACCTGCCTTGGGCTTCGAAAGTGCTGGGATTACAGGCGTGAGCCACTGCACCTGGCCAGTTTAGTTTTATCATAGTGGTCTTCACCAACTAGAAGGACTTCTTGACCCATTAATAGGTCACAATCCAGTTTGTGGATCCCTTACTCCCAGCCAGCCTCCCATGTCTTGGTTGATGAATGGGCCAAGTTTTTACTCCCCAAGTTCCAGCCTCATCAGCCTCCTTCTGGGAAATCCTGATTAGCCCAGATGGACATTTGGACAAGGGATAGCACAGGACAATCCTATGCTAGCCCTTGGTGGACATTTGGAATAAATGATTCCCCCACCAAGGTCTTTTGTAGACTGAAGAGTCTGGGTATTAGGCTGCTAGGCACTGGCTACATGCTGAACATCTCCTCCTCCTGATGTTCACAATAGCTCTGCTGGATGGGTGTTAGCCCCATTTGGCAAACGAGAGGTTGAAGGTCCCTGATCGATTTTTTTTTTTTTTTTTTTTTAAATACAGAGTCTTGCTCTGTCTCCCAAACCCGTGGCTGGAGTGCAATGGCACAGTCTTGGCTCACTGCAACCTCTACCTCCCAGGTTCAAAGGATTCTCCTGCCTCAGCCTCTCGAGTAGCTGGGACTACAGGCGCGTGCCACCACGCCCAGCTAATTTTTGTATTTTTAGTAGAGACGAGGTTTCATCACGTTGGCCAGGCTGGTCTCAAACGCCTGACTTCACCGCCTGCCTCAGCCTCTCAAAGTGCTGGGTTTACAGGTGTGAGCCACCCCATCTGGCCTCTGATCTTAACTAACTTGTCTAAGACCATAAATCTCTAAGTGGCAGAACTTGGATTTGAATTTGGGCTTCCAGCCCAAGATTCCCAGTATACCATGAAGTTTCCTACAAGTATCCATCACTTTAGCCACACCTGCTCGCTTATGGGCACTTTCAGGAATGGACACCACAGCCCTCTCATAGAATCAAGACCAGCTATGTAGTTTGTGGGGCCCAGTGCAAACTGAAGTACATTGAGCCCCTTATTCAAAGATTATGAATTTGAAGATAGTAACAGCAAAGCGTTAAACTAAGCACAAGCCCCTTGTAAGTGCAGGGCCATGTGTGCATAGGTCTGCACAGGTCACCCACCCATAAAAATACCATGCATGAGGCTGGGCGCGATGGCTCACGCCTGTAATCCCAGCACTTTGGGAGGCCGAGGCGGGTGGATCATGAGGTCAGGAGATCGAGACCATCCTGGCTAACACGGTGAAACCTCGTCTCTACTAAAAATACAAAAAATTATCCAGGCGTGTGGTGGGCGCCTGTAATCCCAGCTGCTCGGGAGGCTGAGGCTGGAGAATGGCGTGAACCCAGGAGACGGAGCTTGCAGTGAGCTGAGATCGCGCCACTGCACTCCAGCCTGGGCGACAGAGCGAGACTCCGTGTTGAAAAAAAAAAAAATACCCTGCATGTAATTCCCCCAGCCCATATCACCCTGCACCACCAGCCCTTCACTGGCTAACTCCTTTCTTTCCTTGGAGACTCAGCTCAAATATCACTTCCTTCAAGAAGCCTCCCTCAACTGCACCCAGTCTCAAGCTATACTAAGCGCCTCTGGTCCCTCAAGGCATCCTGTCCTGGCACTTACCAGACTATGCTGTATCATTCTCGTTATTGCATGATCCCCGTCCTTTCAACCCTGACCTCCATATACCAGTCTGGGAGCTCCTTAAAGGCAGGGACTGTGCTTTCCAGCTGTACGTTCCCAGAACTTCAACACTGGGCCAGACACCTTGCAGGTGCTCAAAGAGTTTTGTGGAATGAAGTAGAGGAAACCCAGACTTGGTGAGGAGGAACAGCAAAACCCAATCCGAAGGAAGGCAGGCTACTGGGGAACAGTCAGGTAGATGAAGTTGCCAAACAGGGAGGGTTGAGGAAGAGGAGCCATGGGGGTGTTGGGGGTTTGGTGGTGGTGAGGACCACAGCCAGACAAGGCAGGACAATGAGCACTGTCAATAAAACTGACTAATCCAGGAAGGCCTCCTGGAGTGGGAGCGCCATATGCCTCCAAGAAGTGATTTGGGGCTTAGGAATACATAAATAGATCCAACCTGCTCACACACTCTTCTCTGGGAGTCAAGGAACTGGATTGTGACAAGTCATGGAAGTACAGCTTTTTTAAGTCTCTCTGCCCAGCCCCCAGCTCCAGCCTTTCTTAGAAACTATAGGCACGGTGGCTCACACCTACAACACTGTGGGAAGCTGAGGCGGGAGGATTGCTTGAGCCCAGAAGTTCAAGACCAGCCTGGGCAACATGGTGAAACCCTGTTTCCACAATAAAAAAAAAAAAAAAAAAAAAAAAAGAAAATGAAAATTAGCCAGGTGTGGTGGTGGCGCATAAATAGTCCCAGTTACTTGGGAGGCTGAGGTGGGAGGATCATTTGAGCTCAAGAAGTCAAGGCTGCAGTGAGCTGAGATTGCACTGCTGCACTCCAGCCTGGGTGACAAAGCAAGACCCTGTAAAAAAAAAAAGAAGAAAAGAAAAAGAAAGAGAGAGAGAGAGAGAGAGAGGAAAGGACCAGATTTGTGTCTTACGGTAGGTTGATGGTATCATCCTCCAAGAAGTTGACCAAATTGCCCTTTGAGGAAAGTGGGAGTCCTTTGGTAGTGACGGTCCGGTTCATAGACTTGGGGTTTGGAAAGGGTTTTGGCAGTTGGTCGAGGGCATTCATCATGTTGAAGTTTTCTTTCTTCAGTACAGCCTCCTCCCCATCTCCCACTTGATGGAGTGCCTCTGATGCCATCTGGTTTGTTTGGGATGACAGCTGTCACTGTGCAGGACAACCCAGCTGACCAGAAGCAGAGAGAAACTGTGGTGGCAATGGCCCACCTTTAGTCTGGGCAGGATGCGGGTGCAACGAGCTGACTTCATAATCATCACAGAGTGTAACAATTACGGGCCAGCCTCCCCCCTTGATTTGAGGCCACTGCTGTCCCGCTAGCTATGTGGCTGGCCAGACCAAGGGCCAGTGTGACTGAGAAGCAGCATCATGAGAGGGGTAAAACCAAGGAACAGACTGCATGAGCCCTTGGGCCCCTTCCAGCTCTAATACTCCATGGTGAGAGCAGCCCTGCCCTTCTCTGAAGATCTCAAAATGCCTGACACCTGTGCCCTTCAGCACTGCCCTGCGAAGGAGAAGGATGGTGACAGACGGGCACGGGATGTAGAGGATGGCGGTGTGGCCCTGAGAGATAGGCAGTATTAGAAAGTGTCTGTTGGGGAGGGAAACTTTGTCCGTAGATGCCAAGGCTCTCTATCCTGAAACCACAGGCGGCAGATTCCACTGTGCCCAGTAGGTTGGGGAAAGGGAAAGCCCAGACGGTTTATAGGGGTTCATGGCTCACATATGATCAGACTTCACTGCTAGAATTCTAAATGTGCTACACCGACACTCCCAATACCTTCCTGTGTGGAGGGACAATGGTGGTTGTTGCAGCAGAATACAGAGATAGGCCACACCTGATCTCTGCTCTCAGAGAAACCACGTTACAGTAGGAAAACATGTACACAGCTTCATGGGTGGGGAGGGGAGCTGTTAGAAAGCACTGGCTCTGCAGTCAGACGTGGATGTGAAGTCCAGCCCTGTGCTGCCTAGCTGGGTGACCTTGGGCAAGTGACTTAACCTCACCGAACCTCAGTTTCTTCATTGGTGAAACAGGGATAAAAAATAGCGCCTCCCTCACAGGTTTGTGATGAGATAACCATGTACAGTTTTATTTCTTCCTGTGGATGAGGCAAAGAACATTTAAAAATGCCAAATTATGCCGGGCGCGGTGGCTCAAGCCTGTAATCCCAGCACTTTGGGAGGCCAAGACGGGCGGATCACGAGGTCAGGAGATGGAGACCATCCTGGCTAACATGGTGAAACCCCGTCTCCACTAAAAAAATACAAAAAACTAGCCGCTTGAGGTGGGGCGCCTGTAGTCCCAACTACTCGGGAGGCTGAGGCAGGAGAATGGCGTAAACCCGGGAGGCGGAGCTTGCAGTGAGCTGAGATCCGGCCACTGCACTCCAGCCTAGGCGACAGAGCGAGACTCCGTCTCAAAAAAAAAAAAAAAAAAAAGCCAAATTATGTATTTTTGTGTGTGTTCTATATAACTAAGGTTTTCTGCCTTAAAATAAATAAATAAATAAATAATAAATAAAGGCCAGGCACGGTGGCTCACACCTGTAATCCCTGCACTTTCGGAGACGAACCCAGGAGGACTGTTTGAGCCCAGGAGTTCGAGACCTGCCTGGGCAACACGGTGAAACCCCATTTTGTAGAGGTGAAACCTCTACAAAAAAAATACAAAAATTAGCTGGGCAATGTGGCGCCTGACTGTAGTCCCAGCTACTCAGGAGGCTGAGACAAGAGGATCGCTTGAACCCAGGAGGTCGAGGCTGCAATGAACTGAGATCTCACCAGGGCACTCCAGCCTGGGCGGCCGACCAAGACCCTGTATCAACCAAAACAAAACAAACTTTTGAAAAACAGACGCAGGTGTCCCTGGGTGCTTTGCTGCTTCTTGGCACCTGTCGTATAATCTGTAATGATGTGATTTCTGTGATTCCTTTTCATTGTCTGTCCCTCGCTCACAGGTAAGCTCCCTGGGGGTAAAGGCGGGTCGTCTTGGGTCGCATTTTGTCCCCAGCGTTTGGAACGGAAATTGGCACACAGAAGGCTCTTTAGAAGGCCGGTGTGTGTGCTGCGTTAGAAAGTAGAGGCCGGATGCGGCCGTGGGTGGCGTGTTGAGCGCAGAGCGGGTCGTGGGCGGTGGAGAGTGGCGCGCCGCGGGCTGGGTGTAGGGGGCGCAGCGGCTCTGCCCCACGCGGCCCGCAGATGGCGCTGCAGGCCAGGTCCTCGCCGCGCGCCAGCCTGGAACCCGGAAGCGGCAGCGCGGCGCGACCGGGCTGGCGGGCTCTGGGAGCGGGAATCCCGGCGGATCCCGGGAGGGCCGATAACCCCCAGCCCTACCCTTGGTGCCGCCTCCTCCTCCCTCCTTCCTCCTCCTGCAGCCAGCGCGCCTGTGTCCCCTCTAGGAAGGGGTGGAAGAGGGGCGTCTGGAGAGGACCCCGCGAATGCCCACGTGACTGGCAGTCCTCCTTGGGGCTCTTCCAGCCTGCAGGGAACATGGGCGTACTCAGAGTCGGACTGTGCCCTGGCCTCACCCAGGAGATGATCCAACTTCTCAGGAGCCGCAGGATCAAGACAGGTGACCGGGTGTGCGCGTGCCAGAGAGCCGCGCGGGCCGCGCACAGCCTGGGCAGGCCCCGAGGGCTGGCACCCTGCCCTGGCATATTTGCAGGGAGCTTCTCCTCCATTCCTAGAGGGCCACGCTTCTGGAGAGGCTCAGGAATGGTGGGCGTGGGGAGCCAAGCTCTAAAGCAGGGTGGAGGATTCCTATTGTGTGCAGGGCACCGCGCCGGCTCTTGCAGCTTTGTGATTTCACACTGGCCTCCTGAGAAGGCCTGCTGAGAGGTAGAATTGACACCCCATTTGACAGATGAGGAAGAACCAAGTGTGGGAGGGCCCCGGCCTCTCTGCCAATCCGCTATACGTGTTTTGTTTTCAGTGGTGGACCTGGTTTCTGCAGACCTGGAGGAGGTAGCTCAGAAATGCGGCTTGTCTTACAAGGTGAGCTCCGTATCTATCTCCACACTCCAAACCTGAGTGTCTTTAAAAGTCCATCGCAAGCCAGCTGGGCGCGGTGGCTCACGCCTGTAATCCCAGCATTTTGGGAGGCCGAGGCGGGCGGGCCACTTGAAGTCAGAAGTCAGGAGCTTCAGACCATCCTGGCCAACATGGTGAAACCCCGTCTCCACTAAAAATACAAAAATTAGCTGGGTGTGGTGGCGGGCGCCTACAATCCCAGCTACGCGGGAGGCTGAGGAAAGAGAATGGTTTGAGCCCAGGAGGCAGAGGTTGCAGTGAGCCGAGATCATGCTACTGCACTCCAGTCTGGGCGACAGAGTGAGACTCTGTCTAAAACAACAACAACAAAAGTCTATCCCACGCCAAAGGGAGCAGAGGGGTCTCAGATATTGAGAAGTGGGGTGAATGAGACCCTGGGATGCCAGCTTCTATGGGCAATTCGTTGCTGAGCAGTCTGGGCCCCTTTGGCAGGCCCTGGTTGCCCTGAGGCGGGTGCTGCTGGCTCAGTTCTCAGCTTTCCCCTTGAATGGCGCTGATCTCTATGAGGAACTGAAGACCTCCACTGCCATCCTGTCCACCGGCATTGGCAGGTTTGTATGTGTACTTGGGGAAGAAGGAGAGAGGCAGGAAGATGGGGCTGCCTCTCAGCTCTGCTTTTGATGCTTGAGTAGACAGGAGTTTTTTTTTTTTAAGCAATAATGGATGGGAAGGAAAGGGGTCAGGACTTCTGAGTTCTTATCCTATAACAGGGTTATGGGTTTCTCAGCCTTGGCACTTGATATTTAGGGACAGGTAATTATTTGTTGGGGGTTGGAGGCTGTCCTGTGCATTGTAGGATGTGTAGCAGCATCCCTGGCCTCTGCCCACTAGATGCTAGTAGCACCACCCTTGCTCCAGTTGTGACCATCAAAAATGTCTCCCGACATGGCTAAATGTCCCCTGGGAGGCACAACTACCTCTGGTTGAGAAGCACTTTCCTATCACACAAGATGTCAGTATCTCATTATTTTCACCATCTTCTCTGGCCCTAATTCTTGTTTTACTTAAGGATATGGCAAGAGAGAACATTTATTGAGTGCCTACTATGTGCAGGCATTGCCCGTATGTTCTAGGTAATCTCTTCAGTGACTCTGCCAGTTAGAGATTATTAACCTTAGTTGACTTTAACCTAAGAGGAGCAAGTGGCAAAGGTGAGGCTCAAGCCCGGGAGTATGTGGCCCAGACCTTGGTTCCTTCACCACATCTGCAGCAGTAGGGAACAGGAGAGTTCAGATAAAAGAGGAGTTGCAGGCTGGGTGCAGTGCTCATGCCTGTAATCCCAGCACTTTGGGAGGCTGAGGTGGCAGATCACTGGAGGCCAGGAGTTTGAGACCCGCCTGGCCTGCCTGCCTGCCCAAAATGATGAAATCCTGTCTCTACTAAAAATACAAAAATTAGTCAGGCGTGGTGGCAGGCACCTGTAGTCCCAGCTACTTGGGAGGCTGCGGCAGGAGAATCGCTTGAATCTGGGAGGTGGAGGTTGCAGAAAGCTGAGATCACACCACTGCACTCCAGCCTTGGTGACAGAGCGAGACTCTGTCTCAAAAAAAAGGAGCAGTTATATTCTGCCACGTTGTTTGGTGGGTTGGGGAAGAGTTGCAAAGATGACAGACGTTTGCTGACCAAGTGAGTCTTGACCTTTTTCCTGGTCCATTTGTTCAGAAATTGATGAATAATTGCCACCACAAACGTCTTTGGATTGGTTTGGCCCTTTCTGTTTCCTTAACACATTATCTTGGCAGGGTTCATGCAGCATGGTGCTTGCTTTCCCTGGTTGGGGGTCTGAGTCTGTGATCCATCCAGCACTGGCTAAGGGCCTGCTGGGTGCTTGGTACGGGCAGATGATACACACGAATGAGGCAAGGCCCCTGCCCTTAAGGCCTCTAGTTGGGTGTGGGGAAAAGCAAGTGAATACAAGAGAGGTGTAAGCACCGAGGGAGGCAGCAGTGAGGAGGAAGTGGTGAACAGGAAGCCGATTGGCCTTGGGCTTAGGGAGTTTATAAATCCAACAGATATGGAGGGCGCACTCAAATGGTAAGCTGGGAGGATTGCAGCTGCCTCAGGTCCCTGCAGGGTGATTGTGGAGTGGGTTCAGGAATGCTCTGAAGAAGGCAGAACTTGGGCATGGAGGAACAGATGGACTTTTGCTGAATGCTTTCTATGAACAAGGCACTGCACTGAGCACTTCACGGTACATTATTTCATTTATTCATCATAACCACCAATGAACATGTTACTGTTTAAATCATCATTCTAAGCTGGGCGAGGTGGCTCACGCCTTTAATCCCAGCGCTTTGGGAGGCAGAGGCGGGCGGATGACGAGGTCAGGAGATCGAGACCATCCTGGCTAACATAGTGAAACCCCGTCTCTATTAAAAATACAAAAAATTAGCCGGGCGTGGTGGCGGGCGCGTGTAGTCCCAGCTACTCGGGAGGCTGAGGCAGGAGAATGTCATGAACCCTGGAGGTGGAGCTTGCAGTGAGCCGAGACTGCACCACGGCACTCCAGCCTGGGTAACAGAGCAAGACTCTGTCTCAAAAAAAAAAAAAAAAAAAAAAAAAAAAAATTAATAAATAAATCATCATTCTAAAGGCAAAGAAATTGGGACTCAGGTTAAATGACTTGCTCAAGATCGTGCAGTTAGCAAATGGCAGACCAGTTATTTAAGGTCATGCCTGTCACACTCCTAAGTCTAAGAATGCGGCTCTTAACTCATCTGCCGGGCTGCCTCCCTGGAGGCGGGAGGCCATTGTGAAAGCAGGGTTATAGGCAGTGGGGTAGAGGTGTGCAGGGTGGAAGGGTGGCAGAGGCCAAGCAGGGCCCTGGCAGTGCTGGCCCGGGGTGTGTGAGTCCAATCTAGGACCTGTTGGTCCTAGTGGGAGACCTGTTGAAGAGGAACTGTGACAAGGCCTACTACCAGGAGGAATATATTATGAAGAATCAAAGCTGACTCACCAGGTTTCTAGCCCCTCCCCTCCCCTCCCCTCTGCTCCCCTCCCCTCCCCTCCCCTCCGCTCCCCTCCCCTCCGCTCCCCTCCCCTCCCCTCTCTTTCCTTCCTGACTGAGTTTCACTCTGTCACCAGGCTGGAGTACAGTGACGCGATCTCAGCTTACTGCAACCTCCACCTCCCAGGTTCAAGTGATTCTCCTGCCTCAGCCTCCCGAGTAGCTGGGACGACAGGTGCATGCCACCACACCCAGCTAATTTTTTGTATTTTTAGTAGTGATTGGCTTTCGCCATGTTGGCCAGGATGGTCTCGATCTTCTGACCTCGTGATCTGCCCGCCTTGGCCTCTCAAAGTGCTAGGATTACAGGCGTGAGCTACCGTGCCCGGTCTCTAGCCTTTCTAACGATGTGCTATGGACAGTTAATGGTGTAACTTTAAAACTTGGGAGGAGGGGAGTTCTGTAGTCAAAAGTTTGAGAAATGCCTGACTAATCCAAATTAAAAAGGTTTCTCTGTTGTAGGCTGCCTCAGAGCCTTTAGTGCTGAGGTGCAGTGATTCCTTACAGGGTGTTATAGTGTGTAATGTACCTTGGGAAAAGCTATGTTGATGAGGGAGATTGATTATTCCTTACAGGCCAGAGCTAGGTCTGTTCATCCCAGAGTCCCCTCATTTTAGAATAAGACTCAGGAAGTATGAGGCATTGAGGTGGTGTGTGAATGGATGACTGAAAGAATGGCTAAAAGGCAGTTCAGAGGGAAAGGCAGAGGGTAAGTCCCAGAAAACCTGTGTTCTAGTCAGTGGTAAAACCCAGGTGTACTTCTCCTTTACAGGGCAAGACAGGGGTCTCTCCCTATTGACATGCCGAGTTAGAGGTGATAGGGACATATTGGTAGGAAGTTCCTCTGGGCAGTAGGAGAGGCATGGAATGGAAACTCAGGTGAGAAGCTGGCTAGAAGGGGATTTGGGAATAACTTATACAGACTGATCTTCACAGCCAAGGATGTGGTTGATTCTTGACTAGAGTCAGCACCAGTTGTTCAACCCCAGCTGCATGTTGGAATTCATCTGGGAAACTTCAAGAGAGAGATTCATGCTCTGGTCCCAACTCTAGAAATTCTAACTTAATTAGTCTAGGCCAGTGGTTCCCAAACTTGTGTGCCCATTGGAATCACCTAAGGACTCTTTTAAATATTATAAAGTCCAAGACTCCCCCAGACTAATTAATCTCATTCACTGTGAGTGGGACACAGGCATCAGTATTTTTTAATTTTTTAATTTGTTTTTTAGAGACAGGGTCTTGCTGTGTTTCCCAGGCAGGAGTGCAGGGGTGCACAATCATAGCTCACTGCAGCCTTGAACTCCTGGACTCAAGCAGTCCTCCTGCCTCAGCCTTCCAAGTAGCAGGGACTACAGGTGCTCACCATCATGCCTGGCTAATTGAAAAGATTTTTTTTTTTGTTTTGGTAGAGACAGGGGTCTTGCTATGTTGTCCAGACTGATCTCAAATTCCTGGGCTCAAGCAATCCTCCTACCTCGGCCTCCCAAAGTGCTGAGATGACAGGTATGAGCCACCATGCCTGGCCAGGCATCAGTATTTTTTTTGAAGCTCCCAGGTGAATCCAATGTGCAGACAACTTTGGGTACTGCTGATATAGGCATTTTTTTAAAAAACTCCCCTGATTTTAATGTGCAGGCAGGATTAAGACTAACTACTCTAGTCTAATGGTTCTGAAACTTAAGCGTGCATCAAAATCACCTGGAGGCCTTGTTGAAACCCAAGTTTCAAGTGTGGGCTGCATTCCCAGAGTTTCTGATTCAGTAGGTCTCGGGGAGGGGAGCTGTGAATTTGCATTTCTAGCTATTCCTTAAAGGTTGCTGATGTACCTAGTCTGGGGACCACACTGGGGTTCCCTTGATCTCAATGGGAAGAATGGAATCAGGAGTGGCAGAGGCTGGATGCTTATTAAACAGAGACGGGGTGAGCACAATTATCTCAAGAAGCCACAGGGCTAGAGTGGTAACCAGAATGTTTTGACTGGTAGGAACCTGTGGGTATAATCGTGGGGGTCCCTGGAATTAAAATGGATGGGGGCCAGGCTCTGTGGCTCATGCCTCTAATTCCGGCACTTTGGGAGGCCGAGATGGGCGTATCACCTGAGGTCAGGAGTTCGAGACCCGCCTGGCCAAAAGGGCGAAACCCCATCTCTACTAAAAATACAAAAATTAGCCGGGTGTGGTGGTGGGTACTGTAATCCCAGCTACTCGGGAAGCTGAGGCAGGATAATTGTTCGAACCAGGCGGAGGTTGCAGTGAGCCAAGAGCACACCACTGCACTCCAGCCTGGTGACAGAGTGAGACTCTATCTCAAGAAGAAAGAAAAAATGGATGGGGTGCTTACTGAAGTGCTGCTTGACATATACAGAGAGGTCATGGGAGGTCTTCAAGAACCATCTCAAGGACGGGAACCTGGGAAGGTGATTGTAGGGCTAGGAAAGGGACGCATGTGGTCAGGCATTGGTACAGGCTGTGGGGAAGAAGCTTCAGCCTAGAGATAGGGCAGGGTATGGAGGGCAGGTGGTGACCTGTTTCATGTGGTTGAAGGACAGAACCTGGATTAGGAATTGGCATGTCATGAGGTTTATCCCAAGTCTTTCACAGCCAGTGTTGATGATACAGAAGCTAAATAAAAGTGATAGCACCTTTCTATTACTCATTTTTCTGGAATGATTATTGGGCACCTCCTGTATTTCAGGCACTGTGCTAGTGCTGGGGATGCAATAGGGATAGGACCCAGTCCTTGCCCCATGGTGCTCTCAGCTAGATGACCAAGACAAACAAAAACAAGCAAATAAAAAATAATGACAAACCCCTAGGACTAGTGAGGATACAAGATCAACACATACAAATCAACTGCATTTCTCTATACTCACAATGAACATGTTGAAACTAAAATAAAAAACACTACCATTTATTGGCCAGCTGCAGTGGCTCATGCTTGTAATCCCAGCACTTTGGGAGGCTGAGGCAAGTGGATCACCGGATGTCAGGAGTTTGAGACCAGCCTGGCCAACATGGTGAAACCTGGTGTCTACTAAAAATACAAAAATTAGCTGGGTGTGGTGGTGGGTGGCTGTAATCCCAGCTACTCGGGAGGCTGAGACAGGAGAATCACTTGAATCTGGGAGGCGAAAGTTGCAGTGAGCGGATATTGTGCCACTGCACTTCAGCCTAGGTGACAGAGTTAAACTGTCTCAAAAAAAACCAAAACAAACAAACAAAAACACAATACCATTTATAGTTGCTTCGCAGAAAATGAAATACTTGGGTATAAGTCTAACAAAGCATGTGTAGAATCTGCCTGCTGAAAAATTTTAAATTGCTGATGAAGGAGATCAAAGATGACTCAGATAAATGGATGACATGTACTTTGTTCATGGATTGGGAAACTGAACATAATGAAGATTTCAATTGTCCCCAAGTTGATCTGTAATTTAATGCAATTTCTATTAAAATCCCAGCAAGGGTTTTTTTTTTTTTTTTTAATAGACATAGGCAAGCTTATTCTAATAATTACGGAAAGACCAATTTTACCTAGATTAGCTAAAACAATTTGGAAAAAGAACAGTTGGAGGAATCAGTCTACCCAGGGTTAAGACTTGCTATATAGCTACACAGTTAAGCCTAGTGTGGTATTGGCCAAGGGACAGATGGACACAGATCAATGGAACAGAGTAGAGAACCCAGAAATAGACCTCCACAAGTATATACAACTAATTTTTTTTTTTTTTTTTTTTTTTTTTTTTTTTGAGACAGGGTCTTGCTCTGTCACCCAGGATGGAGGGTGCTGGTGCTATTACAGCTCACTGCAGCCTTGACCTCCCTGGGCTCAGGCAATCCTTCCACCCCAAGCCTCCCAAGTAGCTGGGACTACAGGTATGGGACACCATGCCTGGTTATTTGTATTTGTTTTTTTTTTTTTTTTTTTAGACGGAGTTTCTCTCTCTCTTTTTTTGAGATGGAGTTTCACTCTTGTTGCCTGACCTGGAGTGCAATGGCGTGATCTCGGCTCACCACAACCTCCGCCCCCCCGGGTTCAAGCAATTCTCCTATAGGCACACACCACCAGGCCTAGCTAATTTTTTTTGTATTTTTAGTAGAGACGGGGTTTCTCCATATTGGTCAGGCTGGTCTTGAACTCCTGACCTCAGGTGATCCGCCCGCCTTGGCCTCCCAAAGTGCTGGGATTACAGGCATGAGTCAACGTGCCCGGCTGGAGTTTCTCTCTTTTTGCCCAGGCTGGAGTGCAATGGCATGATCTCAGCTCACTGCAACCCCCGCCTCCCGGGTTTGATTCATCTGCCTCTACCTCTCGAGTAGCTAGGATTACAGGTGCATGCCACCACGCCCAGCTAATTCTGTATTTTAGTAGAGATGGGGTTTCACCATGTTGGCCAGGCTGGTCTCGAACTCCTGACTTCAGGTAACCCGACCGCCTTGGCCTCCCAAAGTGCTGGGATTACAGGCATGAGCCACCGCGCCCAGCCTATTTGTATTTTTTTGTAGAGACAAGGTTTCACTATGTTGCCCAGGCTGGCCTCGAACTCCTGGGCTCAAGCAATCCTCTCGCCTCAGCCTCCCAAAATGCTGGGATTACACACAATTGATTTTTGACAAAGGTACAAAAACAACGTGATGGAGGAAAGACAGCCTTTGAACAAAGGGTGCTGGGGCTATTGGACATCGTAGGTTAAAAATATGTAATAATAAACCTAAACCTTATACCTTATATAAAAATTGACTGAAAATGGATCGTGGACTTTAATGTAAAACCAAATTGTGTAATTTTTTAGAACAAAACAGGAGAAAGTCTAGGCAAAGTGTTCTTAGATTTGACACCAAAAGTATGATCCATGAAAAAATTTTTGATTAATTGGGCCTAATCAAAATTAAAAACTTTTGCTGCACAAAACAGAATGAAAAGAGAAGTACAGAATGAGAATAATAGTTGCAAGCCATGTATTCAACAAAGGACTTGTATCTAGAATGGAGAAAGAATTCCTAAAACCCAACAGTAAAAAATCAAACAATTCAATTAGAAAATGGGCAAGGGCTGCCTCACACCTGTAGTCCCAGCACTTTGAGAGGCTGAGGTGGTTGGATTGCTTGAGCCCAGGAGTTCAAAACTGGCCTGGGCAACGTGGCAAAAACCCTGTCTCTACCAAAAAAATACAAAAGTTGGCTGGGTGTGGTGGCACATGCCTGTAGTCCCAGCTACTTGGGGGAGCTGATGTGGGAGGATCACCTCAGCCTGGGAGGTCAAGGTTGCAGTGAGCTGTGATCATGCCACTGAATTCTAGCCTGGGTGACACAGTGAGACGTGAGACCCTATCTCAAAAAAAAAAAAAAAAATGCCAGGTGCAGTGGCTTATGCCTGTAATCCCAGCACTTTGGGGGGCCAAGGTGGGTTGATCACCTGAGGTTGGGAGTTCGAGACCAGCCTGACCAATATGGAGAAACCTCGTCTCTATTAAAAATACAAAATTAGCTGGATATGGTGGCGTATGCCTGTAATCCCAGCTACTCGGGAGGCTGAGGCAGGAGAATTGCTTGAACCCGGGAGGTGGAGGTTGCGGTGAGCCGAGATCATGCCATTGCACTCCATCCTAGGCAACGCTCCGTCTCTCAAAAAAAAAAAAAAAAAAAAAAAATCAACACTATTAACTATTAGGGAAATACAAATTAAAAACACAATGAGCTATTATTACATACCTATCAGAAAGACTAAAATAAAAAAATAGTGATAATACCAAATGATGAGGATGTGGAAACACTGGACTACTCATATATACATTGCTACTGGAAATGTAAAATGGCATAGTCACTCTGGAAAATAGTTTGGTAGTTTCTTATAAAATTAATAATGCCTTTACCATACCACCCAGCAATTGTATTCTTGGGCATTTATCCCAACGATGTGAAAACTTGGGTTTATACAAAAACCTGTAAAAAATGCTTTATAGCAGTTTTATTCACAATAGCCCCAAAGTGGAAACAACCAAATGGCCTTCAGTGGATGAATGGTTAAATAAAGTATGGTACATCCATACCATGGAATACTTTTTAGCAATAAAAAGGAATGAACTATCCATATATGCAACAACTGGGATGGATCTCAAGGGAATGATGCTGAGTGACAAAAGCCAATTGCAGGGCCGGGCACAGTGGCTCATGTCTGTAATCCCAGCACTTTGGGAGGTTGTATTGGGCAGATCACTTGAGGTCAGGAGTTCAAGACCAGTCTGCCTAACATGGCGAAACCCCGTCTCTACTAAAAAATACAAAAATTAGCCAGGTGTTTTGGTGGGCACCTGTAATCCCAGGTACTCGGGAGGCTGAGAGAGGAGAATTGCTTGAACCTGGGAGGTGGAGGTTGCAGTGAGCTGAGATCGCACCACTGCACTCCAGCCTGGGCAACAGAGTAAAACTCCGAAACTCCGTCTCAAAAAAAAAAAAAAAAAAAAAAAGGGAAAAAAAAAAGCCAATCACAAAGGTTACATAGTGTATAATTCTATGTACATAACTTTGTTCTTGAAATAACATAATAGAGATTAGTGGTTGTCAGGGGTTCGGGATTGGGGTGACTGGGAGGAATGTAGCTATAAAAGAGTAGCAGGAGGATGACTTATAGTGATGGAAATGTTCTGTATTTTGATTATAGCGGTTGTGTAAATCTACATATGTGATAAAATGACACAGAACTAGACACATCGTACGTGCTTGAATGCTAGGAACATTGGTGAAATCTGAATAAGCTCTGTGGATAGTACCAACATCAGTTTGCTACTTGTGATATACTATAGTACTTTCTTTCTTTTTTTAAGGAGAAAAGGGTCTTGCTATGTTGCCTGGTCTAGACTTGAACTCCTGGACTCAAGTGATCCTCTCACCTTAGCTTCCCAAGTAACTGGGACTATAGGCCCCTGACTAGTACAATACATTTTGTAGTACAATTGTTATTATTAAGGGAAACCAGGTGAAAGGTTCATGGACTTTTTGCAACTTCCTGGGAATCTATAATTATCTCAAAGTTGTTTTTTTTGTTGTTTGGTTTTGTTTTGTTTTTTGAGACGGAGTCTTGCTCTGTCAACAGGCTGGAGTGCAGTGGCGCGATCTTGGCTCACTGCAACCTCCGCCTCCTGGGTTCAAGCGATTCTCCTGCCTCTGCGTCTCAAGTAGCTAGGACTACAGGTGCATGCCACCATCAAAGTTTTTTTAAAAACAAAACAAAACAAAAACACAAATTTTGGGAAATGCTATCAAGGAAACCCACAAACGGCTGGGCCTGGTGGCTCACGCCTGTAATTGTAGCACTGTGGGAGGCCGAGGCAGGTGGATCACTTGAGGTCAGGAGTTTGAGACCAGCCTGGCCAACATGGTGAAACCCCATCTCTAATTAAAAAAATTAGTCAGGGATAGTGGCGGGCGTCTGTAATCCCAGCTACTTGGGAGGCTGAGGCAGGAGAATCACTTGAGCCTGGGAGGTGGAGGTTGCAGTGAGTAGAGATCATGCCACTGCTCTCCAACACTCCAGCCTGGACAACAGAGAGAGACTCCATTTCAAAAAAAAATAATAATTAATAAAAGGAAACCCACAGGGCCTGAGATGAAAAAAATGAAAGGAGGACCTTCTGATGGGGTGAAGAGGCCTCTCTGGAAAGCTGATCTTTAAGAATGGAGGGATGAAGAGAGACCAGAGAAGGAACATTTGGGCATTCCCTCTTTCCCAGAAGAAAACATCAGGAGAAGCCTCCTGGCCAGTGATGTTCAAAGACAGAACCAGTGCTTGAAAGGAATGTCTTACTTTTCTTCTTGGTACCTTTTCCCCTCTCTTCCTACTAACCTCTTGTGTTGATTTTCTTCTTTTTTGCCATCAGCCTGGACAAACTGCTTGATGCTGGTCTTTATACTGGAGAAGTGACTGAAATTGTAGGAGGCCCAGGTAGCGGCAAAACTCAGGTACACGTGAGGCCCGCAGTCAGGAGGATTTGAGGGTGAGGGTGGTAGATGCATAGCCCAGGATCCCTGGGGGAGCTTCAGCATACTGATGAGTTCAGAGCCCAACAGAGAGAAGATGGGTGATGAGGAATGGGGCTTGGACTCAGCGCATTTGTGTTGCTGGAATCTGGGCAAGGTTTGGTGGGGAGCTCCCATTTTGGACCCTCTCTGAAGTGTCAAGTTCATCCAATGCCCCCACCCCCAGGTATGTCTATGTGTGGCAGCAAATGTGGCCCATGGCCTGCAGCAAAACATCCTGTATGTAGATTCTAATGGAGGGCTGACAGCTTCCCGCCTCCTCCAGCTGCTTCAGACTAAAACCCAGGATGAGGAGGAACAGGTAAGGGGCAGGATGCTGGGTTCCATTGAGATTCTGACACAAGAAAACCCCATTACCCCTTAACATTGTAAGAATTTGGGTTGAATAGTCATTCCTTGCCTTCAAACTTGCTGTTCTGTTAATACATCCCGTATTCCTTAAGCCACCCCTGTTGATACCATCATCCTATTTGGGATGCTACTCACACCGATTCTTCCAGAAAACCCTCCCAGCTCTGTGCATGCCCTAAACCAGGGCTGGCAAACACTGAGCTTTGTGTTTCCAGTCCATTTCTCGCCCATGAGAAGCATCACTAATCAGTCATATCCCTCTTTCCTCCTGAGTTTGAGTACTTTACAGCTCAGCACCCAGGCAGCCACCACCATGACAACTGGCCCATTAGACAAAGCTCATTTGCCACCCTGGACCTGAATCCTTGCATCCAGGTGCCTCTTCCTTCTCAGCCTTACCTCGACCCCCTACTCCCTCTTATCCAAAGCCCTTGCTTCTCTTTTCCACCCCTTCAGGCAGAAGCTCTCCAGAGGATCCAGGTGGTGCATGCGTTCGACATCTTCCAGATGCTGGATGTGCTGCAGGAGCTCCGAGGCACTGTGGCCCAGCAGGTGAGCCTGCTGTTCTGCCCCTCCTTGCTTAACTCAGCTTGCCAGGTGCTATCTCTGTGGGCAGGTGTCCTACTACAGACTGTTTAGAAATGCAGATGTGCAATTTGGTGACTCCAACTATGCTTGCTACTCCCAGAATGGAATTCCCAAGCGCCTAAATCACATACCTCATTGTTTACATGTTCATCTTCCCTGCTGAACAGTAAAGCCCCCTGAATGGAAGTATCATGTCATATTTATCTCTGCATTCCCCACTAGGTGAGTGAGGAATACTTTTAGCTGCCAAGTAATAGAGGTTGTCTGACAGAGACTTGAACCTTGAGGACATTTAATTATGTCACATGAGTTGGAGGTTAGCAGGTCCATGCTATCAGGGCAACAGTTGGTGTGTCTGATTTTCTTGTTCTTCCCCTCACGGTTGCAAAGAGGCTGCCGAAGCTCCAAGTATCTTGTCTTCACACATCCACATCCATATTCAAGGCAGTAAAAGATAGATGGTTCTTTTCTGTACCTCCTCCCTTTTATCAGGGATGAAGAATCTTTCTCCAGAGCCCACTAATATGTCCCTCTTCCCCTTACATCTAGTTGGCCAAAATGGAGTTATGTGTGTATCTTGGACTAAGGCCTGGGCCCACTATCCCTGAAGTCAGATTTCTGCCCAGTGCCCAAACACATTCAGAGTCGTGTTAACGGGGAGGATTTAGAATGGCATTTGGGTTGGTACTTTGCTATTCATGTTGGGTGCTTAGACAAGATTTGGTGCACTGATTTATAAATGACTAGATGTGGAGGATACCTTAAAGATAGAATAGTTCATCTCAAACTTTTCCTCTCACCCCAAAGCACGACATGTTCGCACAGGCATCCCTGCAACTATATATAAAGTCAACGATTTTTACAAACTTTAGAACATATAATAGTTGAACAAGCTGGAAGTGGTGGCCCACACCTGTAATCCTAATGACTCCAGAGGCTGAGACAGGAGGATTGCTTGAACCCAGGAGTTGGAGGTTGCAGTGAGCTATGATCATGCCACTGTACCTTACCCTGGGCAGCACAGCTAGACCCCGTCTTTAAAAAAAAAAAAAAAAGTTGAACAAATACTTTTCTCAGAAGTCATAGCTGGTTATGACCCACCAGTTTGTTGAGACATGATGCTGAGTAGTGCTGATCTCACTTTTAGAGATGAGAAGAGTGAAGGCCAAAGAAGTGAAGTGAGTTGACCAAAATTGACCACATATTTAGGACAAGAACTAACCGTATAGCCCAAATCTCTCAATTCCAGATCAGAAGACTGTATTTTTTTACTGTAGGACCATTAGATGGTATATCTTCTATTACTGCATAGTAAGTTACCAAAACCTTGGTGGCTTAAGACTTGGATTTTTTATCTCACAGTTTCTAGTGGTTAAGAATCTGAGGCTGGGAGCGGTGGCTCATGCCTATAATCCCAATGTTTTGGAAGGCCAAGGCAGGAGGATCGCTTGAGCCCAGGAGTTCAAGACCAGCCTGGGCAACATAACAAGACCCTGAAAAAAGAAAAGGAAGGAAGGAAGGAAGGGAGGGAGGGAGGGAAAGAAAGAAAAGAAAAGAGAGGAAAGAAAGAAATAAAGAAAGGAAAGAAAGAGAGAGAGAGAAAGAAAGACAGGAAGAAAAGAAAATAAAAAGAACCAGAATCAGGATATAAGAAGTAAGGGAGAAGACAAAAGAAGCATCAAAAACAGTTTAAGTCCAGGGAAACCAGGAGGATGCTCCTTCTTGTGTAAAGACAGAAAATTATGGTTAGAAAGATGGCACCAGGCCAGGCATGGTGGCTCATGCCTGTAATTCCGGCATTTTGGGAGGCCAAGGTGGCCAGATCACTTGAAGCCAGGATTTCGAGACCAGCCTGGCCAACATGGTAAAACCCCATCTCTGCTAAAATTACAAAAATTAGCCGGGTGTGGTAGTGCACACCTGTAATCACAGCTACTCAGGAGGCTGAGGCAGGAGAATCGCTTGAACTTGGGAGGCGGGGGTTGCAGTGAACTGAGATAGCACCACTGCACTCCAGCCTGGGCGACAGAGCAAGACTGTCTCAAAAAAAAAAAAAAAAAAAAAAAAATTAACTGAAAACTACACTACCCTAAAGTCATCAAATTTCAGAAAGCCCCATGTAGAGTACTGAGACCTCTGGTCATGGATCTCTCAGCAGCCATCTCTCTCCTGTGTCCAGCCTCCCACCGTGGTGGTAAGGCCCTTCTTTTCCGACCCCCTCCTTTTTTTTTTTTTTTTTTTTTGAGACGGAGTCTCGCTCTGTTGCCCAGGCTGGAGTGCAGTGGCTGGATCTCAGCTCACTGCAAGCTCCGCCTCCCGGGTTCACGCCATTCTCCTGCCTCAGCCTCCCGAGTAGCTGGGACTACAGGTGCCCGCCACCTCGCCCGGCTAGTTTTTTTTGTATTTTTTAGTAGAGACGGGGTTTCACCGTGTTAGCCAGGATGGTCTCGATCTCTTGACCTCGTGATCTGCCCGTCTCGGCCTCCCAAAGTGCTGGGATTACAGGCTTAAGCCACCGCACCCGGCCCAACTCCCTCCTTTCTTTCCCCTGTCCTGCTAACTACTAACCTCAAATTCCTAACTTCCTTGGCTGAAGAGTTTAGCCTTCTCTTTACTTCACTGTCTCCTTCTAGATCATGCCTCCAGTCCTCATCTTCCATATCTAAAATGCCTCCAAATAAATTCCTTAAGTCTTGCTCTGTCACCCAGGCTAGAGTGCAATGGCATGATCTCAGCTAACTGCAACCTCTGCCTTCTAGGTTCAAGTGACTGTCATGCCTCACCCTCCTAAGTAGCTGGGATTACAGGTGTGCACCACCACACCCGGCTAATTTTTGTATGTTTAGTGGAGATGGGGTTTCACCATGTTGGCCAGGCTGGTCTCGAACTCCTGACCTCAAGTGATCCGCCGCCTTGGCCTCCCAAAGTGCTGGGATTACAGGCGTGAACCACTGTTCCTGGCCACTTTAGTGTAGTTTTGATGTCCTGTGATTTAAACCCTTTCTTTCTACCCAAGTCTTCACTGAAGTCTGTTATACATACCAATGGGACGAGGGAGACATTGCTGCTGATGACATTCTGTGATGCCCGTGCAGCCTGCTGTATTTGGGATGAGGGGGGCTATTTCTTACTAGTTTTAGATAGAAAAGCAAGCTTGTCCTGTAATGTGTCCTAGAGGCCAACAGGTTCATGAGTGCTTCCCCCACATTCCTTTAGGTGACTGGTTCTTCCGGGACTATGAAGGTGGTGGTGGTGGACTCGGTCACTGCGGTGGTCTCCCCACTTCTGGGAGGTCAGCAGAGGGAAGGTGAGTGATGTGGCAGAGCCTGGGGCCAGTGGAACGTGACCTCGCCTCCCAGCTCTGGAGTCTGGTCTCTGGCCAGTCCCGTCCCTGGTTTTCCACTGCCCTGCCTCTCTGCTTCTCCTCGTCCTGCAGGCTTGGCCTTGATGATGCAGCTGGCCCGAGAGCTGAAGACCCTGGCCCGGGACCTTGGCATGGCAGTGGTGGTGAGGAAGCAGACTTGGCCAATGAACTTGATTTCTAGTTATTGCTAGCTCTTTATTTCCCTTAAATGTCAGCTTCTGAACCCCAAAGTGGCCCTTTAGGAAAGGGACATATTCCAGCTTCCCTGGGTCAGCTACAGCTTTGCACCATAAATAGCTACGGGAATCAGGAATTGTCTTGTTGTTTTTTTGTTGTTTTGTTTTGTTTTGTTTTCCTACATTTTTTCTTTTTAGAAAGGTTTATTGAGGTATAATTTACATAGAGTACCTTTCTCCTTGTCTGAAGTTTGACTAATGGATATAGTTGTATCCAGTCTTGTGACCCCACCAAAAGGTCCCCCAGGCCCAGGCAACCACTGATCTGTTTTCCATCCCAATAGTTTGGCCTTTTCCAGAACTTCATATAAATGGATCTTTTTGCTATTGAAGTAACTTTTTCTGCTTATGAGGTAGTTTTTTTAAAGTCTGCATGCTTCTCATAGAAAAGATAAAAAATAAATATAAGATTCAAATTTGTCATCAATCTCCATATCCACAGAAACCATATTGATATTTTTACATATCTCCATACAATACTTTTTCTACATATTTACTTATACTTTTAGTCAACTTTCTTTTTTTTTTTTTTTTTTTGAGATAGGGTTTTATTCTGTTGCCCAAGCTGGAGTGCGGGGGCACAATCACAGCTCGCTGCAGCTCGACCTCCCGGGCTCAAGCAATCCACCCGCCTCAGCCTCCCAAAGTGCTGGTATTACACGTGTGAGCCCACTCTTAACCAGCTTTCTAACTAAACTAACCTCATGAGAAAAAAAAAAAAAAATGGGCCAGGTGCAGTGGTTTATGCCTGTAATCCCAGCACTTTAAGAAGCCAAGGCTGGTGGATCACTTGAGCCCAGGAGTTCGAGACTAGCCTGGGCAACATGGAAAAACCCCACCTCTACAAAAAATAGAAAAACTAGGTGGCCTCGGTGGCAGGAAAATTGCTTGAGCCTGGGAGGTCGAGGCTGCAGTGAGCTGTGATAATGCCACTGCACTCCAGCCTGGGCAACAGAGCAAAACCTCATCTCAAAAACAAACCAAAACAACAACACAAAAAATACCATCTGAGTCCATTTCCTATGTTTTAAAATATATTTTTTACAAATGTAATTTTTAGCAGCTATATATTTTTCTCTTATTGTGGTAAAATACATATAACATAAAATTTACTACTTTAACTATTTTAAGGTATACAGTTCGGTGGTGTTAAATACATTCATGACGTTATACAACCATCGCTACCATCCATCTCTATAACTCTTCACCTTGTAAAACTGAAACTCTGTACCCATTAAAAATAACTCATTTCTCCCTTCCCCAGCCCCTGACAACCACCAGTCTACTTTCTGTATCTATGCTTTTTGACTACTCTAGGAACCTCATATACATGGAATCATATGGTATTTACTTTTTGTGACTGGCGTATTTCACTTAGCATAATGTCCTGAAGGTTCATCCACTTGGTAGCATGTGTCAGAATTTCCTTCCTTTTAAAGACTGAGTGGCCGGGCGTGGTGGCCCACGCTTGTAATCCTAGCACTTTGGGAGGCTGAGGCTGGTGGACTGCATGAGCTCAAGAGTTTGAGACCAGCCTGGACAACATGGCGACATGTGCCCCATTGCCTTCTGGTTTGGGTCAAACCTGAGGCATCGAGATTTAGTGGAAAGAGCAGGGCACAAGTCAGGAGGCCCAGGTTCTAGTTCCAGACCTGCCATTAGGCTTTGTAGCTTTGGGGAAGTTATTTCTCTGTGCTAGGCCTCTGTTTTCCTCACTGTAAAATGAAGCAGTAGTAACAGATATACTAGCATTATGGATCTGTAAGTCTGTTTCTGCTGCAGGTGACCAACCACATAACTCGAGACAGGGACAGCGGGAGGCTAAAACCTGCCCTCGGACGCTCCTGGAGCTTTGTGCCCAGCACTCGGATTCTCCTGGACACCATCGAGGGAGCAGGAGCATCAGCTGGCCGGCGCATGGCGTGTCTGACCAAATCTCCCCGACAGGTGAGCCAACCCCAGGAAGATACCAGTAACCTTGGGCCCTGGAGGGTGGTGGTTTCCATACCCACAGATGTCTTCAAGAAGAACTCTTTAGAGGCTGAAACCTTGCAACTAAAGAAGCTACCTACTTGGGTTGCTTAACTCCACTTACTCCTTCCTATTTCTTCTTCCAGCCAACAGGTTTCCAGGAGATGGTAGACATTGGGACCTGGGGGACCTCAGAGCAGAGCGCCACATTACAGGGTGATCAGACATGACCCGTGCTGTTGTTTGGGAAACAGGGAAGCATTGGGGACCCCTCCCAACTTTTCTTCCCAGTGCCTGCTGTTTACTGCCACCTGGCACTGGTGACTACAGAAGTTCTCAGGCTGGCCAGAAAAGACATCTTGGGTTCCTTGGCCTCACTCTCTGTAAGCATATAAACCACAGGCGAAAGAGGATGCTGCAGTGTGAGGACCCAGAAATTCATACTGGTGCCACGTTTCCTTCCCTTATTTCTAATATGTATGTTTCCAGTGGAAACCAAGTTCACCCTGGCTGGGAGCATCTCGGAAGAGGCATGCTGGCGACTGGATGGATAAACCCGTGCATCCCCATTGTGTCCTGTGCTCCCTCCTAGCACAGTGGCGAAGCCGGGAAAGCCTCTAACTTGCCTTTGCTGCTGCTGCTTTTTTTTTTTTTTTTTTTGTCTCTGCCTTTCCATTTGTTAAATGGGGGCCCACTCTTCCTTAGCTCTGTCTCTGAGTTACTGAGTTCAAATAAGCTTATAAATGAAATACTCTTCCTTATCTCTGTTTTGCTCTTAAAAATATAAAAAGGCAATTCCCCAAGCCCCAGAGCCACCTGATTTCCCCTTAGAAGGTGGTTTTTCATTTTCCCCCCAGTGAGGCCCAAAGAACAGTTTATTCCTCCTTTCCTCTTGCTGATTTGGTTTCAGACCTGCATGCATCACTGTAACTAGGTGAGAACGTGTGGGCTTGCTGCAGTCCCAGGGATATAATTTAACAGAAAGGGAGGATATGACCTGCACCACTCCCTGGTGAATCTGGCCACTCGTTTAATATGCATGGTGCCCTGTGGGGCCCCTTCACAGTATAGTGTAACCAGAAGTGCTGAACCATGGGGTTCAGAGGTGCCTTGCCCATAAACAGGCAGAGGAGAATTTGCACAGTAAATAGAGCCAGCTGGGAAAATTGATGCTGACGTAAATAATACATGGCAAATCTAGTCCTTTATGCAGAAATTCATTGCTGGTGGCTCCAAGATGCAATATAATTACACCTCTCTTCCTGCCAGCTGTACCACAGCTAGTACCCTAGTGTATGAAATAATCCCCCTGTCTTTTACCAGCACTGTGGCCATCCATCTGAGAGCCATGACCCTGGCTGGGAGGGTAGGAGGACACCAGGGAATGGAAAATAAAAGGAAAAGTAGAGAACTGATCAGGATTGTTTACTGGCCACATCTTTTAAAGGAAGGTCGTCTTTCTTGGTTAGAGAGCCTGTTGTGTAATTAATCAGTTATGTCTTGGCTGCAGGAAAGGAGGGTCAGAGTTACACTCAGAAAGTAATGACATTTAGAGGTGATGAATGCAGCAGGGATAGAACCATGGAGGATTGGGAAGGAGTGGCAAACTGGCACCAGGGTTGGATTGAGGACAGGGTTGGTAAGCCTAAGCCTGGGTTCCCCCAGGCTTGCTTTTACAGAAGACCCCAGGAGAAATTAATCTTCAGTATCTTTATACCATGGGTGATTGGCACATTCCTGCAACCACAGTAAGAAGCAATACATGAAGCTGGAAATTGCAAATTCCTGCCACTCGAGGTACTATTTGGACATCTTAAGCCCATAGCAGACATCACCAATTGGGCACAAGCACTCTTTTTTGTGGAATTCAGTGTTTTTGAAGTTTTTCTCAATACAGCACTCCAGGGAGCCACTACCAGTCAGTTGGAGTTGGTATTCAAGGTGGTGTCTGGTTGGCATCTCTGCCCTATTCCCTGTATGTAGTGAGTTCAGGTACTTAATACCTAACTGAGGACCCTAGGACTGCAGTTTGAGATCATCTGGGGCCAAGCACAGTGACTCACACCTATAAGGGTAGCACTTTGGGAGCCTGAGGCAGGAGGATCACTTGAGCCCAGGAGTTTAAGAGTTTAAGACCAGTCTGGGCAACATGATAAGACCTCGTTTCTACAAAAAAAAAATTTTAAATTAGCTAGGCATGGTGCACCTGTGGTCCCTACTACTTGGGAGCCTGAGCCAGAAGAATCTCTTGAACCTGGGAGGCTGAGGCTACAATGAGCCCTGATCGCACCACTATACCCCAGCCTGGGTAACAGAGCAAGACCCTGTCTCAAGAAAAAAAAAAAAAGGCCGGGCACGGTGGCTCAAGCCTGTAATCCCAGCACTTTGGGAGGCCGAGACGGGTGGATCACGAGGTCAGGAGATCGAGACCATCCTGGCGAACACGGTAAAACCCCGTCTCTACTAAAAAATACAAAAAACTAGCCGGGCGAGATGGCGGGCGCCTGTAGTCCCAGTTACTTGGGAGGCTGAGGCAGGAGAATGGCATAAACCCGGGAGGCGGAGCTTGCAGTGAGCTGAGATCCGGCCACTGCACTCCAGCCCGGGCGACAGAGCGAGACTCCGTCTCAAAAAAAAAAAAAAAAAAAAAAAAAAATCATCTGGCCCATCCTGTTACTTAACAGAGAAGGTACCTGAGGCTCAAAAAGGATGATTGACAGTCCTAGTGGCAGAATGGAGGTGTGATCTGGAACCCAGAACTTGATTCCTAGGCCAGGACACTTTTTTTTTTTAAAATCTCCACATTGGCCAGGCGTGGTGGCTCATGCCTGTAATCTCAGCACTTTGGGAGGCCGAGGTGGGTGGGTCACCTAAGGTCAGGAGTTCCAGACCAGCCTGACCAACATGGTGAAACCCCATCTCTATTAAAAATACAAAAATTAGCCAGGCGTCGTGGCGCATGCCTGTAATGCCAGCTACTCAGGAGGCCGAGTGGGGAGGATCGCTTGAGCCCAGGAGGCAGAGGTTGCAATGACCCGAGATCATGCCACTGCACTCCAGCCTGGGCAACAGAGACTGTTTCAAAAAGAAAAAACAAAACGAATCCCTGCATTTTATTTATTTAATTTCCAGTCCATACAGGTCTATTCCTGCTAGGGCTGTAACTCCATCTGAAGGCACCATAGCTCTCACTCAAGTTGCTGCTGTGACCATGGGAAAGTGTTCCATTCACTGCTACTTCAGACCACCATGTGACATTCCTGCAGGCTGTGTCCCTCACAGCCACCTTTATCCTTTGGATCCTCCTAGACCAGGGCTTTGTCTTGCCTGCCTGCTGCCACTGCACTCTGTTCTGGTCACATCACACTGTGCAGTCCCCTGGTAGGACTTGGGCTGGGCTGGCTCTCCTGTCCAAGTGCCTTTTGCTCCTTTTGCTTATGTGTCTGTCTCTGCCCAGCTCCCAGTGTCTGGTGCACACCCACCCTGACATCCTTTTTAATGCCTCAGCTGTGATCTAGATCGATGCTTACAGTAACTCCCCTGTATTATTTATTCACTGTTCATGTGTCTGCCTACAGGCTCCCACTTTTTGTCAGTTTTTCTCTTTACACATTATGGAAGCTCAGTAATTATTAAATAGATGAATGATGTTTTAAAAATATATTTTTAAAAAAGCAAAGGACTGGCTCTATCTCAGGGGTTCCTTCCATAAAGTGTCAGCTTTCAGTTTCCCCTATGGGAGTGGTTTGAGACCTGAGGGTACTCTCTAGTTCTTAGGAAAAAAAAAAAAAAAAATATATATATATATATACACACACACACACACATACACATATATATACACGCACATACATATATATACACACACACATTATATATATGAGCCAGGTGCAGTGGCTCATGCCTGTAATCCCAGCACTTTGGGAGGCTGAGGCAGGCAGATCACTTGAGGTCAGGAGTTCAAGACCAGCCTGGCCAACATGGTGAAACCCTGACTCTACTAAAAATACAAAAATTAGCTGGGTGTGGTGGCTCGCACCTGTAATCCCAGCTACTTGGGAGACTGAGGCATGAGAATTGCTTGAACCTGGGAGATGGAGGTTTCAGTGAGCCGAGATTGTGCCACTGCACTCCAGCCTGGGCAACAGAGTGAGACTCCATCTAAAATATATATACACACACACACACACACACACACATATATTCACACACACATATATATATATATGAATGAATGAGTGGGCTTTAATACATTTTAAAGATGGCAAGGGAGGAATGCAGGAACATTTTTCTCTTGATCTAATCATTGAGTCCCCAGAGTGTCTTCTTACAGATTTTTTACAGGGGACTATTGTATGCCCTTTGTCTGACATCAGACAAAATTAATGTTGAGATCCTACTATGTGCTAGCGCTTGATGGCCTTAATTAAAAATCTGACGTTTGAATTCCCAAGGACTCAGGCAAAAGGTCCATGTATCATTAAGGCTGCAAGTAACAAAACCTAACTTAAAGAAGTGTAAATAATAGGGACACTTATTTATATATATTTGTTTTATGTTTCAAGACAGATTCTTGCTCTGTCACCCAGGTTGGAGTGCAGTAGTACAATCACGGCTCACTCTACCCTCTACCTCCCAGGCTTAAGTGATCCTTCCACCTCAGTCTCCCAAGTAGCTGGGACTACAGGTGTGCGCCACCACACCCATCTAAGTTTTGTATTTTTTGTAGAGATGGAGTCTCTCTACGTTGTCTAGGCTGGTCTTGAACTCCTGGGCTCAGGTGATCTAGCCACCTTGACCTCCCAAAGTGCTAGGGATTACAGTCAAGAGCCACCATTCCTGGCAGGGACACTTATTATCTCTGATAACATGAAGCCCAAGGTTCATTAATTTAGTGGCTCATTGTCAAATGGCATAGGGCCTTTGCATCCTTCTGCTCTGTTCTTTTATGTTGGTTTTGTCTTCAAGCTTGTTCCCCTTATGAAAGCCTGGCTGCAGCCATTCTGAGCATCAATCCAGACATGACAATATCTACAGGCAGGAGAAGGGTCATCTCCTGTGTGTCCTTTAAAGAACAAGGTGTTAACATGCCAGGAACTATGACTCCTGCCTGTAATCCCAGTACCTTGGGAGGCCAAAGTAGGAGGATCGCTTGAGGCCAGAAGTTCCAGACCAGCCTGGGCAACATAGCAAGACCCTATCTCTATAAAATAAAATAATAATAAAAATTAAGAAAACAAGGTGTTAAAAGACAAAATTAAAGCAAATATAGTTTTGCAGATTGTAATTGACTTTTATTTGCAATTCTAGAATTGGGCTGCCCTCAGAACCAGGACAGGTTCAGAGAATTCCAGAACTGCAACATAGTCTGAAAGCATTTATGGTCAGAAAACAGAAATGAGATACAGAGACAGCTAATTGGTTACAGCTCTGCCTTTGCCTTATTTGAAAATGGTTTGAATAGTTGGCTGCCTGGAACCCACTGAAGCTGATGATATGATTGGCTGAGATTCAGCAATCTGTTACAAAAGTATACTCCTAAGTTAGGTTTTCAGGTAGTTTGCATACTAAGGCTGCAGTTTGTTAAGGGCCCAAGTACGGAAGCCTCCTCAGGTCAATTTTTTTTTTCTTTTTGAGATGGAGTCTTGCTCTGTTGCCCAGGCTGGAGTGCAGTGGCATGATCTCGGCTCACTGCACCTCCGCCTCTCGGGTTCAAGTGATTCTCCTTCCTCAGCCCCCTGAGTAGCTGGGATTATAGGCACATGCTACCACGGTCAACTTTTTTTGTATTTTTAGTAGAGACGGGGTTTCACCATGTTGGCTGTGGCTGGTCTCGAACTCCTGACCTCAGATGATCTGCCTGCCTCGGCCTCCCAAAGGGCTGGGATTATAGGCATGAGCCACTGTGACTAGCCCTCAGGCCAAATGTAGCTTTTGTTTGTTTGTTGCTTGTTTGTTTGTTTGAGACAGAGTCTCACTTTGTCACCAGGCTGGAGTGCAGTGGCACGGTCTTGGCTCACTGCAACCTCCGCCTCCTGGGTTCAAGCAATTCTCCTGCCTCAGCCTCCAGAGTAGCTGGGATTACAAGCATGCACCCCCATCCCCGGCTCTTTTTGTATTTTTAGTAGAGACGGGGTTTCACCATGTTGGCCAGACTGGTCTCAAACTCCTGACCTCAGGTGATTCACATGCCTCTGCCTCCCAAAGTGCCTGGATTACAGGCATGAGCCACTGCACCCGACCCCAAATTTAATTTAACAAAGGACTAACTCAGAACTAACTTCCAACCAAAGCTGACTCACCTCAAATCTCACTGGTGCAGAATTGCTTCATACACCCACGTGTAATACAGTAACTGGTAAGAAAAAGGGACTGCTGTGATTGACTCAAACCAACTAGGAAATAGCCCTGGAGCTGAGGCTGGGGACAGGTTTTCCTGAAGCACATGCTGGAGCCACTGAAAGAAAAATGGGAGTTCTGCTTTCTACTAGAAAGGAGAGTGTGTGGATGAACTGGATGCTGGGTGGGCAGCCTCTCACTAGTACCTACCGTAGTCCCCAAGACGAGTTAATCAAGTCTCTATTATGTATTCTTAGGCCCCTGATGCATGTCTCATTATGACCTTAGGACTGCCTTGTGGCAGAGGGACTCATTCCATTTAATAGACAGTAAATGGGAGCTCAGTGAGGTTAAGGACATAAAGCTAATAAGTGGCAGCACGGGAATCCAGACACATGTCTGCCTGATACCAAACCCATTTTGTCCCATCTGCATGCTGCCTTCTGCTGTAAATATGTAAATGTTTCCACAAAATTCTTTTTCATACTTTGCCCTGATAGCAGCAAGGGCTGCACATCCCAACCTCTTTTCAGCTTAGCTCTGCATAAAAAGCTGGATCACAGATCTACTTTCTCAGCTCTTTCTGATTTCCCCCAGAGAAGTTACAAGAGAATGACAAACACTTGGAGAAGGCAGATACCATTAGTATTAAAGAGAACTGGAGGTTTAGGGGGAAATAAAGCTGAATAAAAAACAACAGGACCAGCTGAGTGTGGAGGCTCACGCCTGCCTTCTCAGCACTCTGGGAGGCTGATTCGGGTGGATCATTTGAAATCAGGAGTTCGAGACCAGCTTGGCCAACATGGCGAAACCCCATTTCTATTAAAAATACAAAATTTAGCTAGGCGTGGTGGCGGGTGCCTATAGTTCCAGCTACTCAGAAGGCTGAGGCAGGAGAATCGCTTGAACCCGGGTGGCGGAAGTTGCAGTGAGCCGAGATCAGGCTACTGCACTCCAGTCTGGGCGACGGAACGAGACTGTCTCAAAAAAACAAAACAAAACAAAACAACAGGGCCTCTGCAGCCCTGAGATGTGAAGAAGGAGGAGATAAGGGATTTAGATGTATATCCTACTAGGTTTTTGCCGTGTTCTGTCATGCAGTTGTCTGGGTAGGATTTATTTTTTAATTTATTTCAGGGGCCATGCTAATCTTCTTTGTATTGTTCCAACTTTAGTGTATGTGCTGCTGAAGCAAGCACTGGGTAAGGTTTAAACTGTCGAATTCTGGTTGGCATTGGAGAAGGCTCTGTGATGCATAGGCCTTAACTTAGAGTTAGGTATATTATTAATCCAAAGTGATCCTGAATGCTTTCTATCATTTTTTCTTGTCCTATTGCACTGTATAAACTGACTTTTAGTACTACACGGAATAGAAGCAACAGTAACAATCATCCTTGTCTTGTTTCTAACTGTAGTGGACTATTTACAATATTTTACTGAGTTAGATGCCTCAGGTTCCATGTAGCCGCTCTTTATCAAGCACCTCACTGGGTTTCCCCTCAGTCTTGGAGGAGTCTGGGTATTGGCCATGACATTTACCACGAATGATGGAGTTCTCTCTGCCAGGTCCTCATGCCCTGGATCTGTACGGCTGCGCTTCAGCTGCTGCACAAGTTTGACTTTTTGAGTAGCCCTTGAATCTCTGGTCTTCCTTGGCCTCTCTGTAGTTTTTGGCCTAATAGCCTCAGCTTAAGTTTGAGTTTTGTAGGAAAATAATGGGCCTGTGCTGACAAAGATACAAAGTCAAGGAACAGGATTTTTTAGATCTCAACTAACTTGGTCCTAGCTTTGACATTTACTTGCCGTATAACATTGGATGAATAACAGTCTCTTTAAATCTTAGTTTCATCCACTGTGAAATGGGAAAAATAACATCTGTTTCATAGAGTTGTTTTAGGATCATGTAGCTTATGTAAAACACTGGATAGTTTTCCAGGCATGACATAGGCACTCAATCTCATATTATGAAGCTTATGATACATGGGAGGTACTGATGACAGCTTTCTTCTGTCCAGGCAGGCCCAGCTACATGGTGATATGACCAGTGCAGTCACACAGGGCCCCATGCTTAGCAGGGCCCTGCACTTAGTTTAATGCTCTGCTGTTGCCATCTTGAAATTCTTAATTTTTAAACAAGGGTCCCATATTTTGCACTGTTTCTTGCAAACAATGAAGCCAGTTCTGTCTTCAGGAATGGATCAAGCGCTAGTACTGGCTCTTCTCTTTGGGCAACATCCTTCCATTGATTTCTTAGGGAGTAAATTCCTTGAAGGGTAACCTCTCTTAGAAAAATTAGGGTTAGCACCCTGTGTATGTTTATCTCTAACTGTTCCATTCTCAGTAACCTACGCATCCTCTCTCAAAAACAGAAGCTATTAGGTCCAGAGAAGTCGGTAGGGCGTGCTGGTGAAATGGAATGGTGATTTGGGATTTTGGAATCAGGAAAAAGATCTAAGTTCAAAACCCTGCTAGTCCCTTTCTGGCCGAATTACTTAGACAAGGTAATGTCTCCGTCCTACTGGTAAAGTGTATGTTGCAGGGGAATTACATTTTCTTTGTTGGTAAAATATATGTCTCAGGGGAATTAAACAGATAATTTATGTAAAGTGCCTTTCACAGAGAATCTGGCACATAGTAGGTGGTCAGTCACTATTAATTCTTCCAGCTCTTGCTAGAAGTAACTAAAATCAGGGCACTAGGACTTCCAAGCCATGCTGCTACTAATAAAAGAAATAGTATGATTTATTTTTTCACTACTGTTTAGGGAAAGGCCTGTGCTTCATAAATATGTATTGGAAAGTACTTAGCAAATGAGGAGAAATAATAAAAATATATCCAAATAAACAGCTCCTATAAATATGTCACTTGGTAGACAAATTAGTGTTTTATCACTATTAAATACTATTGCTTGCCGAAAAGGATTTCAGATTACTTGCACAATGGGTACATTATTGAATGCCTCTGTGGAAGGGCATGATAAAGATGAAAAATAGTGATGGTGGTAATGCCTAAGGTGCAGAAAGGAGGAGCGTGGGTAAACGCAGCTCGGAGGCTTCTGTGCTGCAGTGATATGCACATTATTTAGTAGCATTCCAATGATTTGCTTGTAATATGGACCAGAAGGCCCAGAAAAAAATGATTTCCACAGGATGTCATGAATCTAGACTTCAATTATTGGATCCGATTGGTGGATTATGTGCACCCCCTTTCAGAACTGAACCTTCAGGTTGTAAACTAAGTTTACAAAAGGACATCTCCAGGTCTCACCCCACCCTTGTTCTGGACCTATTAACTTTTTTTTTTTTTTTTTTTTTTTTGAGATAGAGCCTTACTCTGTCACCCAGGCTGGAGTGCAGTGGCATGATCTCGGTTCACTGCAGCCTCCATCTCCTGAGTTCAAGTGGTTCTCCTGCCTCAGCCTCCCGAGTAGCTGGGATTATAGGTGTATGCCACCATGCCTGGTTAATTTTTGTTATTTTATTATTTATTTATTTATTTATTTTTGAGACAGAGTCTCGCTCTGTCACCCAGGCTGGAGTGCAATGGCGCGATCTTGGCTCACTGCAAGGTCCGCCTCCCGGGTTCACACCATTCTCCTGCCTTAGCCTCCCAAGTAGCTGGGACTACAAGTGCCTGCCACCACAACCGGCTAATTTTTTGTAGTTTTAGTGTAGACGGGGTTTCACCGTGTTAGCCAGGATGGTCTCGATCTCCTGACCTCGTGATCCGCCCGCCTTGGCCTCCCAAAGTGCTGGGATTACAGGCGTGAGCCACCGCACCTGGCCCAATTATTGTTATTTTTAGTAGAGACGGGGTTTCACTACATTGGCCAGGCTGGTCTCAAACTCCTGACCTCAAGTGATCAGGTCTTCCAAAGTGCTGGGATTAGAGGCATGAGCCACTGCGACTGGCCTGGACCTATTAACTTTCTATAACTATGATTTCTATCAAGAGAAAGAGTGATGTGGTGGAAAATGCTGTGCCTTCATCACAGCTAGGAATCTATTTCAGAATTGAGAGGATGGACAAGGTCCTGGCATATCTAGGGAAAAGGAATTAGAGGGAAAGGAGGAGATAATAAATGCCTTTGGAGGGTAGGGGTGGAAATAGAGACTTGGAGAGAAGCAGACAAGACAGAATTGCATCACGGTAAGTTACAAAAACAGCCAGGAAGGAAAACGATGGGTACATTTAATTCGGATGTGGGAGGCCTTTAGCAGGTCAGTCTTTCCATGCATTCCAGGTGATTGAAAAAATCGGTTTTAAATTCCAGCTTGTTGGGGTGCAGTGGCTCATCCCTGTAATCCCAGCACTTTGGGAGGCCGAGGCGGCAGATTGCTTGAGGTTAGGAGTTTAAGACCAGCCTGGCCAACATGGTGAAACTGTCTCTACCAAAAACAGGCAAACAAATAAACAAATTAGCCGGGCGTGGTAGCGGATGACTGTAGACCCACCTATAGGGTGGGAGGATCCTTTGAACCTGGGAGGCGGAGGTTGCAATGAGCCGAGATCACACCACTGCATTCCAGCCTGGGTGACAGTGAGACCCCTGTCTCAAAAAATAAAAATAAATAAATTGCAGCTCCGTGTATTCAAGACACTTCTGGTTGAAAGAAAAAAGAAAAAAAAAAAAAAAAAGCAATACATTCCAGCTCCATCTTTTTCTAACCATGTGGCTTTGGGTAAATTACTTAATATGTAGATCCTCATTGATAACATGGGAATAATAGTAGTTTGCTGCGTTGTGAGGATTGGAAATAATACTTGTAAAGTGACAGAGTCTGGTATGTATATGTAAGATTATTGTTATTATTATTGAGACACCGTCTCACCCTTGTTGCCCAGGCTGGAGTGCAATGGCGTGACCTTGACTCACTGCAACCTCTGCCTTCCAAGTAGCTGGGATTACAGGCATCCGCCACCATTCCTGGCTAATTTTTGTGTTTTTGATAGAGATGGGGTTTCACCATGTTGGCCAGGCTGGTCTTGAACTCCTGACGTCAGGTGATCCACCCACCTCAGCCTTCCAAAGTGCTGGGATTACAGGCATGAGCCACCACGCCTGGCTCATGATCTTATTTTTTACTTCACTTTTCCTTACGATATTACTTGTTTGAAAATACAAATTGCTCAGAAAAACTCTGGGGGTTCTCAATAGAACCTAAAGCCTAAGAAAATTGTGTCACTAGACACCATTTAAAAGAAGAATTAGAACTTAATATTATGTTCATGACTAGGCATCGTAGCCCACGCTGGCTAACCATCCCCTGGGCCGCCCTGCTATTTGTACTTAGTAATAAGCACAGCTACATGCATGTGCTCACTAAATCCTCACGCCAATCTGTGTTTCTGGGGTGAGAAAACCAGAGTTCGTAAAGGTTAGGTACCTTGCTGAAAGGTGCACGGGTGAAGGGCAGGGGTGGATCCTTGCTGAGTCATTCTTACTCTACCACAGCCTTCCTCAGCAGCTTCCTCAGCTTCCTGAGGGGAAGTAGCTAGTCCTAGGGGTTTAGACTGGGCAGTGCTGGAGTCAGTGGGACAAGCCTGGGCTTTTAGGTCCCACAGACCCGGCTTCTAATACCTCCCAGTTGTGGGACGCTGAATAAGCTCGTAACCCCTAGTGGGCCTGGGTTTCTCCAATCATGAAGTGGGGGAAACCATCGCCTGCTCATAGCACTGACGAGAGTCAATAAGACATGAAAGTCAGGCACCTTTCAAAGTTTTATGAACTGCGTTCAGAGGTGTTGAGGGACTCGCTCAAGGTCACCAAGCCGGGTCTTGACCCAGCTAAGACGTGGACCTGGACCCTTGGGCGCCTCCCGCAGAGTTGTGTGACCCAGGTAACCAGCAGCGGCCAACACTATGACTTCGGGGAAACCACGCCTCCTATGGTCCCACGGCTCCGGCCAGCCCGGCCCCGCCTCCGGGAGCCTCAGCTCCGCCAGGGGGCGCGAGAGGAGGCCGCGCTCGAGGCCGCTGCGCGCCTGGCTCTTCTCTATGGTGGATCGGGCGCGGCGGGAGCGGAGGCGCGCTCCCGAGAGGGGGCGGGGCCGAGTCAGGGGCGGGGCCGCGCGAGGGGCGGGAGCGGCCGGGCCGGGCCCGCTGGGGATGGGTGGGGGGGCCGACTTCCTGGGGCCGCCCGTGAGGATGTCGCGACCGCCCCCGGGTGCCCCTCAGCCCCAGAGACGCCGCCGCGGCGGAGTCCGCAGCCTCCCTGCCTGAGGCGTCCGCGGCCGAGATCCGGCCCCTCCCCTCGCCTCCTCTCCCAGGTGCCGGCCGGGCCGGCGGCCGCAGCAGGTGAGGAGGCTGCGGCGGCGGCGGCGCTGGGGGCCGCAGGGCGCCCGGCTGGGGAAGGACGGGAAGGGGTAGGCTTGGGTGCCGTCAGGCTGTAGTCTGGGGGCCCCTCCTCTGTGTGGGGCGCGGCCTGGGACTCTCTCTGCCCTACAGGGGTGGGGGGAAGCCCTTTCCTGGCTGCAAGTCCCCGCCTTCAGGGCAGCCCACACCTGTCCTTTGAAAAGTCCCCTCAAAGAAAGCGTTTCACCTGTGGGGGCAGTAACAGGAGACGTGCGTCCTCGATTATCCCCAGGTGCCCTGCAGACCGGCAGGTCTAGTTGGCTTGTGGGGAAAAGATCTCTTTGTACGGCAAAGGAAACTGAGGCATGTCCGCGGCGGCCTGCTTACCCCTTTGAAGGAACCAGCTCGTCCCCACCTCCGTCTTAGACGGAGGTGGCTGGAGGAGGGAGGTTTGGAGTTTGGAGGTTTGATGAAGTTTGGGAATGCGGCTCTCCCCCCAGGGTCCACTGTTCCCTCGCTTGGGAGTTGTCCTCTGTTCGCGATGTGTGTGAGGTCGCCACTGTGCGGCAGCGGTCAAGACCGAGAGGGAAATGGGGCCTCTCTTCAGCCGGCTGCCCAGGAGACATTTGACCAGACATGGGGAAGTCTGGCGAACCAGGGGAGCCAGAGCCTCCGCTGGCACGTCTGCTCAGAGCTTGAGTTCAGGCTGGCAGAAGAGATAAACAACAGCATATTTTCTCCTTTTTGTTGGTCTGTCATTTGTTCTAGGGGGAAAAAAAACTGCTTGTGTAATCAAGAGTGTCCTGTGCACCCCCTAGTCTACCATAAGGAAGGATAATGGTTAGCTTGGAAATAGGGTTTTACCCACAACTGTCACTTTGCTCCCTGGTTAAAGGCCAAAGTGACGTGATGAGCAAACATCCTGGGGTGCATGTGGCCTTCTAAGAAAGCAGTAAGTTCCTTATGTATCCCTTTGATTATTGGTTTGGAGGACAGAGAGACTTCCTGTTACCACTGTCGCTGCAACTGTTTGGGGTGCCTTATTCTCCCAGTGACAGTTCAATTTACTGAAATGTGGGCTGGGCTGCCCATTTATTATACCATTCTTCTAGGAATAGGAGTAGGCAGGAGACAAGGTACTGGGCTGAATTCGTGTACAGAGTTCTAGGGCTGCAGCCTAGCGGTGACAATTCCTTTCTGTTCAGGGGATTTCAGGTTTGACAACTTCTTTATCCTTTTCCCTGACTGCATTCTCTTTCACATTCAAGGAAGTAGATGATGGCAAAGGTTTCTGAACTTTTATTGTATATTTCTTAATTCTGAATTTTAGAGTACAGTTCATAAGTTAACAGTTTATTTAGAGGTATTCTTAAGTTTGAAAATATTTGGGTATATTTTCATAACAATTTCAGATTGATGTGGCAGGGCGAATATCTTGATTGTGATTGAAGAAAATGTTCATGTAATCTCACAGTCATTTTAATGCCCATCTAATTGCAAAGACCAGCCCATTAAAAACTTTCATATTGATCAGGTAGACAGTTGTGATATCTTGTTTTCATTGGGATCAAGGGTTGTAACTATCTAAGTTGACCAGTTTAGCTGCCAAAATAACATGCACAAAAAAAGAAAGCTCTTCTCAGAAACCTTAAAAATCAATTTCTTTCAAACCTTCTCTCATGACCAACCCAGTTGACATATCTCTGCTTGGTACCATCTAATAGGAACACCTTTTTATTTTTGGAGGCAGAGTCTCACTCTGTCACTCAGACTGGCGTGCAGTGGGGTAATCATGGCTTACTGCAGCCTTGACCTCCTAGGCTTAGGTGACTCTCCCTTCTCAGCCTCTTGAGTAGCTGGGATCTCAGGCACGGGCAACCACACCCAGCTAGTTTCTGTATTTTCTGTAGAGACGAGGTTTTGCCATGTGGTTGGTCATGAGCTGGGCTCAAGCGATCCTCCTGCCTCGGCTTCCCCAAGTTCTGAGATTACAGATATGAGCCACCTCGCCAGGCTGGAACACCTCTTAAGGGTTGTGGAAAAGGCATTTTTAGTGACCAGCACTTAAGAAGACAAACAGCAACAATAACAAAAAAGGGCACAATTTCTTTTCTAATTACATGTGCGTTGTGATTTAAATACAGTCACACCCATCTCTATGAGTGTCAAGCCTAAGACTTTCTGAAAACACCTCTTAAACCTAAGTAGTTGTTAGGGGGACTAATTCCACCTTGATTTTTTATTCTTGTCATAGAACCTTTAATACTGCCACTGTTTTAATGATAGAGACTTTTATATCAAACTTGTACTAGCCATAGTGTTTATTTTTTTGGAGGAAAGATTTAACCTCTATACCTTAGAATCTCGTAACTTGTTAATACAATAACAGAATTAAAGTATTAGAGTTT
The DNA here is from genome assembly GCF_024542745.1 of Macaca thibetana thibetana. NCBI lineage: Eukaryota > Metazoa > Chordata > Mammalia > Primates > Cercopithecidae > Macaca > Macaca thibetana. The sequence goes on along the minus strand of NC_065593.1, from coordinate 29,772,648 downwards.
AATGAGAACACATAGTTTAAATTGCTGTTGGTGAAGTCTCAAGCGAGGAGCTGCTTCATTATTGTTGTTTGGTAATGGTACTGGTTTGATGACGATTACTCGTTATTTTTGTTTCACTTCTGGTTATTGGTAATGGTTATTTGGTGTTTGTGTAAGAAAGATTTTCCCAATTATAAATACAGCCTTTTTTTTTTTTTTTTTTTAATTGAGATGGGGTCTCACTCTTGTCACCCATGCTGGAGTGCCATGGAATGATCTCAGCTTAATGCAGCCTCGCCACCTGGGCTCAAGCAATCCTCTTACCTTAGCCTCCCAAGTACCTGCGTGCCGCGTCACTATGCCCAGCTAATTTCTGTGTTTTTGGTGGAGACAGGGTTTTGCCATGTTGCCCAGGCTGGTCTCAAACTCCTTGAACTCAAGCGATCCTCCAGCCTCGGCATCCCAAAGTGCTGGGATTATGGGTGTGAGCCACCATGCCCAGCCTAAATCTTTTCATATACAAACAGACTCCTGGTTCTTTCATAGGGAAGTATCTGATCAACTTTTTATTTTGTGACTTTATATTAGTTATGCAGTTTTTAAAAAAAAAATTTTTTTTATTATTATTATACTTTAAGTTCTAGGGTACATGTGCATAACGTGCAGGTTTGTTACATATGTATACTTGTGCCATGTTGGTGTGCTGCACCAATCAACTCGTCAGCACCCATCAACTCGTCATTTACATCAGGTATAACTCCCAATGCAATCCCTCCCCCCCCCTCTCCCCTCCCCGTGATAGGCCCCAGCGTGTGATGTTCCCCTTCCCGAGTCCAAGTGATCTCATTGTTCAGTTCCCACCTATGAGTGAGAACATGCGGTGTTTGGTTTTAGTTATGCAGTTTTAAAATAGTAAAACTAATTTGGCTCTTAGTAGGGTATCCTATTATATCTCACATAAAAGTCATCTCAGGTAGGTAGGAATTGGCTTCATGTATTTAAAGACCTGTGCCCTCCCTGTTTCCAAGATTTAACAGCTGCCATGGTGAGGACAGCGGTCATATCTAATCCTGTTATGCCAGTCTTAGTTTAAACCCATTATCCTTTCTCTTCATTAAGACTGTCATGAAGTTCCTCCTTTGCTTTTCGTATGCAGGGTGAATATTCCACATTTGTATTGTATTTGGACCTGTTAACATTCTGAAGTGAAGCTCAGCAGTTGGTTAAAAGAGTACTGCATGTTTTTAAACAGTTTAATTTTTAAAGCATAAAATCTGCATTTTGGCTGGGCGTGGTGGCTCACTCCTGTAATCTCAGCACTTTGGGAGGCAGAGGCGGGTGATCACCTGAGATCAGGAGTTAGAGACCAGCCTGACCAATATGGTGAAACCCCTTTTCTATTAAAACACAAAATTAGCCGGGCATGGTGGTGCATGCCTGTAATTCCAGCTACTTGAGAGACTGAGGCAGGAGAATCACTTGAACCTGGGAGACGGAGGTTGCAGTGAACCGAGATCGCACCACTGCGCTACAACCTGGGCAACAAGAGCGAAACTCCATCTCAAAAACAACAACAACAAAAAAACCCTGCATTTCCTCTGGAGTAAAACCAGATTTTTGAATCTGGTAATAAAACAAAAACTGTTTTTTCCTGCTTTCTACTAATAGAAAGTCTTTATTAACTTTACCGTACTGATTTTGTTAGTGCAGGCACTAGAACTGGTAGTGAATGATAACTTAGTGGTAATGGGAGATCCTGAAGTCTCCTGAATCATCAAAGACAGGTCACATTGTGTTCAGTGCAGCTTTAGCCTTTTGAGCATGTTTTATTGTAAGGAATTCCTAAAAGCCAGCCACTCCTTGAAAGATGAGGTACCTGGTGATTTACTGCTGAGTCGCTGACCGAGATTCTTTAAAAATGCAGTTTTCCCAGCCCCACTTCCTGGAGATTTTGATCGGGTGGGTAAGTGATGACCAGGGAACTACCTTTTATTTTTTCAATTTTATAATTTATTATTACTAGTATGAGGCCATACCCCATGGACCTTTTATTTTTGTTATTTTTATTTTATTTTATTTTATTTTATTTGAGACGGAGTCTTGCTCTGTCACTCAGGCTGGAGTGCAGTGGCACAATCTCGGCCCACTGCAACCTGTGTCTCCTGGTTCAAGCAATTCTCCTACCTCAGCCTCCGGAGTAGCTGGGATTACAGGCGCCCACCACCACACCCAGCTAATTTTTGCATTTTTAGTAGAGAGGGGTTTTACCACATTGGCCAGGCTGATCTTGAACTCCTGACCTCATGCGATCCGCCCACCTCAGCCTCCCAAAGTGCTGGGATTATAGATGTGAATCACTATGCCCAGCCTATGTGTTTATTTTTGAGACGGTCTCAGCTCTGTCATCCAGGCTGGAGTGCAGTGATATGATCTCGGCTCACTGTAACCTCCGCCTCCCAGGTTCAAGTGATTCGCTTGCCTCAGCCACCCAAGTAGCTGGGACCACAGATGCGTGTCACCACACCTGGCTAATTTTTGTATTTTTTGTAGAGATGGGATTTTACTGTGTTGACCAGGCTGGTCTCAAACTCTTGACTTCAGGTGATCTGCCCGCCTTGGCCTCCCAAAGTGTTGGGATTACAGGCGTGAGCCACTGCATCCAGCTGGAAGCTAGCTTAAATAAATCTCCCTTGCATCTAGTATTTTCAGAAAGCTCCCCAAGTGCTTTTTATTTATTTATTTTTTTGAGATGGAGTCTCGCTCTGTCACCCAGGCTAGAGTGCGTGGCATGATCTCGGCTCACCGCAACCTCTGCCTCCTGGGTTCAAGTGATTCTCCTGCCTCCGTCTCCCGAGTAGCTGGGATTACAGGCACGTGCCACTGTGCCAGGCTAATTTTTGTATTTTTAGCAGAGGTGAAGTTTCACCCTGTTGGCCAGGCTGGTGTCAAACTCCTGACCTCAGGTGGTCTGCCTGCCTCGACCTCCCAAAGTGCTGGGATTACAGACTTGAGCCATTGAGCCACTGCGCCTGGTTTCTCAAGTGCTTTTAATGTGCAGTCAAGTTTGGGAACCACTGTTTTTTGCATTGATAGTCTTTTTAAGGTTGGGGGGGCATTATCTCCTGTACATCAAGCCCCATGGAACTTTGAAACTTGGGGTTCACTTTTCTTCCCTTTTCTTTCTTTCTTTTTTTTGTGACAGCTCTGTCACTCAGGCTGGAGTGCAGTGGTGTGATCTCGGCTCACTGCAACCTCTGCCTCCTGCATTCAAGCGGTTCTCCTGCCTCAGCCTCCCAAGTAGCTGGGACTACAGATGTGTGCCACCACATCCAGCTGATTTTTGTATTTTTAGTAGGGATGTGCTGGTCTCACACTACTGACCTCAAGTGATCTGCCCACCTCAGCCTCCCAAAGTGTTGGGATTACAGGCGTGAGCCACCGTGCCTGGTCCCCCTTTTTTTAATTTTTAGATTGAAATTATTATGCACATTGAAATTCCTTATAAATTGGTAGTCCCTCTAATAGAATCATTATGCTATCCAGGATGTTTGATTTGCTAGAATAGCCCATTTCCTAGTCATGACAGATAACAAAGAGCTTTTATAACTTTTATGTAAATTACTTTACAGTGAGGCCCCCTCTGCTGTATTATCAGGAGTCATGAGGGAGGGTTTTTGGTGAAAGTAGCTTCCTTTATCTTATGAGTGGACAAATGAATGATAATGTGGAAACAACTAGAAGTCTGAATAGGTAGTTGAATCTAGTTATGATAATCAGTGTTGGACGGGAGAGATGCCTGGGAATTCTCTGTATGTCGAATTTTAGAATGAAGTCAGTTTGCCTGTTTTATTTCTACACAGCTGAAGCCTTTATTGAAAATAATAGGTGCTTAACAAATAGTTAATAAAATTTAGTCGTCAGCCGTGTGTTGAGTTCATGGGAGGAAGAATAATTGCTGAAATATAGAACCATCTGATTTAAAACAGATTCAGGCACTAGATACGTTAGGGAATAGACAAGCCTGGTTTTGAACTCTGACTCCCCCACTTCCTGGCTGTGCTACCATAGGCAAATTACTTAACGTCTGTGAGCTTCATTTTTTTCATCTGCAAGATGAAAATACCTGGTAGGATTGTTATGTGGATTAAAAGGGGGAAAATATGCATAGGAGGATTAAAAGAGAGAAAAATATGTTTTTTGTACATTGTAGGCAACTCAATAAACGTCCCTTCTCCCACTTCCTCACACAATTTTTATTCTGTAGACTTAAGATGCTTTTCTAAATCCAGCTTTCTCTGTATCTTTTTCCAGGAATATTTACTCAGTCAGCTCTTTTAGAAAATGTATGAAAGAGTGAGGACTAAAGTTAAGAACCAGAGAATATGGGTAAGAAGAATGAGTCACAGGACAATTAGCAACACTTTAAACAATTTTTTAGAATGAGTGGAGTGTTGGCATGTGCCCAGAGTTACTATCTACAGGAATAAATGAATAACATTACCCAAATTCTGCCATCTGTATTTGGACGGTAGCCCAGATTAGGCTAGGAGCCTTTGAGGGTGGCCCCATTAAGTAGCACCTGACATCCATTTCTTTCATTATCTTCTTTTCTCCCTTTTGGTCTTTGTTTCTCGTTCCCTCTCTCCTCCTTTTCCCTCTTTAAAGCTGCCCTTCCTTTCGACTTGCCAATCATCATCATAGACACAGGCCCAGTCCCTGGAACTCGAGGCTAAAAGAGGTTTCTGGTTGCTAACACCTGTCTCCTAGCTAAATGAATAAGCTCTTTTGTGGACAGGATGTTAAAAAAGCTGATTAGTACAATACCAGCTTAAAGGGCCTATTAATGATACAGCATATGTAAATCACAGTAATTTAAAGCCATTTTAGAGATGAATTTCTTATATATTTATTTTCTATATTGAAATATGATGTCAGTTGAATTTTTACATCTAAATCATGAATCTGTTTACTGCCTAAACAGACTAATTTCTGTCACATTGATTGGGAATCATTTATATTCTAAAGAAGTTTCTACCCTTAGGGGCCTTTGTATTGTTTGGCAAATGTCTAACTAGTGTGTAATACAATTAAAGTTTTGTTCACTGCACTGCTGCCATAACTAGTTTAATTTCTGTTCCTTATATATTTCTGTTGGCAGCTGGAAAATTAAAGTACTAGATGTTCCATAAAACTGATTTTTTGAGGGGTGATTTTACTGTCAGTTGAATGGACTTAGGCCCCAGGGTACATTTTTCAAGATGTCTTATTCAACTTTCCTGTAATAGTCTCTCTCTCTTTATAGAATTAATGTATTAGACACATAATTGGCTGTTTAAGCATTCAGAAGAGACAATGTTTGACCTTTTACCCAGAGATTATTTTTTTCTACATCTCTTTTGAGGAAATGTGTGTTATTTTTGGAAACTCCTAAGTGTATTACAGTTACACTAGCACGTGAATTTTTGCAAAGACTAGAGAATGAACAACTCCCAAATCGTTCTGTTCTTTTTAGATCATTGTATTTCTAACCTGATGTGAAAGTAGAAAGGCTGTGATGTGATGCCTGGTAAATCCGCCTCATAATTTTTCTGTATGTTTCACAGAAATGGCTTTAGCCTTCAGGAATTGAAGTTACTCTCAAGAAGACTTTATGTTTAATTACTCAAATCCACACTTAATTTCCTACAAGGTTCTTGGAGAGACATTCACTAGGCTGCTGATTTCATGGAGTTATGACCTACACAGGTTTTTATCTCTGTTAAAGCTACTAACCCCCCTTTGTTTTAGGTTGAAAAGTGACCTTGGTCTGGTAATTTCTTCATTGTCCTCTCCTCTAAAAAGACAGCAAAACCTTCTTGCTCTCTCAGCAGCGTTTTTCAGCTGCTACTACTGCCATGTGCTGAATTTGAATTTGAGCACACTTCAGTATATGATTTTGTTGAGCTAATGTTATCTGACTTTTTAAAGCTGCTGCTCTGCAATGCTACAGTTAAACCTACATCTTCTGTTTTCATGTTCACATGCCTTTTCTAGAATTGCAGATAAAAATATGTTTTCATTATCTCTGGGTTGTGGAGTGTTCCCTGGGACAGTCACTTGTTTCTACCAGTGGCTAGTTCTAAGAGTAGGGGAAATCCACATGGATCTGAACTACTTCCAGCCAGTATGATCTGCTGAAACGTTTTAACTGTCTTGATCCTTTTTAAAGAAATGATGCCTAGTCATCTTGAAACTTACAGGAAGTTAGGCCAAGTGGAGGCTCTGCTGGCTTCTGAGTGGTTAAATGCAACTTATTAGTAATCAACACCGTTGTTTATTTGCAGCTGCTGGATTATGTTAAAAGATTTGAAAGGAAAAAAAAGCTTTACTTAAGTAAATCGTGCATCCTCGTCTCCCACCTCACCCTCTTCTTGTTTTACTGTGCATTTGCTTTGGAAAATCTTTCCAGTCTTGGTACTGATCACATGTGTATGGTCTTAGGGCAATTGAATCAGTGTATTTTATCCTAAAACATACAAGAAACTATGTGCCCTACCCTCTGCATCTGCATTTTCTGCTAATCCTCCCATGCTTTTTTACTTTCGTAATGATTAAGATATCTGCCTGAGAAATAACCAAACTTCATCCTCTATCGACTTCCAACCCTCTTCTAGGTCTTGCGTCAGTAGATGCATAACCAATTGCAGTTGGGTTGGATTGTACCGTCTTCACTATGCTAATTATTATTTTATATGGTGTGGAAGATCAACCAGAGCATATGCTTTATTCTAAAATGCTGGGCAAAGGAATGTTCTAATTTGGGGAGAGAGGAAGGAGTGTTTTCTAGCCTTAGCAGGAGTAGGTCCACTGAAATTCAGCTAGTTTGAGGAATCTGGATTTTTATCAAGGGGTGGAGAGGAACAGTTAGGGGCTAAAATTATGTGCAAGCAGGAGTGGGAAGGAATAATTTAGGAGATGAGGACTTTCCCAGTCCACAGTGGAAAATTCCTAATCTTTCACATTCTCTTATGTTTGTCTACTTACCATATACTGATGGAAGAGTTTGCATAATCATTCTATGCCAGAGCTAAAGTATACCTTAGCCATTGTTTACTGAGAGGGTGGGAAGAGGGATGTTAGAATATTCTCAGCTTGTCAAAGGGCATTCCACCTTCCTGTGTACCCTTGGCCATATGGTTGAATCTAGCACTTCAGATGATTCTGAATCATCGCCACCACTCCCATTGATCTAGTTCAGTGTTTCCCAACTCTGAAATGTTGACGCAGTTAGAGACCAGCAGCTTGAGGAATAGTGACTGTGAACCCACCAATTAATGGGGGACATTAAAATGATAGTAGTTCTGCAGCTCCACCTCTAGATGATCTTCATCAGATTCCTGAATTGCATTTACTTGATAAAATCTTCTCCACAGCACATCAACATGTCTCTTGCACTACCCAAAAGCAGTATTAAAAAGGAAAATATGTTGGCAATTACTAACTAATTTGGTTTTTATTTGAGATACAGGCTATCTATAACTGCATTGTTATTTGTGGAAATGCTAGCACAAAGCAGACTGAAATCTTTCTCCTTTTATTGTCATTTTAGAAGCAACACAAACAGGTCGGGCGATGGCTCACGCCTGTAATCCCAGCACTTTGGGAGGCTAAGGTGGGTGGATCACTTGGGTTCAGGAGTTTGAGATCAGCCTGGCCAGCAGGGTGAAACCCTCATCTCTACTAAAAATACAAAAATTTGCCAGGCATGGCATGGTAGTGCATGCCTGTAATCCCAGGAACACAAACATAAAAATAAGCCTCTAGTTTTATTTGGGAGGGATCGATATACCATATTCGAGTTCTGAATATCATGTCAGGAAAGCAGTTTTTGATGCCACTGGTTAAATGTTTGTGCGTTTTGATATACAGTTGATCCTTCCCTATCAAACATCACTTTTTTTTTTTTTTTTTTGAGAGTCTGTCACCCAGGCTGGAATGCAGTGGTGCCATCTTGGCTCACTGCAACCTCTGCCTCCTGGATTCATGTGATTCTCCCATCTCAGCCTCTCGAGTAGCTGGGACCACAGATGCACGCCACCACATCCAGCTAATTTTTGTAATTTTTGTAGAGATGGAGTTTCATCATGTTGGCCAGGCTGGTGTCGAACTCCTGACCTAAAGCGATCTGTCTGCCTTGGCCTCCCAAAGTGTTGGGATAAGTGCTGGGATTACAGGTGTGAGCCTCTGCACCTGGCCTATCACTTTTTTAAGATGGGGAAAAATGGAAATTTGCTGTTATGTATATTACACATATTATGAAAGCATATTAAAATGTGTTTTCTGGGCCGGGCGTGGTGGCTCATGCCTGTAATTCTGGCACTTTGGGAGGCCAAGGCAGGCAGATCACTTGAGTCCAGGAGATCAAGGCCAGCCTGGGCAACATAGCAAAACCTTGTCTCCAAAAAAATACATACAATTAGCCAGATGTGGTGGTGTGCGCCTGCAGTCTCAGCTACTCAGGAGTCTGAGCTGGGAGGATTGCTTGAGTCCAGGAGTTTGAGGTTATGAACTTTGGTTGCACAACTGTACTCTAGCGTGGGCAACAGAGTGAGACCCTGTCTCCAGAAAAAAATAATAAAAATCAAATAACTTCTTTATTGGAGATTACATACAAATTGTGACTTTTTTTTTTTCTAAAGTCTTTGGTAAGGTTATATGCTTACTGCAATAGATCTTAAATTTTAGTATGGATCAAAAATCTCCTAGGTGCTTGTAAAAATTAGATTCCTGGTTCCTAGCCCAGTCCTACAGAATCAAAGTGTTTGGGATAGAGATGTGGGATTCTGATGTAGCTTATCTGCAGACCCCACTTGGAGAAAGAATTTCTGTGAGAAAGAACCACACATTAAAAAAAAAAAAAAGATTGAGAATTGCTATTATTTTGCAGAGGAGGAATTTAAAGTGCAGAACAGTCAAGAGACTCAGACTTACCTAGGATATTCAGTTAGTTATTTGGCTCTTGCAAACCAGAAGTTAGGTTGGCTGACTACTGTGGATTGGCGCTCTTTCCATTACATTATAGTCCGGAGTGTGCAATCTTTTGGCCTCCCTGGGCCACACTGAAAGAAGAATTGTCTTGGGCCACACATAAAATACACTGACACTAATGATAGCTGATGAAAGTTTATGAATTTGTGTTGGGCCCAGAGGCCATGGGTTGATCAAGCTTGGATTATACCATGGTGCCTCCTTGCTGATTTATCTAATTGCCTTTAAATCAGAAGCTATAAGATAATGAGGGCAAAAGTACTTTGATTCCTTCAGAACAATAATGACTGAATTGGCACTTCATAGTGTGAGAAGATTGTGCTTCTTAAACTATCTGTGGCGAAGGACCAGCTTTATAAGGGTTTCCCTCCACTCCTAATCTGTTGCCAACCAATAATTTTGTAAAGTACAAGAAAAATGAATCACCAGAAAAATCATGCGCTTGGATGTCACAGCAATGTCAAGTGCTGGAAAAGTTTCTAAATGCTTACTGTGATTTTCTGTGTTTACCTTGACATGAATGGGCCTCCCGCAGTCTGACACATACACACTTTGAATAGCATTATTCTAGGTGGTTCTTAGGACATCTTAGGAACTTGATATCAGAGGTCCTTGATCATTTTCTTCCTCATCCCACCTGTAACTCAAGCTACCATCTGATAACTCCCATTCCTACCTGGGGAGAGAAGTTTCATGACTTAGTGATTTCCTAGGTCAGAACCAAAGTTGATAATACTTAGGGATTAGTTAAGGAACATTTACCTTTAATATATTTAATTAATTTTTTTTTAAACTAGAACATTTATTGCATGACTGTTTGTTGAAATTCTGAAGATAAACTGGATGCCGCAGCAGCTACCCTCTTGGGTTTAGGTGGTGTTCTTTCACAGAATCCATGCCTGAATCTGCTGCATACAACTTTTAAGTGCCTCATTTGACCAGTTCCAGTGGTATTTTGTCTTTTAGCCTTGGCACTCCAGTTATACTTCCTCTTGCGCTTGGCAGCATAGCCACATTTGCCACAGGCCTGAAGGTGTTAGGCCTTGTTGTGTCTTATTGTGACACTTTCCAAATGATGATGTTCCATTCATCATCTTGTTTCTGTTACTGTTTTTATGATTATTATTATTTGAGATGGAGTTTCATTCTTGTTGCCCAGGGTAGAGTGCAATGGTGCCATTTTGGCTCACCACAACCTCCACCTCCCGAGTTCAAGCAATTCTCCTGCCTCAGCCTCCTGAGTAGCTGGGATTATAGGCATGCGCCACCATACCCGGCTAATTTTGTATTTTTAGTAGATGGGGTTTCTTCATGTTGGTCAGGCTGGTCCTGAACTCCCGAACTCAGGTGATTCACCCGCCTTGGCCTCCCAAAGTGCTGCAGTTACAGGCATGAGTCACCACGCTTGGCCTTTTTACTATTATTTTTAAAATTACTGCTCCTTGCAGAGCAGGGCTACCCTATAGGCAATGTGTGCACAGTAGCCAAGCTTTAGTATATTTAAGAGTAAATTGAGGCCAGGCGTGGTGGCTCATGCCTATAATCCCAACACTTTGGGAAGCCTGAGGTGGGTGGATCACTTGAGGTCAGGAATTCAAGACCAGCCTGGCCAACATGGTGAAACTCCATCTCTACTAAAAATACAAAAATTAGCCGGTGTGGTGGCACGCGCCTGTAGTCGCAGCTACTCCAGAGGCTGAGGCAGGAGAATCCCTTCAACATAGGCGGCAGAGATTGCAGTGAGCCAAGATCATGCCACTGCACTCCAACCTGGGAGACCTGTCTCCAAAAAAAAAAAAAAAAAAAAAAAAAAAAGGATAAATGATAGAATTTGCATTGGGTAGTTGTATTGGGAGGCATATTCCCCTCTTTTGACTAAATACTGCAAAGGAGTTTCTAACTTCTTGGCCTGTAACTTAACTCAGAGTTGAGATGCTTAAAGATGGGAGACAGAAAGTAAAATTTAGGGGTGTGCAATTTCTTTGAGACACTTTTGTGTTTGCTTTTTAGAAGCCTTTTGTGAATAGTCTACGAGGATGCATTATTAGTTTTTGTGGTTATAATGTCAAAATTAGTGTTGATTTGGAGCAGGCGGGCAAATCTCTCCATGCATGCTTTTCGTTCTGGTTTAATTGCTTAGCTGGGTGAAATGTCAAACTTGATAGATTATTGGAGCTGTTATTTTGGTAGTTAAACAATAATGAAACTGTTTGAATGTTTTTGGAGAACACTGCTTCCTGTGTATGGACTTTGCACTGGAGAAAGTTTCAATTGTTCACAAGCAATACTGGTTAGAAAATGCAGCTTCTGTGGCTCCTAACACAGCTGTCTAAATTACTAGCTATATGGGGGCCTTTGGACAAGCACTGCTTAACACTTTTGGAAACAATTTGTTTCTGTTTCCAAAAATGTGGATGGTGGTTCCCTGAATAGTTGACAAAACTAGAAATGGGAGAAAGCTATTGCACGTGTCTAGGTTATGACAGTCAAGTGTTTTTTCTTTAAGCATCTCTAGAACAAATTTACCTTTTTAACTAAGGATGAGAGGTTTATGGAAATGTAGCAGCCCCCTGGGCCTTTCTTTCCTCCTTGATGACTATTCAGCAGGGTAACATGTTGTTAGCTTGTGTGCCAGCTTACAGAGGGCTTGGGTTATTATAACCTTGATTAGGAAAGAGGGATGGGGAACAGGAGCGAGAGGATAGATGTTTTTGAAAGTCCCTCTGCCTGCTATGTGAAATCTTGAATTTTCACTTTGAACTTCACTGTTGTTTGGTGACAGATGTTATAAAACTGTCTTTACAAACAATCCCGTTTCCTATTAAAATTGTGTGTTGGCCACAGGAGCTAGGGAAGCAATGGGCATGCTTAGCAGGATTTGTTTCCCTCATTCCACTGTGTCAGATGATGCTTTTTCTGAATGAAATTGTATGCATTCTTCAGTGGCAGTTAGGGGAAGGCTTCTTCTTGTCTAAAAGTATGGGAGAATTTGTGTAAGACTTATCAAAAGACTGGCACTTCTTTTGCTGTGTGATACTTCTCTTTGTGCCATAGTTTACCTTTATGAAAATTACCAACAGTTATTATGTGCTCTCCAGGTGCCAGGGACTTTGCTGTATTAACATGTTTAATCCTCCGAACCATCCTATGAGGTGTGTAGGTGTTATCTCTGTTCCACAGATGTGAAAATGCCGCACAGAGAAATTAAAGGGGGCCCAAAGCCACACAGTGTTGGAACTGAAGCATTCCAGCTTTAAATGTTGAGCTGTCAACTACTGGGTGGCAGCTGCCTCACACTCCATCAGGATGATTACCTTTTGAATAAGTCTTTACAAATATGTGGGCTGCAGAAGTAACCAGTCCAGAATGAATGAACTCTCACTACAATTTTAGCTCAGCAAGCAGTGCCTGCTCTCAGAAACATCCAAAAACCACAGCAGTTAGACAAATAAGTTGTGAAAGATATGGTTTCCAGGTAAGATATGTGACAGGCTTCTTACTGCAAATAGTTTTTCTTACAAAAGAAGAAGACTGGTGGGAGAGATGGTGGAAAAATGAAAACAATCCTTCTTCTATGATTCTCTAGGCCCATCTTCACAGGACTTCATATGTAGTGAAGGCAGAATATTTGTCTCAAGCACAGATAACCAGCTTTTACTTTCTACACTGACTCAGGCTTCTTACTGAAAATGGTGTTTCACCATTATTCCACTAACATCACTTTTTAATTCTTAAATAGTTTTTTATTCATAAAACTATTCTTTTTCAATGGGCCTACTTGTGTGGAATATGATTTAAAAATGATATTAGCAGTACTTGTTAATTGGTTTATTAGTTTTAGTTTTGCTAGTGCTGAAGGATGTTTTATAGTTTATTCTAAAATTGTAAATGTTTTTGATATTTAAGTCAGTTTCCCTTAAAAGCACATTTGGCTAAATAAATAAAGCATTGGGTTAGAGAAGAGTTCACTGGTGGTTATTTTTTATTTTTATTTTTGTGTGTGTGTGTGTGTGTTGGGGGTGGGGGTCTTCCTGTTTGTCAATAGGCCTTCCCAATGAATTGAATTCTCCATATGATACATAGATGTTAGTGCCCCATAGGGCCTCATCTTGTAAGCGATGTTAGTGGAATAAATGGTGATATACCATTTTCAGTAAGAAGCCTGAGTCAGTGTAGAAAGTAAAAGCTGGTTATCTGTGCTTGAGACAAATATTCTGCCTTCACTACATATGAAGTCCTGTGAAGATGGGCCTAGAGAATCATAGAAGAAGGATTATTTTCATTTTTCCACCATCTCTCCCACCAGTCTTTCTTCTTTTGTAAGAAAAACTATTTGCAGTAAGAAGCCTGTCACATATCTTACCTGGAAACCATATCTTTCACAACTTATTTGTCTAACTGCTGTGGTTTTTTGATGTTTCTGATAGCAGGCACTGTCTGCTGAGCTAAAATTGTAGTGAGAGTTCATTCATTCGGGACTGGTTACTTCTGCAGCCTTCTGGCCCATTATTCATGGCTTTGGTGAGGCTTGATAAAAATATTGTGATGAATGGGGCACAGGTAGTGCCTAAATATATTTCAGGTAGTTGGGCCAACAACCAATCTATGCTTAAATAATCATCTCTCCTGCATAGTAGAGACTGCAAAAGAGTACGAAACATGCTATACTTTATTATAAACTTTTTACCTTTTTTAGTTCCCCATAGGGGCTGGACAGTTGACTGAATAATTGCACTTTTTTTTTTTTTTGAGATGGAGTTTCACTCTTGTTGCTCAAGCTGGAGTGAAATGGCACAATCTCGGCTCACTGCAACCTCTGCCTCCCGGGTTCAAGCGATTCTCCTGCCTCAGCCTCCTGAGTAGCTGGGATTACAGATGCACACTACCACGCCTGGCTAATTTTGTATTTTTAGTAGAGACGAGGTTTCTCCATATTGGTGAGGCTGGTCTTGAACTCTCAACCTCAGGTGATCCACCTGCCTCGGCCTCCCAAAGTGCTGGGATTACAGGTGTTAGCCACCACGCCCGGCCACTTTTTTTTTTTTATACTTTATTTTTAGGTAATTAAAGATTCACAGGAAGTTGCAAATACACTACACAGTTCCCATGTACCCTTCACCCATTTTTCTCCCAGTGGTTATGTCTCATTTAACCATAGTACAATATCAAAACCAGGAAACTGACACAGTGCTCTGTGTGTGTGCGCTTGTGTGTGTGTGTGTGTGTGTGTGTGTAGTTTTGTGCCATTTTATCACATGTATGAATTTGTGTAACTCTTCTACCACCACAAAGATCCCCCTTGTGCTACTCCTTTATTATCACGCATATCCTTTTTCCCTACTGTTCTAATCTCTGGCAAACAGTAATCTGTTCGGTATCTCTATAATTTTGTCATTTTAGAAATATGATGGAAATGGAATCATAACAATATGTGACCCAGTATGTGACCTTTTAAGACTGGGTTTTTTGTTTTTTACTTTTATACGCATAGAACAATTGGAACTTGTTATTTATTTATTTATTTATTTATTTATTTTTATTTATTTTTTCGAGACAGTGTCTGACTCTGCCACCCAGGCTGGAGTGCAGTGGCGTGATCTCAGCTTACTGCAACCTCTGCTTCCCTAGCTCAAGCCATCCTCCCACTTCAGCCTCCTGAGTAGCTGGGACTACAGGTGCACGCCACCACACCCACCTAATTTTTGTATTTTTTGTAGAGACAGTTTCACCATGTTGCCCAGGCTGGTCTTGAACTCCTGAGCTCAAGTGATTTGTCTGCCTTGGCCTCCCAAAATGCTGGTATTACAGGTGTGAGCCACTGCGCCTAGCCTCGAATGTATTTTTTGTAGAGATGGGTCTCACTGTGTTTCCCAGGCTGGTCTTGAACCCAGCATTTTTCACTTAGTGTCACACCCTCCATCCAAGTTATTGTGTGGCAGCAATAGTTTGTTCCTTTTATCGCTGAGTAGTATTCCATGGTGTGTATGTACCACAGGCTGTTTAACTATTCACCTGAAGGGCATTTTAGTTGTTAGCAGTTTGGGGCTGTTACAGATGAAGCCATAATGAACATTTGTGTACAGGTGTTTGTATGGACCCAAGTTTTAATTTCTTTGGGCTAAGCATCCAGGAATGAAACTGGCTGGTTCTTAAGGTAAGTGTATGTTCAGTTTTCCAAAGAAATTGCTAAACTATTTTTTTTTTTTGAGACAGAGTCTCACTGACTCCTTTACCCAGGCTGGAGTGCAGTGGTGTGATCTCAGCTCACTGCAACCTCTGCCTCCTGGGTTCAAGCAATTCTCCTGCCTCGGCCTCCCAAGTAGCTGGGACTACAGGTGTGCACCACCACTACCAACCAAATTTTGTATTTTTGGTAGAGACGGAGTTTCACCATGTTGGCCAGGCTGGTCTTGAACTCCTGACTTTAAGTGATCTGCCCATGATAGCCTCCCAAAGTGCTGGGATGACAGATGTGAGCCACTGCACCAGGCCAAAATTGCTAAATTCTTTTCCAGAGTTGCTGTACCATTTTACAGTCTCACCAGCAGTATATGAGAGCCAGTTTCTTTGCATCCTCACCAGCATTTGATATTGTCATCATTTTAAAATTTTTTTTTTTTTTTTTTAGATGGAGTCTTGCTCTATAGCCCAGGCTGGAGTGCAGTGGCATAATCTTGACTCACTGCAGCCTCTGCCTCCCAGGTTCAAGCCATTCTCCTGCCTCACCCTCCCGAGTAGCTGGGACTACAGGCACGTGCCACCATACCTGGCTAATTTTTTGTATTTTTAGTAGAGACTGGGTTTCACCCTGTTGGCCAGGCTGGTCTCAAACTCCTGGCCTCAGGCAATTCACCTGCCGTGGCCTCCCAAAGTGCTGTGAATACAGGCATGGGCCACTGTGCCTGGCCACCATTTTTAATTTTAGCCATTCTAATAGGTGTTA
The DNA here is from genome assembly GCF_024542745.1 of Macaca thibetana thibetana. Lineage (NCBI taxonomy): Eukaryota > Metazoa > Chordata > Mammalia > Primates > Cercopithecidae > Macaca > Macaca thibetana. Next base: position 29,756,699 of record NC_065593.1, on the reverse strand, counting down.
TATCTGGTTTTTAAGTTCATCAGATTACTTAGTAAAACTGATTTGACTGACAAAGATAGGAGGTTTTTATTTATTTATTTATTTATTTATTTATTTAAATTATTATACTTTAAGTTCTAGGGTACATGTGTACAACATGCAGGTTTGTTACATATGTATACATGTGCCATGTTGGTGTGCTGCACCCATTAACTCGTCATTTACATTAGGTATATCTCCTAATGCTATCCCTCCCCTCTCCCCCCTCCCCACAATAGGACCCGGTGTGTGATCTTCCCCTTCCTGTGTCCAAGTGATCTCATTGTTCAGTTCCCACCTATGAGTGAGAACATGTGGTATTTGGTTTTCTGTTCTTGCGATAGTTTGCTGAGAATGATGGTTTCCAGCTGCATCCATGTCCCTACAAAGGACACGAACTCATCCTTTTTTATGGCTGCATAGTATTCCATGGTGTGTATGTGCCACATTTTCTTAATCCAGTCTGTCACTGATGGACATTTGGGTTGATTCCAAGTCTTTGCTATTGTGAATAGTGCCACAATAAACATATGTGTGCATGTGTCTTTATAGCAGCATGATTTATAATCCTTTGGGTATATCCCCAGTAATGGGATGGCTGGGTCAAATGGTATTTCTAGTTCTAGATCCTTGAGGAATCACCACACTGTTTTCTACAATGGTTGAACTAGTTTACAGTCCCACCAACAGTGTAAAAGTGTTCCTATTTCTCCACATCCTCTCTAGCACCTGTCGTTTCCTGATTTTTTAATGATTGCCATTCTAACTGGTGTGAGATGGTATCTCATTGTGGTTTTGATTTGCATTTCTCTGATAGTGAGTGATGATGAGCATTTTTTCATGTGTCTGTTGGCTGTTTGAATGTCTTCTTTTGAGAAGTGTTTGTTCATATCCTTTGCCCACTTTTTGATGGGGTTGTTTGTTTTTTTCTTGTAAATTTGATTGAGTTCTTTATAGGTTCTGGATATTAGCCCTTTGTCAGATGAGTAGATTGCAAGAATTTTCTCCCATTCTGTATGTTGCCTGTTCACTCTGATGGTAGTTTCTTTTGCTGTGCAGAAGCTCTTAAGTTTAATTAGATCCCATTTGTCAGTTTTGGCTTTTGTTGCCATTGCTTTTGGTGTTTTAGACATGAAGTCCTTGCCCATGCCTATGTCCTGAATGGTATTACCTAGGTTTTCTTCTAGGGTTTTTATGGTTTTAGGTCTAACATTTAAGTCTCTAATCCATCTTGAATTAATTTTCGTATAAGGAGTAAGGAAAGGATCCAGTTTCAGCTTTCTACTTATGGCTAGCCAATTTTCCCAGCACCATTTATTAAACAGGGAATCCTTTCTGCGTTTCTTGTTTTTGTCAGGTGTGTCAAAGATCAGGTGGCTGTAGATGTGTGGTATTATTTCTGAGGGCTCTGTTCTGCTCCATTGGTCTATATCTCTGTTTTGGTACCAGTACCATGCTATTTTGGTTACTGTAGCCTTCAGGATACAAAATCAATGTGCAAAAATCACAAGCATTCTTATACACCAGTAACAGACAAACAGAGAGCCAAATCATGAATGAACTCCCATTCGCAATAGCTTCAAAGAGAATAAAATACCTAGAAATCCAACTTACCGGAGATGTAAAGGACCTCTTCAAGGAGAACTACAAACCACTGCTCAGTGAAATAAAAGAGGACACAAACAAATGGAAGAACATACCATGCTCATGGATAGGAGGAATCAATATTGTGAAAATGGCCATACTGCCCAAGGTAATTTATAGATTCAATGCCATCCCCATTAAGCTACCAATGACTTTCTTCACAGAATTGGAAAAAACTGCTTTAAAGTTCATACGGAACCAAAAAAGACCCCGCATTGTCAAGACAATCCTAAGCCAAAAGAACAAAGCTGGAGGCATCATGCTACCTGACTTCAAACTATACTACAAGGCTACAGTAACCAAAACAGCATGGTACTGGTACCAAGATAGATGATTTTTGAGTTGTATTTTTAGCTCTCTGGATGAATCTGCCTCCATACAGTGTCACAATGGTCTGCTGACTGGCTTTTTAGCACCCCTGCCATGGTTTCCTTGACAGCAAGGCCCTAGATGAACTCTTTTTATCCAGCAATAGATAGCATAGCACTCCTAGTACAGTATTGCCCATAGACAAATAATACAATTTCAAAACTCTGAATTTCTTGTTAGTTTTTTATACATTTGCCTCCATGACTGTAGCTTTAAATGTACTCAAAATTTGGCTTCCAAAGGCCCTAAAACCTTTTTCAAATTGTTTTGGTTTATATTATCAAATGGTCTTAGGTACTTTATTTCTAATACGATTAACTTAAACTGCTCACACCTATAATCTCAGCACTTGGGGAGGTCGAGACAGGAGGATTGCTTGAGCCTAGGTGTTCGAGATCAGTCTGGGAAAGATATTGAGACCCCATCTCTACAAATAATGAAAGAATTAGCCAGGCATGGTGGCATGCACCAGTGATCTCAGCTACTCGCGAGGCTGAGGTGGGAGATTGCTTGAGCCAGGGTGGTCAAGGCTGCAGTGAGCTGTGATCACACCACTGCACTCCAGCCTGGGCAACAGAGTGAGAACTGTCTCAGAAAAACAAAACAAAACAAAACCAGCTGAAGTAGCATAAAGCAGAAGTTAGATCCCCATTCCTACTAGGAATAACTGTTATTAAATGGTTTTAGACTTGTTAAGTATATGTGTGCATGCTTGCTCGCTCTTTTGCACATGCGTGTTATCTCTCTCCCTCTCTCGGTGTGTATGTGCGTATCTATCATATATATCTAAATATATATTCCCCCCTGCTGTTCACAGTGCTTTTTTTCAAATGGGTAGTGTATTATGGGACATTTTTTTAATGTGAGTTTTTTTAAGCATTTAGGACCTGGGATGGAGCTTTGGGTTCCTTTCTCCAACCCTTGTCTGTTCTGTTATAAAAGGGATGAGAGAGGTACCTTTGAAAGACCTAAAGAAAATACGTTTTCTTCCTTGTTACAGGGGTTTGAGTTGAAATAAGGTTTTAGCTTTGTTTGTGAGTAAATCAGTAGAATACTGGATGTTAGGATGCATCTATGCACTTTATTATAAATAATGAAAGGCTGATTTTATGATGTGATCTCTTGCAGAACCTTGGGAGAAGTGGGAACTGTGAGCACAATAATCTTCAGAGACTGCACAGTCCTTTGGGTATTTGTCTACTCATCAGCTGCTTAGTCAGATGGAGTGTTTTCCTAAGTACTACTGAAGTGCACAGTTCAGTCTTTATTTTGAAATCTCTCCTTCTGCCTTCTCTCCTTCTTCCATTACTTTGATTACGTTGATGGGACATTCAAGCTGTGCAGTTGTATCCTTTTATTTCTATAGCCTGCAGAAACCAGGTTGAATATTAACTGTAGGTGAACAGGTAATCTTATCTACTTGGCTAGAAATCACTCTTCAAGATGAAACACGTGTTGACAAAGGCCCCCTAGACTTGGGGACATGAACAAAGGTAAGTTAATCTTGGGGCATTATTAGTGGAAACCAGGGTAGACATTTAGGAAGTTTGACTTATTGGAGGCAGGGCATGTGTGTCAGGGAGACAGAGCATGTGAGTGTGTGTATTAGGAGAAGAGACGAATTCAGAGGTATATTTTGAATTCAGGTAATCTGCAGAGTTGAATTACAGAATCTTTTTTCTGAGAGTATGGTTACTGGGGCGAGGTAGTAATAGGACATGAGCCTGCTAAGTCACTTACATTATGAGGCTATTAGAGTTTAGGTGATGGAATTTGATGACAGGGGTCTTTTCCCTGCCCTTCTTCTGTATTGGCTGCTCAAGGAAAAAAACAAAAGCAAAACAAAAAAAACCTAAGAAATAGCCTTATATAGAAAATTATATACCTATCAAATGGTTCGAAGATTTCTGTTGCTGGGTTTCTGAAATGAGCTGCCCAAGATAGCAGTTTGGTCATGTTGCTAACTTCTTGCTGACTTCCTTTCTCCCAGGCTTGTCATCAGGTCCTCAGGCTGGGTCCTGACCCCTCTGGATTCTTTCCTGCATGCTTGCTACTTTTTCAATTACTAATGCAGGAACCTAGTATTTCATTGTGCCTGAGGTAGGCAGTTGCTAGCCTCTTGATATTGGATACCTTTTCTGAGCTATGAAGTATTATACCATAGTGGATAATAAAGTACTCACAATTGCATTATAGAATAGATTCTGGTAACTGTACCAGTGGGGACAGACTGGGTTAGCATGCCCTCATGCAACTGGGGGGTTGTTTTGCAGCAAAGTGCTGTGAAGCAGGTTGAGCCTCATGTAGTGCCAGTTCCTGTATCTAAATGTGAAAGTGGCTCGTTAAAGATTAAAGGGACTGCCTGGTCCTTCTGGCCCCAAGACGGAATGATCTCTGCCATGGTGACAGCCTCCATCTCCCAGGAGAGTCCATTGTATACAGCAGGTTTGTGCTTCCAAATGTTACAGTAAGCCTGCACTGGCTGATGCTCTGGCGATAAGTTGACATTTGGGCACTCTCAAGACATATGAGCTTTAATAGCATCCCATGGTTTGAATTTCTGGACAAAATTGGCTCATCAGGAAGTCAAAAGCCTCTACTTTCAACCTGTTCCTTGGGGGAGGTTTTCTCCTTTGTTTTATTTGACTATTCTGTTGAGTCAAGTGAACTTTAATTTTTAGCCATAAAAATTCCATTAAGCCCCTTGTATTGCATCCAGGTGTGAAAATGTCTCAGTATAACAAGACTGTGGGTGACAGGTGAAATCCTTAATGGTAGTTAGGATAATTGTCTCTGAAGGTTTGAAGAAAATAATGGTCCAACCAACAAAGTAAATATAGTTTGTTACATTTTTTGTGGTTCTTGTGGGTGAGGGGACTTATGTGTAGGACCTGCTCAGTGTGACTACTGTTCAGTCTTTGAAAAAACTGTTTTTCATTTTACTCTAAACAGTGCTTAGGGAACATAGCTGTGTCCTTTTTCTCAAAACATGATTCAAGACCCATCTGTGTCAGAATTGCTTGGAAGGCCGGGCACAGTGGCTCACACCTATAATCCCAGCACTTTGGGAGGCTGAGACAGGCAGATCACTTGAGGCTGGGAGTTCAAGACCAGCCTGGCCAACATGACGAAACTCCGTCTCTACTAAAAATACAAAAATTAGCCTGGCGTGGTGGTGCATAGTAATCCCACCTACTTGAGAGGCTGAGGCAGGAGAATTGCTTGAACCTGGAGGCGAAGGTTGCAGTGAGCCGAGGATTGTGCCACATTGAGCTCCAACCTGGGCGACAGAATAAGACTCTTGTCTCAAAAAAAAAAAAAAAAAAGGCTTGGAAGAGAGAGGTACTGATTAAAAATTCAGTTTTGACCGGGCATGATGACTCAAGCCTGTAATCCTAGCACTTTGGGAGGCTGAAGCAGGTGGATCAGCTGAGGTCTGGAGTTTGAGACCAGCCCGGCCAACATGGCGAAACCCTGTCTCTACTTAAAATACAAAAATTAGCCAGACATGGTGGCACACGCCTATAATCCTAGCTACTCGGGAGGCTGAGGAAGGAGAATTGCTTGAAGCTGGGAGGTGGAGGTTGCAGAGAGCTGAGATTGTGCCACTACTCTCCAGCCTGCGTGACGAGAGCGAGATTCTGTCTCAAAAAAAAAAAAAATTCAGTTTCTGCGGCCTCCCTCCATGTCTGCTAATTCAGAGTGTCTGAGGGACTGGGATGGGAAATGTTCATTTTCAGTAAGCACCCCTGTTGATTCTTAAGTACCCCTAGAATTAATTGTTGAGTATCATAAAGTTTACTTCATTTTTCATGCTTAACTTCTGTGATTTATTAGATGATAAATGTTTGGTTGCCATCATATTGTTTTTCTTAAATAGTATATTCTATAGTTAAAAAAAAAAAAAAGGAAAAAAAGGTTGTAAGGTCCCTGAACACCAAAGATTATAATTTGGCAGTCATTAATTATCAACAAGGTGAGACAGGCACTGGTTCCTGGAAATGTGCGTTTATCCATTCACCGACTTCTCAGTTAGAAAAAGGATGTGGACACAAGTAAGATTAATTTTGTTAAAAACAAGAAATGTGCAGTATCATTTAGGATGCTGGGGGTAGGGAAGTAAATAAAAGGGAGATGTTGAGAGGAAAGAGTGTGAAGTGAGAGTAAAGTAGTTTGTAAGCAATACAAAGTTTAAAATTTTAACTGAATTTTAAACTACCAAATCATATTTGAATATATGCTTGTTGTAAAAAAAATTTATATACTGAATTTTTGGGGGTAATTTGGACAAAGCTAAACATAGCTCTTTGATCTTTATTCCCATTACAGTTCTTTCCCCGCCATGTGCATCCTCCCAGATCTTCCGTATGTATTTGGTAATTTTCTATGGATTTGGAAGACTACAGAACCCTGAGAAATGGATATTTTAATTTCTCTTTTGAAACCTGCTTATTGTTTATAATGTCAAGATCTATTGCAGAAAAGAAAGTAAATCTAGGATGTCAATGACATCACATATTTCTGTTCAAGTGAAACAGTGGGCAGGCACACATATGCACAATCATTAAATATCTGTTGGGACCACCCTATTAAAAAAAGTATAAATAGTTTTGGTTGCTAAGTTACTTGAGTTTTAAAATAACGTATTTTTTGTTTCTGTTGTTTTTTGTTTTGAGATAGAGTCTCCTTCTGTCGCCTGGGCTGAAGTGCAGAGGCGCAATCTCGGCTCTGCAACCTCCGTCTCCTGGGTTCAAGCAATTCTCCTGCCCCAGCCTCCCTTGTAGTTGGGGTTAGAGGTGTATGCCACCATGCCTGGCTAATTTTAAAATAATGTATTGAAAAAAATCAGAAAGTCACAGTTATTATTTCTTCCATAGCCTCATATTCTCATAATTTTCAGATAACCTCATAAAACCTCCAGTGCCTGAAACCACTAGTTCAAATAAGTACCTTTTTAAGCTCTAAAATGTAATCCTCAACCTTTCCAGTTTAAAAGGAGGAACTAGGCTGGAGTGTGGCCATAATTTGGGGAAGTTGGTTAAAACTGTATCAGAATCCTAAAGAGGGGAATGATAAGCTGCAGCAGCTCTGCTCACTTGCTCAATGGTGTTTCTCTTAGTCAAGTTAGGAGTTCCATGCCTTTGGCCTTCAGTCTGCTCTTCATATAGTTCGTATCTGTCTCCTGGGTATAGTACTGTCTGGATTTTCTCCCTCCCTCCCTCCCTCCCTCCCTCCCTCCCTTCCTTCCTTCCTTGACTGCAAACTCTGCCTCCTGGGTTCAAACGATTCTCCTGCCTCAGCCTCCCAAGTAGCTGGGATTACAGGCATGTGCCACCACACCCAGATAATTTTGTATTTTTAGTAGAGGTGGGGATTTCTCCATGTTGGTCAGGCTGGTCTTGAACTCCTGACCTCAGGTGATCCGCCCACCTCGGCCTCCCAAAGTGCTGCAATTATAGGTGTGAACCACCGTGCCCAGCCCTCTTTTTTATTTAAAGTTCACAAATATAGAACAGATCAGGACCTTTTCTAATCATTTTCTTTTCTGAAGGAGGTTCCATGTTTGTCTGTACCTTGAGAGTTGTTTCATACTAGAATTTGTAACTTATCATCAACTGCAGAAATATTTTTTTAAAGTGTGGTTGAGGCCAGGCGCGGTGGCTCACGCCTGTAATCCCAGCACTTTGGGAGGCCAAGGCGGGCGGATCACGAGGTCAGGAGATCGAGACCATCCTGGCTAACACGGTGAAACCCCGCTTCTACTAAAAATGCAAAAAATTAGCCGGGCGAGGCGGCGGGCGCCTGTAGTCCCAGCTACTCGGGAGGCTGAGGCAGGAGAATGGCGTGAACCCGGGAGGCGGAGCTTGCAGTGAGCCGAGATCGCGCCATTGCACTCCAGCCTGGGCGACTAAGCGAGACTCTGTCTCAAAAAAAAAAAAAAATAAAAATAAAGTGTGGTTGAAGAGATAATGGTTGTCAGCTTCTGTAAAGATGTGTTTATCATTTGGAAAGGACTAATTAACATGTACTATAAGGAAACTTCTTTAAACAAAGCCGTTTTCTGAAAGGAAAACACTGAAGGGGAGGAAATAAAACAGGAAACATTTTATAATACCTTATAAAAGCTCAGCATGGCTATCCTACTGGAATAATGTAATTAAGGAGAATTAAGTGAGTTGGATAAATAACTTTAAAACTAGCCCCTTGAAAAGGAATAGTATTAAGTAGTATAGTTTTTAAACCCAAATTCTGTCTGCACGTACATTTTAATTAACCTAACATTATTGAATGACAAGCTGAGTTGGCAGCTACATCTAGAGTTCATGCCGTGTAAGACCTACCTCAAATGCCCTGCCAAGAAATAGCTGATGGTCGTGGGGAACTGTCATACATTTTAAGCAGGAAACAGAAGGATCTAATAGGAACTTTAGTTTCTCTCTTGTCAAATTAAAGCACACAGAAAGGAAGGACTTTGTCTTTTTTTTTTTTTTTTTTTTTTTATGACACCAATGTCAATTCTAGCCTGTCAGGGCAAATTCAGTAATTAATAGCTGATGATGAGCCAGTTATTCTAGAATTAATTTTTTTAAATAAGCAGGCTAATAAATGAGAATTGACATAAATTTAGGGATTTCTCTTTTCAGAGCAAGTATTAAGGTGATTTTCATAGACTTCTATATTCGCTATGCATCCAGTAGGTGTGATGGTGGATGATTTGGCTTTAGCATAGAGAATGATTAAAAAAAAAATTCCAGTATGTCTATATTAATGAGAGAACTTGAGTTGTCTAAAGAAATAGAGAGGTCAGAGGAGGCCTAGTGGGAAAAAAGAACAATGAGCCTGGTTAGAACTGACAAAAATTCACCCTAATGATTTGACTGGCTAATGATGACTGGGCAAGTTCCCTGAGTCCACTGACCCAGATGTTCTAATTTGTAAATGCAAAGTGACTTCTTTATCAGCCTCCTGGGGAAATCTTCAGAGCTGTGAACTTGCTATGTTCAGTAATCTTGCTGACCCCAGCCTCAGCCTGTTCTCAGATGGAATTTTAGAAACTGGCTACTGGAACTTTTTGGGTAAGGGCTCTGGAGGTGGCCAAATTATCAGCAGTGGCGGAATGAGGTTTACCTGCCCCCAGTAATCAGCACTTGATTTAAAACAATCAGTGGGGTGCCTCTTCTTTCCTAGGTTGCAGTTGATTGCGGTTGGTTCAGGCTGAGTTGTTTGGGAAATACAAGTTTTGCCCAGCATGAGTCAGCACTGTCCTGAGTAAACTCCCTGCTCTGTTGCAATCTTGCTTACCAAAGATACATCCCCAGGCGGCACCATTCACTTCGCATGAAAGCCACTGCTCTTGGTTCCTGCGATGATCTCATCTGAACATGGCTCCAACGACCTCAGCCACAGGAACTAGAGACAGCTTGCTTTCTCTTGTGGCAATGTTTTGAAACTGGCAAAATCGGGTAGCCTCAGACTGTTTTCTTAAATTTCATTAGCTAGATGAAGCTGCATTAGAAACTGGGAAAATCCTGTCTTCAGAAGTGAGTCAGGTTTTTTTTTTTTTTTGAGACAGAATTTCACTCTTGTTGCCCAGGCTGGAGTGCAGTGGCGCGATCTCAGCTCACTGCAACCTCCACCTCCTGGGTTGTGATTCTCCTGCCTTGGCCTCCCAAGTAGCTGGGATTTATAGGTGTGTGCCACCATGCCCAGCTAATTTTGTATTTTTAGTAGAGATAGGCTTTCGCCATGTTGGTCAGGCTGGTCTCGAACTCCAGAGCTCAGGTGACCCACCCTCCTCAGCCTCCCAAAGTGCTGGAATTACAGGCGTGAGCCACTGCGCCCAGCCAGAAGTTTTCTTTCATTTGGGTTCTGGATGTGGCGTTAGGTCCAATTAAACCACTGATTATATAAATCTTAGAAAAGTAAAACGTTAGGTTTACAGCTTTATCCATCGTTTGCTCTTGTATTTTGTTTTTTTTGTGTGTGTCTTATGAGAAACACTTTAGTCAAACTAAGCCATTGTTAAAGGAAAAGAAGCGAAGGCATTTGGTTGCCTTTCTAATAACTAAATATTGAGTTGTAGAGAACACTGTCTTACCAGTGAGTTTGTTCCTGTATTCCTTTCTGAATTAATAGGAAGAACCTCCTCATTTCTAATTCTACTAGGCTGCTACCCTGTCTCCTTCCTGCTTTTCATCTCCAAACTTTTGAACCCTTCACCTAATCAGACTATGATATCTCTAGGTGGTCGTCACCTTCAAAATTACGTTTCTGCTCCTTATAATTCCAACAAATGCCCATGTTCTCTTTCACCTCAGACTGTAGCACATATAAGCCTTCTTTTACACACCTTCCCCAAGCTTAATCTGGCCAGCTGGTTTCAGCCTAGAAGTCACCTCTTCCACAAAGCCTCTTCTTACTTACCAGGGCTAGGTGAGTACTCAGGAGAACCTGGTATTTACTCCAATCATAGTATGTATTGAGAATCAGTCTGCTTTGTTAGAATTGTATCCATGGTACGTTGCACATAGTAGGTTCTCAGTAAGGGTAGAATGAGCAAGAGCCTGTACTGTACTTTCTCAACTCCGATCCTCTTATCGACTCGTTTTTTTTTTCCCCGAGACGGAGTTTTGCTCTGTCGCCCAGGCTGCAGTGCAGTGGCACGATCTCAACTCACTGCAACCTCTGCTTCCCGGGTTCAAGTGATTCTCCTGCCTTAGCCTCCTGAGTAGCTGGGACTACAGTCATGTGGCACCACGCCCAGCTAATTTTTGTATTTTTAGTAGAGACAGGGTTTCACCATGTTGGCCAGGATGGACTTGATCTCTTGACCTCGTGATCCACCTGCCTTGGCCTCCCAAAGTGCTGGGATTACAGGCATGAGCCACTGTGCCCAGCCCTATTCATTCTTTTTAGTTTCACATCTTTAAATGTGCTAAACCCTGTTGATTTTATTGGAGTACTGTTTGATGTGTGGCTTTTCTTCATTCACACTGTCATTGCCTTAATTTACTAGAGGTCAAAACTGGACAATTAAAATCAGGCTGGGCATGGTGGCTCATACCTGTAATCACAGCACTTTGGGAGGCCGAGGTGGGTGAATAACCTGAGGTCAGGAGTTTGAGACCAGTCTGGCAAACATGGTGAAAACCCATCTCTACTAACAACAAAAATTAGCTGGGCGTGGTGGCACCTGTAATCCCAGCTACTCAGGATGCTGAAGCAGGAGAATTGCTTGAACCCAGGAGGTGGAGGTTGCAGTGAGTGAGGATCACACCACTGTACTCCAGCCTGGGCAACAGTGAGACTCTATATCAAAAAAAAAAAAAAAAAAAAGAAAAGAAAAGAAAAAAGGAGAGAGAGTTTGAGACCATCCTGGCCAACATGTTGAAACCCTGTCTCTATTTAAAAAAAAAAAAAAAAAAAAAAGGCATGCCAGGCATGGTGGCCAGTGCCTGTGGTACCAGCTACTCGGCAGGCTGAGGAAAGAGAATTGCTTGAACCCAGGAGGCGGAGGTGTCAGTGAGCCGAGATTGTGCTGCTGAACTCCAGCCAAGGCACAGGAGACTCCATCTCAAAAATCTGTCAATCAGCCTAAGGGCTTAAAATTTTGTGTGTGAATACTTTTAGGCACCATCAGAGAGAGGGCCTGTACTCTTCAAACAGTACAGATACCACCATCTTCTGACATCTTACACACTGAAGACTTAGCATTTTGTCTGCATTGCCTCTAGGAATTTGAGTTTGTAACTCCTAGTTCAGACCCTTATCAAATGGCCACTCCACCATAAGTCTTACCTTGCTCCTATCTTCTCCATATTATTGCCTAAGTTATCTTTTTTTTATTATTATTATTTTTTTATTTTTTTTGAGATGGAGTCTCGCTCTGTCGCCCAGGCTGGAGTGCAGTGGCGCGATCTCAGCTCACTGCAAGCTCTGCCTCCTGGGTTTACGCCATTCTCCTGCCTCAGCCTCCCGAGTAGCTGGGACTACAGACGCCCGCCACCTCGCCCGGCTAGTTTTTTGTATTTTTTTTTTTAGTAGAGACGGGGTTTCACTGTGTTAGCCAGGATGGTCTCGATCTTCTGACCTCGTGATCCGCCCGTCTCGGCCTCCCAAAGTGCTGGGATTACAGGCTTGAGCCACCGCGCCCGGCCCCTAAGTTATCTTTTAAAAGTCAACATCTAATCTTTTCATTTAAGGTGCCATTTGTTCTGTTTTCCACTTAGCTTGACTTCTAAAACCTTTCACAGTTGGATTCTTTCCTACATGTTGCTGTTAACCATCTTATCTCCCTCTCCCCTGGCCATTTCTCTCCTCTCCAGCTTCACTGAACTTCTCATTTTAACATTCGCTGGATATACCATGTCTTTTAGGACTCTGCCTTTTCCCAATGGCCTCTCCCTTCTCCAGCTGGCAAGATACTCATCCCTCAGGACACTTAGTTCATATATGCCTCTTCTCTGACTTCTCTGTCTTTTCTGACAGACAGCACTGTCTGTCTCTTCCACTAGACTGTTGAGTTCCTTGACTGAACTTGGTATCCCTGGACTAGAGCTTGACACCATCAGAGAGAGTGGCTGACCTGGATCTCCAGGGTCAAACCGTTATTCTGTGCAATATTAGAAAATCCATAAGCTTTTTTGTTAGATGGCATGGTTTTTTATTCCTATTTGATGAACATGAGCCCATGGCTGCTTACTTTGTATGTTACCTGCAACCGTCAAGTAATCATTCAAAGTTAATTTGAAGATTTAAAGGGCTTGCTGAGATCTAGTCCGACAATATTACAACATTTTCATGGTGTTTTACAAAATTATTTCCCTCATATGGTTTTATTTGTGTTGGGTAGGCTTTATTTATTATCCCTATTTTACCAGTGATTATAAAGCTAGTCTGATACCAAAGCATACTTACTTTCAGGTAAGACTCAGAGAGAAAACATGGTTCTTACACTGCATTAAGCAACTGGTTTGTCTCTTAATATAGTAGTTAAATATACTCTATCAGGTTCCACAGAAATGGTGCTTTTGCTCGATAGGCAAGTGCTAACGGTCTTGCCTTTTACAAGGCCACTTTATCATCAAGGTAGGAGGAGGAGGTGCTCAGAACCTGCCTGACCTATGGGAAGGCCCTGGTTGTGGTTAGAGACCTTGACTGAAATTAATGGTGCGCCCACTCCAACCTCTCAAGTTTTTCTATTATACTTCAAATATCTGGAAGTTGTGAAAACCTCCTGCCCTGGTGGAGCGTCAAACCAGGCTGGTGAGTGAAAGCAGTCATCCCAAAATGGAGTAAGCTGAGTGTTAAGAGCAGAAAACCTTTTATAGTTATAGTAAGTAATTAACTTTGTAGATCACTTCACAATTTTTGGAGTGCTAAAATGCCATATTTGGGACTATGAGAAATTTCATTATAGAAAGATGAACCATTAGAGCTAGGAAATAATCTCTGTTAGATATTGGCATGTGACATTCAATTTTGGTCCCCTCATACTTGAGAGGATAATTAAAATGATTAAAAGGTTGAAAAATAGGTCTTATCATTTTAAGTTTAAAAAAGGGGGGAAAGATTTTAGCCTGGAGAAGGAAAAGCTAAGGGAGAGCTTGATTATCATCTTCGAATACAAGAATAGTTTTTGCCAGGGGGATTTTTATTAATTATTCTTCATGAACTTCAAAGATTTAAGAGGAAATGGTCTTAAATTGAAGGAGGAGCAATTTTGATGAGTACGAGAAAGAGTTTTTTGATCATCAAAGTGGGGAAATGTTTGAATGACTGCCCAAGAGAGTGTTGAATTTCTGACTGTTTCAGTTGTCTATTGTGTGACAAATTACCCAAAGACTTTTGGTGGCATAACATGACAACCATTTTATTGCCTATGATTTTGTGGGTTAGTAATTCGGGAAAGGAGGACATATTTTTTTTTGCCCCATATGATGCTGATTGAGCTGTAGGATCCAAGATGGCTGCACAGGTCTATACCTCTGGAGCTAGCTGTTGGCTGGGATATCCTGGTTCTCTGTGAGTTCTTTTTCTTGGTCTCTCATCACTCATAAACCTATATAGAATGGCCAGGCATGGTGGCTCATGCCTGTAATCTCAGCACTTTGGGAGGCCGAGGTGGGTGGATCACCTGAGGTCAGGAGTTCCAGACCAGCCTGACCAACATGGTGAAACCCCATCTCTACTGAAAATACAAAAATTTGCTAGGCGTGGTGGCGGGCACCTGTAATCCTACCTGCTTGGGAGGCTGAGGCAGGACAATCGCTTGAACCCGGGAGGCAGAGGTTGCAGTGAGCCAAGATTGTGCCATTGCACTCCAACCTGGGCGACAGATTGAGACCATCTCAAAAAAAAAAAAAAAAAAAAAAAAAATTCTAGCTCGAGCTCCTTTTCATGGTGGCTGGGCCATAACAGAAGCTGCAGGATCTCTTAAGACCTAGGCCTGGCAGTCATACATCATCACTTTTGCCCAGATACAAGAGGCGGGGACATTGACTTCATCTCTAAAGGATAGAGGGTAAAAATCACATTGCAAAAGAGCTTGCAGTGTGGTTTGGATTATTACTACCAATTTTATTTTATTTTATTTTATTTTTTGAAACAGAGTCTCACTCTGTCGCCCAGGCTGGAGTGCAGTGGTGCGATCTCAGCTCACTGCAACCTCTGCCTCCCGGTTTCAAGTGAGTCTCTTGCCACAGCCTCATGAGTAGCTGGGATTACAGTTGCGTGCCACCACGCCTGGCTAACTTCTGTATTTTTATTAGATATGGGGTTTTACCATGTTGGTCAGGCTGGTCCTGAACTCCTGACCTCATGATCTGCCCGCCTTGGCCTCCCAAAGTTCTGGGATTACAGGCGTGAGCCACCGCCCCTGGCCTACCACCAATTTTAGATACAGTTTACCACACTGACCATAGAGATTTTTCATGAGAGAATAATCAATACATGTTTATTAAATGGGTAGTTTGGGCATATGATTTACAAATTTGGCTGCATATAGAGTCATCTGGGAGCTTTTTACAAGCATAAGCTCCTAGGTACCAGACCAGTGACTCAGTATCTCCTGGGGGTGTTGTGTTGGCACATAAGAGACACTCTATGTCCTTTCTTTCAGGTAGCTATCAGTAAAATGAGTGTGGTGCGGGGGACAGATAGGTATAATACGTAAGGCAAGATGGTATGTACGTTGAGATAGATCTTATCTCTCCTGCTTGTAGGACTTGTTTGAATCATTTGTCTAGTATGCTCTTCCTTGCAGTCTGCCTAGGGTAAATTATATTTCATTAAATCAACCCATCATTAGAACAGTGTTTCTTGATGCCTCTCATTTTTTTTCTCATGGTTTCTGGCATTTTTCCTTCATTGCTTTTTTTTAGTTTATAATTCAATATTTATATGATTGTTTGATGTATAATAGACAAAAATATATCTGCTTTGCTTTCGAGTATCTAACATAGTGTCTGCCTCATAAAAGGCACTCAGTACTTGTTGAATAAGTGGTTGAATGCATGAATGAATGAAGTGATATTTGAATTTAGTTATTTTTATTTTTATTTTATTTTTTTGAGACGGAGTCTGGCTCTGTCGCCCAGGCTGGATTGCAGTGGCCAGATCTCAGCTCACTGCAAGCTCCGCCTCCCGGGTTCACGCCATTCTCCTGCTTCAGCCTCCCGAGTAGCTGGGACTACAGGCGCCCACCACCTCGCCCGGCTAGTTTTTTGTATTTTCTTAGTAGAGACAGGGTTTCACTGGGTTAGCCAGGAGGGTCTCGATCTCCTGACTTCGTGATCCGCCCGTCTCGGCCTCCCAAAGTGCTGGGATTACAGGCTTGAGCCACTGCGCCCGGCCGAATTTAGTTTTAAAGGTGATTGTAATTTTGGACAAATGAAGCAAATGAAAGGGAAATTTATTGTTCTGAAGTGGAAACTGTGGGTCATATTGCTCATGTAATTTCAGAAAACTGGAGAAACTGGTTTGGGAAAAGATGAAAGCTTGTTTTTTTGTATCTAGTATGCTAAATTTGAGGTATGGAGGTTTAGCAGGCATTTAGAAATGAGACATTTCTATACTAAATTTGAGATATGGAGGTTTAGCAGGCATCTAGAAATCTGAAGGGTGAGACTGATTCCAGATATTCACTTTTGGGAGTTACCTGACTGAAGAATATGAAATCTGTTCCTTTCACAAATACCTGGTAAGCTCCTACTGTGTGCCAGACAGCTATGTTATAGGGAAGGTGAACTGCAGTCTGAGAAGGAGCCAGTCTTGTGAAAAGAGCTAAGGAGAATGTTTCGGCCAGAAAAGGAACCCCAAGTTTGTAGGCCCTGGGGCAATAAATAATTTATAATTTTTGAGGAATTGAAAGAAGGTGACTGAGGACAGAGCGAGGTGAGTGAAGAGGGAGAGCTGCATGAGGTAAAGTGGGAGAGGCAGGCAGAGCCCACATCACATGGGGACTTTGTGGGCTAGATAGTGAGTTTAGCCTTCACTCAAAAGTGTGATGGTGCTGGGCATGGTGGCTCACACCTGTAATCCTAGCACTTTGGGTGGCTGAGGTAGGTGGATCACCTGAGGTCAGGAGTTCGAGAACAGCCTGGCCAACGTGATAAAATCCCGTCTCTACTAAAAATACAAAAAATTTTAGCCAGGCATGGTGGCTCATGCCTGTAATCCCAGCTACTCAGGAGGCTGAGGCAGGAGAATTGCTGGAATTCGGGAGATGGATGTTGCAGTGAGCCGAGATTGCACCATTGTACTCCAGCCTGGGTAACAAGAGCGAAAACTCTGTCTCAAAAAAAAAAAAAGGTGGTGGGACACCATTGAAGGCTTAAAACAGAAAGTGACAAGCAGAGATTCTTTTTCTAAATAAAAGGATACCCTGGCTACTCTGTAGAGAATAGAGAGTCACAAAAAAGGGACCAGTAAGGAAGTGTTTGTCTCCCTTCTTGAGAAGGATCATGGCAGATAGGGCAGGTTATGGCAGTGGACATAGAACGGGATACTTGCAGGATGCATTTAAAAAGTAGAACCAGCCTGGGCGTGGTGGCTCACGCCTGTAACCCCAGCATTTTGGGAGGCTGAAGCGGACAGATCACCTGAGGTTGGGAGTTCGAGACCAGCCTGACCAACACGGAGAAACCCTGTCTCTACTAAAAATACAAAATTAGCTGGGTGTGGTGGTACATGCCTGTAATCCCAGCTACTGGGGAGGCTGAGGCAGGAGAATCACTTGAACCTGGGAGGCGAAGGTTGTGGTGAGCCGAGATCGTGCCACTGCACTCCAGCCTGGGCAACAGGCAAAACTTCGTCTCAAAAAAAAAGAAAAAAAAAGTGGAAGTAAAATTCACTAGAGAAGGAAAGGAAGAGGGAAGAGTAAGGAGTACAGAGCCCTGGGGCCTATGTAGGGGGCACAAGGAGGAACCAGGGAAGGAAAATAAGGGAGCAAGAGTGGTCATTGATGTCAAAGGTGAGTCAAGCTACTGCGCCTGCAGTGGGAGCCAATGTGGGAAAAGGAGCCTATAAGGAGAATTCAAGTGTATTGGGAGTAAGTGTGCTGCCTGATGTGTGGTAAGTCAATACCCAAGACATGGGGGTGGGGTTTAATTGTAGGGCTGCAGAATGAGGAGATGAGAGAGAACTGCAAATACATCCCCCTGAGGAGTTTGGAGCTAGGGTTTTTAAGGATTTTGGAGTGGGCTGGAGTGTGGTGATTGTTGGTTGACCAGAGAGAGAAAGGTGACGTAATGGGACCAGGAGATGAAAAAACTGTATTATGCTGATTTCGTTTCTCTCTGAGGGTCTTCAAACTGGTTGACATAAGCTGTTTTACCAGAATTCGGGATCTGAAAAATATGTCAAGCAATTCTTAAAAAAAAGCCTTATGCTTCTAAAGTCAGAGATCCTATCTTTAGAAACAGTAGGGATGCAAATGGTCAGTATCTAGTGCCGTGTGACTTACCATTACAAGGAAATGCGTCAAAGTCCAGCCTGATTAATGTGTTTTTTGATTTGTTTTGTTTTGCTTTGAGATGGAGTTTTGCTCTGTGGCCCAGGCTGGAGGGCAATGGCATGATCTTGGCTCACTGCAACTTCCGCCTCCCGGGTTCAAGTGATTCTCCTGCCTCAGCCTCCTGAGTAGCTGGGACTACAGGTGTGTGCCACCACACTCAGCTAATTTTGTATTTTTAGTAGAGATGGGTTTTTATCGTTTTGGCCAGGCTGGTCTTGAACTCCTGACCTCAGGTGATCCACCCACCTCAGCCTCCCAAAGTGCTGGGATTACAGGTGAGCCACTGCACCTGACCTAATGCTTAATTAAAGTTATATTTCTGTCCATAATTCTTGGTAACCCTCTGAGGACAGCTTCATAAGGAAGAATATGGGTAGGTTGTGGGTGTATGGGGCTGCAGGGAGATCATGAAGGTTGAGGATGTAGGAAAGAGCCACACATTTATCCATTAGAAGATCATTGGTGACCATGGAGAAAGGGCTTTCTGCAGAATGAAATTGAGTTTATGAATGAGTATGTGATGGAGAAGTGAAGGCAGAGTACCAGCTACTTTCTTAGGGAAGTTGGGAATTGAAGAAAAAGGAAGATCACAAAGAGTTTGCCTTGTACAAACTTCCATAGAGGAGCATGTGTGTAAAGGCAAGATTTTAAAAGCTGTTGTATCGGTATTTACTAAGCACCTACTCTAAGCCGGTCACTGTTCTAGTGTTAAGGATTTGTGTGAATGACCTCATTTAGGTACTTCATTTTACAGATGAGAAAAATGATGCTCAGGGAATTAATCACCTTGACAGGTCACACAGAAAGAAGACTATGAGTTCTGTCTGACCCAGGCCCCATGCTCCTAAACCTTGCATGACACTGTTTTTTTGGAAAGTCCTATCAGGACATCAGCTAGAGATAAATGAAAGGTTTTTAGAGCCCAGTGATGGCTTAGCTCCAGCTGTATGAATTTGTTAGCAACCCAGTTAAATAAAGTCTTCTTATTTTTCTATAATAATCTGGCAGTTTAGGAATGGAGAGGTGGGGGAGGGGAAGGAAGGGGGGAAGAAAAGGATAGAATAAGAGTTCGGTAAATTAGAAAGGGGATTATTTTGTTGTTCATAAGTGTAATGACTGGATTTTCATGCACATGTATGAGATGTGCCTCCCTCAAGCTTTGTTACTACAAAGTCAGTGCATTACCCATCTGATGTGGGAAAAATAAATCAGAAAGAGGCCTCAGCTTGTGGGAATGGTGGAATGCAATGGCTTGTGTTGTTAAGCAAAATTGTGTTTTACAGTAAATATTTATTGTGGTTCTTTTGATGCAAGTTATATTGGGATATGGAGGAAAATGCAAAAATGGAAAAAAAAAGATGGGATATTGGACCTCTATACGGTTAGAGAGGAAGGTAAAGTGCTTCACTATAGTGCGTGATTGAAGGGTATGAGAGGAAGGTGGAGGAGAAGTATGGGAAAGTATTATACAAGTTAGGTAGGGCTGGCCAGGGTGATGCCAATCTAGCTTCTCAGGATGACCCCTCAGGATTTTGGTCACTGTGTCGTCAGTCTAGTCTTGGGTCAGAAAATGTATTTTGTTGAGAACCTGGAAATAATTAGTCTTGAAGACAGGATTGTATTCAGACTTGAGTGATTGAGCTCAGAATGGAATGCCAATTTATTATTTTAGAATGAAGGATTCCTTTTCTGTTAAGAGGATTCTGGAATTTGTTAGGATAATTGCTTTTCAGTATCAAGAGATCTGGCAATCAAATTTAATAATATCAAGCTTGCTTGGTGAGCATGGATTTATAAGATAGAATGGCTTTTAGGGCAGAATACAGTTACAAAAAAGATTATTGATTGTTTCCCATAATACCTGGTATTGTATTAAGTACTTTGCATACAGTAGGGCATTTTATTCTCCCAGTGATCCTCCTGCAAAGTAGCCACAATTATCTTCAATTTACAAATGAGGAAACCAAGACTCTCTTTAAGCTGATAAGATGCTGAACTGAGATTTGAACCAAGTCCCTCTGCCTCTAAGAGCCCATACCCCTATGTGCTACTTTATATGCTGTTCCCATCTAAGCTTCATGAAATAACCACCTTGTTCCACTGTGGAGATGTTGTGTCACCTCCCTCTAGTATTTCTCGGCCTTGGGCAGTTCTGGAGTCAAAATGCCCCTCCTTGTTTTTTCTAGATTTTTCCAGATTTCTTTGCTAATCTTTCTTAGATGTGGTCACATTCTTTGTTTAAATACCTGTGTATTCATATAGTCATCCAAGCCTTTTTGTTCTCTTCTTGCTTTTGGTTTGGAAGATATTCTCTCTTTGGAGGAACTTTACATATCTGTTCTCACTGATTTTGTGTTGATTTTATTATCTTAATTTTATGGGTTAAGTTTTTGAGTTTCCTCTGGCTCCTAGTCTGTCAACTCCTCCCTGTCCCCTTCCTCTTCCACTAGACTTAAATTCAGATACTAAAGCTAGTTTCTGAATACTCAGTCTGGCTCCAGTCCAGCTATCCAATTTAGACATGGCTCTCTGGATCACTAGCTATTGCCAGTTACTCACTGCTCCTGTATGTCCTTGATTTCCTACTTGAGTATCCTTGTTTCTGTTGTGCTTTTGGCTTGGAATGGCATTCTTCTCATGAAGGCTCCCTAGTCTGATCCCTCAGTGGGAGTAATCACTTCTTCCTGAGTCTCATAGCAGAGAATTCTCTTTTATGTCTCATTTGTGGCACATTACACTTTCTGCCATCTATTATAGTTGTTTGTGTACGTACCTATCTCCTGCTAGACCATGGCCTCGCTGAGCAGATCTGTCTGGTTGACCTTTGTCTTTCCCCTAGTGTCTAGTTCAGTTCCTTCACATAGTGGGCATTCAATATCTATTGGGTGAATGAATGAATAACTGAACAGAATTTCAGATTTTTAAGTTTCTGATCATGGTTTATAGATTCCCTCCCTTTTTGCTTTTCTTCTTCCTTTCACATTTCCTTTTCTTTCTTTTCTATTAACCTGTGTTTTCCCTTGCACTGACTCACTGAACTTCTCTTTACCACTCCTTTTTTTTTTACCCAGATTTTGCCTCATTCTTTCCCCATTAGCAGTTACTGTGTGGGTGTGCCATATGCTGCTGGTCGGATTTTCTCCATCCTTTTGTGGCTCAAGTTCCTTCATGAATCGGATGAGCAGCATAAGAATTGACTGGTGATTACATTAAGATCTTAATAAAAGACCTTGTATAAAGAACAGGACTTAAAATTTGTCAGTGTATTGCTTTCAAGAGGGGAATTTTCCGATGCATGTTTCAAGTGAAAGGGAAAGGGAAAAAAAATCTTTGGGTACTGGGGAGGTAGATCAGGGCATTTTATTCACAGTGTGGGATGTGGGATGTCAGAGGCATCTTATTTGACCAAAGAAATAATGCAGGAAGCCATAGAAACTTCTGCTAACCGTTAATATTGAATCCTCAATTTTTTTCTATAGCTGGAGAAAACATTAGAGATGAGTGTAGTTCAACCTTCCTGTTTTCCAGATGAGAAAACAGACCCAAAGAGGCTAAATGACTTGTTCATTAAACTGGGGTATTTGTTGCCCAGTGTTTACTTCTAGAACTGAATGTGGCCTAGGAAACCACCAAATCTTTGAAAGTAGTGGAAAGTTGCACTTGAAATGGAGGCTTTAGGTGTCTAAAATTGAAGGCTTTTGCAATGCTGAAAAGTAGACTGTCCAGTTGGTAGCCGGTTGGATTTGAGGCAGTTTTCACCAAAGGGCGGTTTAGCTGTCTCAGTCACTCCCTTCTTGGAATCCGTTCATTCTGCATTTGAAAAGGGGGCTAACATTAAATTATTAAGACATTTTCAATTTTTCTTGCTCTTTTTTCCAGCCCTCATATTCCAAGTTTTGTTTCAGGGTTAATTTCTTTATCTCAGCACTATTTGTGTTAAGTTTTTATTGCTTAAGTCAGATGTCAGTACAAAGCATGGGAAATCCAGAAAGTGTCTTAGACACTCATGATTGGTTTTTGGTGCTTGTTAGGTGGATCTTTTACCTGACTCATATAATAATGTACTTTATTGTCACTGAAATACTGTCTAGTGAACCAGTTGGTGGCAGATATGAAAGGTTACCTATTTGTTGAAGGTCTAGGGTACAGCAATGGAAAGAGATCAGATAGCCCAAAACGGGAAGTCAAGTGCAAACAGGATGTGTTTGTCTACTGTAACTTGTATGCCTGTGTTTTGAAACTTGGTGCTGTTAAAAAGTTAAGACTTCTAATATTTGAGCTTGGCTGAAGAAGTCTCCATTTTGGGTTTGAAAAGAAGCTAACATAACTAGTCTTTACAGCCCTTGCCTTTATCCATATGCATGTCTTTCTTCTAGGGACCATTCTTTCTTCCTGGGCATGGTTGTTTTTCCTAGTTTATAACATACTGCATCCATATGATTTATAAAATGAAGCCACTGAATTGACTGCTGATGTTACTTTTGGTAGATATGGGATTCAGTCTGTGTTTGGCTATTTTTTAAAATAACAGTGGGAAATTTTAGCCTATAATTCACCATCCTTTTATTTTTTATTTATTTTTTATTGTTTTGAGACAGAGTTTCACTCTTGTTGCCCAGGCTGGAGTGCAATGGCGTGATCTCAGCTCACCACAACTTCCACCTCCCAGATTGAAACGATTCTCCTGCCTCAGCCTCCAGAGTAGCTGGGATTATAGGTATGTGCCACCACACCTGGCTAATTTTGTATTTTTAGTACAGATGGGGTTTCTCCATGTTGATCAGGCTGGTCTCGACCTCCGGACCTCAGGTGATCTACCTGCCTTGGCCTCCCAAAGTGCTGGGATTACAGACATGAGCCATTGTGCCTGGCCTCCATCCTTTTATTTACACACACACACACACACACACACACACACACATATATATATATATATATATATATTTTTTTTTTTTGGTAGAGCCTGGGGAGTGGCTCATGCCTGTAATCCCAACAGTTTGGGAAGCTGAGGCGGGAGGATTGCTTAAGCCCTGGAGTTTGAGACCAGTCTGGGCAATATAGTGAGACACCTGTCTCTACAAAAATAAAAATAGCTGAGTATGGTGGCATGTGCATATAGTCCCAGCTATTCAGGAGGTTGAAGTGGGTGGATCACCTGAGCCCAGGTCAAGGCAGCAGTGACCAAGAGTACATCACATCCAGCCTTGGCACCAGAGTGAGGTCTTGCTGTGTTGCCCAGGCTGCGAGCTGGTCTCAAAGTCCTGGCCTCAGGTGATTCTCCTTCCTTGGCCTCCCACAGTGCTGGGATTACAGGTGTGAGCTACCACATCTGGCTACCACCTTCTATTTTTTAATTTTTATTTTTTGAGACTGAGGCTCCCTCTGTCACCCAGGCTAGAGTACAGTGGCTGGAGTGCAGTGGTGCGATCACAGTTCATTGCAGCCTTGGTCTCCCAGGCTCAAGTGATCCTTCCACCTCAGCCATCCAGTAGCTGGGATTACGGGTGTGAGCCACAACAACAGGCCCATTGTTTTGTTGTTGTTGTTGTTGTTGTTTTTTTGGAGATGGAATCTCACTCTGTCACCTAGGCTGGAGTGCAATGGTGCGATCTCAGCTCTATGCAACCTCCGCCTCCATGGCTCAAGCGATTCTCCTGCCTCAGCCTCCTGAGTAGCTGAGATTATAGGTGCCCACTACCAGCCCTGGCTAATTTTTGTATTTTTAGTAGAGACAGCGTTTCGCCATGTTGGCCAGGCTGGTCTTGAACTCCTGACCTCAAGTGATCAGTCCACCTCGGCCTCCGAAAGTGCTGGGATTATAGGCGTGAGCCACCACACCTGGCCCATTCTTTTAAATAACAGTTTGCTTTTGTTGGTTTCCAGAATTTTTAGCCTAACTTTTGAGTGTTTTCTGAGCGTGGTTTACAAATGACTACCGGGTGTTTGTGAACTTTTTTTAAGTCTTTGAATTCAAACTTTCCTTGAGTAATGGAGGCTGCATCTAATGCTAGCTGCTGAATTGCTTCATCCCTTGACAAGTCTCTGGAGAAGAGATTAAGTAAGTAGTTTGCTTGGGGTCACTCAGCTGGTAAACAATCTCAGCAGCCCCTATTTTCTGAACCCACCTCCCATTTCCCATTGCTTCCTACTGTGAAATGTGCTTTATTACGTTCATTAGAGGACTGGATTGGTTATAGGATAACCATCTGCTCAAGTCATCTCGGGATCTTTGTGGATCATCACAACCACTTGAACCAGGTCCATTCTGCTGGTCTGATACTATAATGGGACAGATGAAGGTTTTGATAATGTGGGGGGTGTGTGTGTGTGTGTGTGTGTGTGCATTCTGTACTCTTGCCATATTGCAAAGAAAATCGTCTGTCTTTCCACTTTGTAATTCCAGGAGCAAAAGGGTAAAGTAGCAGCATATCTCAATGTGGATGTTGTAGTGACTGTGTGTGAAAGCAGTGAGAACAACATTCCTTTCTGCTATCAGCTCAGGTGTCTTTTTTCTTGACTCTATCAAAGAGTGGTGAAGATGAGGCATTTTGCACTTTGTTGTGGGATATAGGCCAATAGTAAAACCTGAAGATCAGGTTGAGCACAGGTGTTCCTGGCAAGGAGAGAATTTGGAGACGATACAAAGGTTTTTATGACACCAGGAAAACTAGAAATGTCTATTCATTTATGCTGCTTGGCATAGATACCGGGTAGATCACATCCTCCTGGCAGGAGCAGAAAACATTTCAGAAAGTCAGCATAATTTTCAGATTGAGATCAAACATCAAACCAAGCTAAAGGTCTGTGGGAAGAAGGGGGTGCTTAGTCTCAATTCATCCCGGATTTATCACCAAATCCTATCTGACTTCAGTGCAGTGCAAGCAATTACAGTGCACCACGTGGAGACCAGAGGTGTATGTTCATTCTTTGAATTTGGCAGAGAAGGGTTGAGGAGCTAAGGGAGAAATTCTAAACTGGCTGGACTGCAGAGTTGTGGGTAGTAACAAACTCATTAGCAATGGGGTGGAATTGGGAAGAGATTTAACAGCCTGGGGCTGCAAAGAGGATAAACCACTCTGACCACCTCTGAGAAGTTTTTCAGGGGATTATATAATTAAGAACTGGTGGAAGAAGTATAGTCATTTAATTCTTAGAGGAGTGGTTTAAAAACTAAATTGAGCCTGATTAGAGGTATTGGCATACCTGCTTAATTAATTAATTAATTTTTGAGACGGATTCTCGCTCTGTCACCCAGGCTGGAGTGCAGTGGCGCCATCTCGGCTCACTGCAAGCTCTGTCTCCTGGGTTCATGCCATTCTCCTGCTTCAGCCTCCCGAATAGCTGGGACTACAGGTGCATGCTGCCACGCCTGGCTAATTTTTTGTATCTTTAGTAGAGATGGGGTTTCACCATGTTAGCCAGGATGGTCTCAATCTCCTGACCTTGTGATCCACCTGCCTCAGCCTCCCAAAGTGCTGGGATTACAGGTATGAGCCACAGTGCCTGGCCCCTAAATTTTTAAAAAGCAGATAGAGGAATAGAGCTGATAAACATTGTCTTTTTAAAGAAACTTAATGGACTGGGCGCAGTGGTTCACCCCTATAATCCCAGCACTGTGGAAGGCCAAGGTAGTGGATTGCTTGAGGTCGGGAGTTTGAGACCAGCCTGGGCAATGTGGTGAAACCCCGTCTCTACTAAAACCACAAAAATTAGCCAGGCGTGGTGGTGAGCGCCTGTAATCCCAGCTACTTGGAAGGCTGAGGCATGAGAATCGCTTGAGCCTGGGAGGCAGAGGCTGCAGTGAGCCAAGATCACGCCACTGCTTTCCAGCCTGGGTGACAGAGTGAGACTGTCTTTAAAAAAAAAAAAAAAAAAAAAAAAAAAGCTGGGCATGGTGGTTTGTGCCTGTAATCCCAGCTACCCAGGAGGCTGAGGTTGGAGAGCACTTGAGCCCAGGAGGCAGAAGTTGCAGTGAGTGAGACCATGTCACTGCACTCCATTCTGGGTGACAGAGGGAGACCCTGTCTCAAAAATAAATAAAAAAGTTAGGAACCTTATTGGGCCTTTCTGTGTTAAAACAACAACAACAACAACAACAACAACAACAAAAATAACCTTAAAAAATACTTTGTTTAAATTATTTACAGCCAATTTCTGTTGAACACCCATTGTTTGCTGGGCTCTGGGGTAAATGCTTTGACGTGCATTATTTTAATCCTTTCAATGATCTTTTCAATGTAGCAGGTTTTATTGTTTTGAGGAAATTAAAGGAGTTAACACCAGAATTCATTCTATACCATGGTACATTTGGCTGCAGCTATTTTTCTGCAGTCCACTTTGGAAAGATAAATTGCATAATTTTGAGCCTAGACAGAATTCCTGTCCTGAAGTGCTGTATTTTCTCAGTGCATTGGAGTGCCAGAAACCCCTTCACCTAGTCCCTGCCTTCATTTGAAAATAAAATCCTGGTTACCCATTAGTCAGTCATTGTGATAATATCTTGTGAAAGCAGCTTCTTCAGTAGAAGGTACAGAAGAGCTTATCTGGTAAATCCTGTTTCCTGCACCAGAGTAGTAGGGGGATCAGAGTCTCTTTATTCTTGATGAGCTTTGTCATCAGTTTCGATGGAAGAAGGATCCTGCTGTAATTAAACTGCAGGTCCATTTATTCTGTTTTCGGCGTTGTTAGAAGACTTTACTCTGAACTGCTTTGTTTCCTGATTGACTCGCCCTTTGGGGCAGAATGCCTGGGTTGAAATGAAAGTGTAGGTTTCTCTGCTGCAGTGTTCAATCTGTCATCTCTCCTAAACTCCACACTAAGAAGCAGCCATTTAATTGGTCAGACCCCGGGGGTGATATTTTGGCACAGCTCCGTTGGTTAGAATTACTTTTCCCTGAACTTCATAGCAGATGCTGAGGTCCCTCTGCAGATATTTGTCATAGAATAGTTGAAACCAGGGAGTTTCTGAGAACATTTATAACTTGTGATTATTATGTATGTTTTTCAGTTGTTAACAGTTACCGCTTAAGAAAAAGAGCTCACTTATTGCTATTAGGAAGTGAAATCTCTCTCCTTTCCCCCTTATTCATATTATTATTTTAACAGTTTATGTTCCAAGACCCTCTGCTCTCTCGTTTCCTGTTATCATTTTGTTATGTTTCTCCTTCTACCTTGCTTGGGCTATGTAAGTCAGGAACAGCAGGCAAAGGTACACCCAGACCTGGGTGTGTCTGGTAGAGGTCGGTTTCTTTGATTTCTAGCGTGTCTTTATTTTACGTCTGCATTTGTTGTTTTCATGTTTATTTGTATTTACAGTTCGCATTGCAGCACCATTCCAATCCAAAACAACAGTCAAGGCATTGAAGCCTTCTGTGTCTTTTTAGTAAGAGATGGAAGTGACAGTCTTATTCCTCTTCCAGGCTCTCCTTTTCTGGTTTTGTCCTTCTATAATAACAATTTAAACCATTTTTATTTTCTTTTGTTTTTCAAGTAATCTCAGCAGACAAATAATTTTCTTCGGTCTTTCCTTCAAGGTATTGCTGTGGTTATATGTGTTTAAAATCCTTAATTTACTGATCATCCTGGAATCATAATTGTGCAGTTTCTGGCTTTTTTTTTTTTTTTTGAGACAGAGTCTCACTCTGTCACCCAGGGTGGAGTGCCGTGGTACAATATTGGCTCACCGCAACCTCGACCTCGCGGGTTCAAGCGATACTCCTGCTTCAGCCTCCCGAGTAGCTGGGACTACAGGCGTGCACCACCACATCCAGCTAACTTTTTGTATTTGTAGTAGAGATGGGGTTTCGCCATGTTGGCCAGGCTGGTCTCAAACTCCTGACCTCAGGTGATCCGCTGGCCTCAGCCTCCCAAAGTGCATTACAGGCGTTTACAGGCTCAGCGATTACAGGCGTGAGCCACCATGCCTTGCCAATTGTGCGATTTTAAGCATGAATTTCTGTCCTGTTTTTTTAAAAAAGCACTCTATTGCTGTTATTATTAGTTAATAATTCAACAAGTATGTGTTGATTACCTGGCATTAAAGCTGAGAATAAAGCTGTGAAATAGACTCACTCTTGTTTCCTGTTTCACTTTCCACACCCTAAATATAGAAGAAAAATAGTTTAAAAAGAATTATACAGGCTGGGCATGGTGGCTTATGCCTGTAATCCTAGGACTTAGTAAAGTAAAGTAAGTAAAACCCCATCTCTACTAAAAATACAAAAAATTAGCCAGGCATGGTGGCACGTGCCTATAATCCCAGCTACTCAGGAGGCTGAAGCATGAGAATTGCTTGAACTTGGGAGGTAGAGGTTGCAGTGAGCTGAGATCGTGCTACTGTACTTCAACCTGGGCGACAGAGCGAGACTCTGTCTCAAAAAAAGAAAAAAAAAAAGAATTATACAAATTGTTAGCCAGTTGATTAGAT
This sequence comes from Macaca thibetana thibetana, assembly GCF_024542745.1. Lineage (NCBI taxonomy): Eukaryota > Metazoa > Chordata > Mammalia > Primates > Cercopithecidae > Macaca > Macaca thibetana. The sequence continues at coordinate 29,728,227 of NC_065593.1, read as the reverse complement.
ACAGTGCTGCTAGAATGCTCTTTCCCCCAGAATGTAATCATCATGAGATTCAAGGACCTTGCCTGTTGTTCCTCTTACGTTCCCCAGAGGTACTGGAGATTCATGCTAAATAGTCTGATAAATCAATTCTGGTTATAAGGAAGTGTATAAGATTCTATGAAGCAAGGCATGGTGGCTCACACCTATAATTCCAACCCTTTGGGAGGCTGAGGTGGGAGGATCACTTGAGCCTGGGAGATTGAGGCTGCAGTGAGCTGTGATCGCACCACTATGTCACCAGCCTGGGTGACAGAGTGAGACCTGTCTCAAAAAAAAAAAAAAAAAAAAAAAAAAAAAAGATGTTATGAGAGCACAGACAGGATCAGGAAAGGTTTCCCTGAGGAAATAAATGATGTAAATAAATGATAGGTAAGGGAGGTGAGGTGGCAAGAGTGCTCCACGCTGAGAGAATAGCTGAATAGCTGAATAGCTTGAGGGAGAGAGATTCCTAAAGCCAAAATAACCTTGGCGTGGAAGAACTGAAAGAATAGGGTAGAGTAAGGAGTAAGGCCCTGAGCACTAAGGATTTGCTTTCATTATTATTTACTAGTTACCCAGTGACAATACGTATTTTATTTTTTTTTTGAGATGGAGTCTCACTCTGTCTCTCAGGCTGGAGTGCAGTGGTGCGATCTCGGGTCACTGCAACCTCCGCCTCCCAGGTTCAAGCAATTCTCCTGCCTCAGCCCCGCACCCATCACCGTGCCTGGCTAATTTTTGTCTTTTTAGTGGTGACGAGGTTTCACTGGGATTAAAGGCATGAGCCACCACACCCGGCTGACAACACTTATTAAAAGGAAGGTAGGCCAGGTGCACTGGCTCATTGCCTGTAATCCCAGCACTTTGGGAGGCCCAGGTAGGAGGATTGCTTGAGGCTAGGAGTTCAAAGACCAGTCTGGGCAACATAGTGAGATCCTGTCTCTACAAAAAAAAAAAAAAAAAAAAAAAAAAAAAATTAGCTGGGCAAGGTGGTGGGGACTTATAGTCCTAGCTACTCAGGATGCTGAGGTGGGACGATCGCTCAATGCTGCAGTTTGCTATGATGGTGCCACTGCACTCCAGGCTGGGTGACAGAGACTTGTCTCAATAAATGAATGACTGAAATAGAGCATTAGTTGCAGTTGAGACAAGTCAGAAACTCCTCCTCAACTGGAGCAAAGGTGAGTAAGAAGAGAAACTGAAATACACCTTAAATATCAAAGGCTTTATCTTTAGAAAGTTGGGGGTCTATATCACTGGTACCCTGAACTTGTAGAAACTAGAAATGCAGATGATTTATGGGATGTATAAATTAAAGTTCTATAGTCCCAGGAATGGCTTTTCTATGTATTATACTTTGTACAAGGTGCTTAAGGTACTTTTGAATCCTACAAAAATCAGACCATTTTAATTCTGAGTTTTGTAGGATTACTGTGTTAAATAAGACAACAGATGCAAACATAACAACTAACTTGGCACATTTTAGGTGTCTTGTAATGTTTATACTTTGTTATCTTCTGAGAAAGGACTTCAGGAACCCCAAGTTCTGAATAACTCCCCCAATTTTCCCCTTGTCTGCCATCTGAAATAATAGCACAGAAGATTATGTCATGTCTAAAGCTTCAATCCTTTATTAAAGTATGACTTGGGGACTGAAGGAAAGAGGAGACTCCAGTGCTTGTTGTCTTTGATGTTACTGACATCTCAGTGTGAATGGAGGCTCTGGAAGCTGGTTTGGAGAGAGGCAAAGGCAAACATTTAATCCTCATGAACCCGTGCCTTATTATAATGATGGCTATTTACTGAATGTCTATTACTGCCCTCTGCTCTTGATGTAAGATTGAAAAGTCCAGTGAAGTTATGATCCCCCTTTATACTGAGCATCACCTCTATGTCCAGCCTGTGAGGTGTAGGAAATTTGTTCCTGTTACTCTGAAGCTCATAGTGGCAACTTACTCAAGCTCATTCATTTATTCAATGTTAGAGCCAGGATTTAAGGTTGGTCTGACTGATTTTAAAGCCAGAGTAAAACATATTTGGGAACAGCCTTTTTCCCCCCACCTTTCTCTCCAACTGTTCTGTCTTCTTAAACTTTAGCCCTAAAATAAAATTCTTACCTAGGAAATATGCATGTATCCATTACCCATATCCAAAGGACTGCCTTGGAGGATAGAAAATGTCTGTTAGTATTTAAAGCTCTGGAAGTGTTTTCCTCCCCTGAGTTCTGGCCTGTGAAATATTCCTTGTTTATGTCCAGCCCATGTACCATTTCAGCAGGGCTGTTTTTCCTAATTCAGACCTTGGGTTCTAAAGTTCTACCATATACATGTCTTCTCTGTGACTTAGGTATTCTGAATTCTTTTTTCTTTTCTTTTTTTTTCTTTTGAGATGGAGTCTTGTCGTGTCACCAGGCTGGAGTACAGTGATGTGATCTTGGCTCACTGCAACCTCTGCCTCCTGGGTTCAAGCAGTTATCCTGCCTTAGCCTCCTGAGTAGCTGGGACTATGGGTGCACGCCACTACACCCAGCTAATTTTTTGTATTTTTAATAGAGATGGGGTTTCACCATGTTGGTCAGACTGGTCTCGAACTCCTGGTCTCAGGTGATCCGCCCACCTTGGCCTCCCAAAGTGCTGGGATTACAGGTGTGAGCCACTGCACCTGTCCACTGAATTATTTATTTTAAAATAAATATCTCAGAAATAATCTCACTATCACAGAGAACATGCTTCATTGTCCCACCCCCAGCACATGAGACCAGTTAGTAGTATGGTTTACTCAGCAGGCTGCTTACTTACAAATGCAACAGTTGCCCTATTTTATGCTCATTGTGTTGTCACCAGCATTTTAAATCTTTACAAGTCAAGCTGGATACCTCAGGCAGGTTTACTGCAAAATTCCAGTAAACAGTTTCAAAGGATTTCAAGTTGCTTGCCAGACTAATTTATTTTAAAAGTAAGCAGCCTTCCAAGCTAAGAGATGATTTTAAATTTCAGGTGAGTTCTCAGGACATTGTGATTTTTAAAATTATGTTGTTGGTATACATCAGCTGTGTCAGGGCCTGTCCCACCAAGGGCCTTGGGTGGTAAGAAACCCAAGCTTTGGGTGACCAGAGAGAGGAGAGAGACCTTGGGCTTTCCAGCCAGCAGGGCCTATGAAACATGTAGGTCATTGGCATTTTATTTTATTTATTTTTTTGAGAGGGAGTCTCGCTCTTTTGCCCAGGCTGGAGTGCAGTGGCGCGATCTTGGCTCACTGCAACCTCTGCCTCGCGGGTTCAAGCGATACTTCTCCCTCAGCCTCCCGAGTAGCTGGGACCACAGGTGCTGGCCACCACACCACTAATTTTTGTGTTTTTAGTAGAGACGGGGTTTCACCATGTTGTCTAGGCTGGTCTTGAACTCCTGACCTCACGTGATCCGCCTGCCTTGGCTTCCCAGAGTGCTGGGATTGTAGGAGTGAGCCACCATCCCCAGCCATCATTTTAGAATTATACTTTTTAGCTGGGTGCAGTAAAAGAGAATCCTTTCTCAGCCTTCAGGTCTCATCTCAGGTATCAGGTAGTGACCTTTCGGTTCTTCACACACCAGCCCACTATGGCTTGAAGTTACCAAGTGAGAAAAGTAGCACGGTATGAATTGGAGAAGTGGTCAGGGTCTTTAACCATGTAAGAAGTGATTATTTTTATTCTAAAATGCAATAAGAGTCCATGAAAGAACTTTTTTTTTTTGAAGAGTTTTTAAACATTTTTATGTACAAAGAGTTAACATGGTTTCTTTCAGTGGGTAGATGCCTTGGATAATCCATCCAAGGAAGATCACTTCTAGGGACAAGCAACGTTAAAGAGCTTTAAGTGTGTGTTTTGAGGGGAGGAGGGGAGTGGGTGATGCCTTGTGGAGAAATAGTTGGATAGAGGCAAGAATTAAAGCTAGGAAACCTGTTAAGAGGCTGTTCTTTTACCCAAGAAGCCATTCTAGACTCTGGAAATTCAGTGGAGCACAAAGTCCCTGCCGTCATGGGATTTCTATTCCAGTTAGGTAAAGCAGTTAATAAGTAAGCAAATAATGTCAGCTAATACCAAATGTTATGGTGAAATTAGAAAATGACATTAAAAGGCTGGGTCTGGTAGCTTACGCCTGTAATCCCAGAGCTTTGGGAGGCTGAGGCAGGAGGATCCTTAAGAGTCCAGGAGTTCGAGCTTACAGTGAGCTGTGATCAAACCACTGCACTCCAGTGTGGAAAGAGACCCTATGTCTCACAAAAAAAAAAAAAAAAAAAGAAAAAAGAAAATTACATTAAAGCTGACGTTTGGATGACAAGAAGGAGCTAAACATAGGAAGTTCTAGGGAGACCAATCCAGGCAGAAGGAACAAACAACAAATCTAAAAGGCCTAAGGAGGGAAATGTGATTAATATATGAAAGACGATGATTTAGCCCATCAGCAGGGGCAGGGAAGATGAAGGTAGGAATTTGTGAATCTTTGATTTAAGAAAAGTGTTTTTAATTTTTTTTTTTTTGCTTTTGTTTTTGAGAGAGAGTCTTGCTCTGTCACCCAGGCTGGAGTGCAGTGGCATGATCTCAGCTCACTGCAACCTCTGCATTCCAGGTTCAAGTGATTCTCCTATCTCAGCCTCCCAAGTAGCTGGGACTACAGGTGCCTGTCACCATGCCTGGCAAATTTTTTGTATTTTTAGTAGAGATGGGGTTTCACCATGTTGGCTAGGCTGGTCTTGAATTCCTGACCTCAAGTGATCCACCTGCCTTGGCCTCCCAAAGTGCTGGGATTACAGGCCTGAGCCACTGCGCCCCGCCAAGAAAGGTATTTAAAGCAACCTGAGGTATGGGTGGAGAGGGAGGCCCAAGACAGCCTGGACACTCACAACATTTAAGAACAAAGGGAGGGTTAAGAAGCAGCAAAAAGGCTTTGAGGTAGGAGGAAAGCCACGGGTGCAGAGTGCTGGAAGCTAAGAGATGTTTAAAGGGGGAGAGTCGCTTGTGTCCAGCATTGCTGAAAGATTAAGATGAGGATAGAGAAGTGTCAATTAGATCTGGCCACTTGGAATTCCTTGGTGATCTTGAAGAGATTAGGAATAGTGGTTGGCTCAAGATAGATTGGAGAAAGTTTAAGAGTGAATTAGAGGTTAAGAAAGTGGAGTCGGCCGGGCGTGGTGGCTCACACCTATAATCCCAGCACTTTGGGAGGCCGAGGTGGGCGGATCACCTGAGGTCGAGAGTTTGAGACCAGTCTGACCAACATGGAGAAACCCCCTCTCTACTAAAAATGCAAAATTAGCCGGGCATGGTGGTGTATGCCTGTAATCCCAGCGACTCGGGAGGCTGAGGCAGGAGAATTGCTTGAACCCGGGAGGCAGAAGTTTCGGTGAGCCGAGATCGTGCCATTGCACTCCAGCCTGGGCAACAAGAGTGAAACTCCGTCTCAAAAAAAAAAAAAAAAAAAAAAGTGGAGTCAAATATTTGGAGGAATTTGATTTTAGAGGAGATCACAGAAAAAGAGCTTTACTGGGGAGGGAGAGAATGCGTGGTCAAAATGGTTTTTTTTTAATTTTTTGGGTTTTTTTTTTACAAATTACAAATATTTGACTAGGTGCTTTAAAAAAATCTGTCATTGGCTGGGCGCGGTGGCTCGCGCCTGTAATTCCAGCACTTTGGGAGGCCGAAGTGGGTGGATCACGAGGTCAGGAGATCGAGACCATCCTGCCCAACATGGTGAAACCCCATCTCTACTAAAAATACAAAAATTAGCTGGGCGTGGTGGTGCGTGCCTGTAATCCCAGCTACTCAGGAGGCTAAGGCACAAGAACTGCTTGAACCCAGCAGGCGGAGTTTGCAGTGAGCCAAGATCACGCCACTGCACTCCAGCCTGGTGATGGAGCGAGACTGCGTCTCAAAAAAAGAAAAAAAAAAAGAAAAAATCTGTCATATAGACCAGGTGCAGGGGCCGATGCCTGTAATCCTAGCACTTTGGGAGGCTGAGGTGGGTGAATTGCTTGAGCCCAGGAGTTCAAGATAAGCCTGGGCAGCTTGATGAAACCCCGTCTCGACAAAAAAATACAAAAAATTAGGTGTGGTGGTGCGCGCGCCTGTAGTCCCAGTGACTCGGCATGCTGTGGCAGGAGGATCAGGTAAGCCTGGGAGGTCCAGGCTACAGTGAGCCATGGTCGCATCACTGTAGTCCAGCCTGAGCAACAGAGTGAGAGACCCTGTCTCAACAAAACAAAACAAAACAAAAACATAAAAACTTTTAATTCAAGTGTAACTAGAGAAGCATACAAATTATAAGTATACAGTTCGATGAATTTTTACAAAGCCAACATATCTACATAATCAGCATTCAGATTAGGAAACAGAATGTTATCAGAAGCCCCTTGGGCTGCCTTCCATCTATAATCCTGCCTCACAGGATGACCACTATCCTGATTTTGAACACCATAGTTTGCCTGTTTTTGAATTTTATGTAAAACGAATCATTTCCCATGTATTCATTTGTGCCTGCTTCTTTTGTTCAACTTAAGATTCGTCTGTACTATTGCATGTATCAGTTGTTTGTTTTTTCTCATTGCTCTGTAAACATATCATAATTCTACTGTTGATGGACACTTCAGTTGTTTTCAGCTTGAGGCTATTACAGTAGGGCTTCCATGGATATTCCTGTAAACTGTTTCGGTGAATATAAATTTCTCTTGGGTATATGCCTAGATGTAGAATTGCAAAGCCGTGGAAAGAGATGTGTGTGTGCATGTACACACATACACACACACACACACACACAATTTCCAAATTGGTTGCAGTGATTTACACTTCCACCACCAATATTAGAGTTCCAGTTGCTCTTTTTCCTTTTTTTTTTTTTTTTTGAGACAGAGTTTTGCTCTGTCATCTAGGCAGGAGTGCGATGGTACGATCTGGGCTCACTGCAACCTCTGCCTCCCAAGTTCAAGTGATTGTCCTGCCTCAGCTTCCTGAATAGCTGGGATTACAGGCGTGTGCCACCACGCCTGGCTAAGTTTTTGTATTTTTAGTAGAGACGGGGTTTCACCATGTTGTCCAGGCTGGTCTCGAACTCCCGACCTTAGCTGATCTGCCTGCCTGGGATTACAGGTGTGAGCCACCACGCCCGGCTGCTCCAGTTGCTCTTTACAACATTTGCTAGTATCTCTTTTCCATTTTAGCTATTCCAGTGGTGGTAACACTTGGTGGTCGTAATTTGTACTTCCATTATGACAAGAGTTTTTAACATCTGGGAGATTCTGGAGCATACCTGTATGATGATAGGAAAGTTCCTGTAGAGATGGAAAGCAAAAGCCAGAGGGGATGGGCCACAGGGTAGACAGATTGATTTTTTAAATTAAATCGGGACTACATTTCAAGAGGGTGGGCTTCAAGGTCTAAGTGACCAAGGTTCAAATCTTGGCTTTGCTATCCTCTAGCTGTGACCTTTAACAAGTTACTTTACTTCTCCGAACCCTTTTTTCTCACCTGAAAATGGGAAGAACTAATCTACCTTGCCAGAACTATGAGGATCACATGCGATAACACTAGGTAAAAGTACCTATCTCGGTGCCTGGCAAATAAACATTCTTCCAGCAGAGAGTAGCTACTTTCTTCTTTACTTCTCAAAATATGTAATTACTTATCAGTTATTTTAGAGACTTAGCCTAAGCCCTAATGATAGGCTTTTCACAGAATTTCCTTTCAAAACCATTGCAATTGTACTTTAATTGCTTTTTAATGATAATATACAAGATGAAGCTAAGTCCATTCTGTACTAATGATTCGTAACGTGGGATACTTTTCTTTATGCACTAACAACATAGATAGATGCTTTTAACCATTCCAGAAATATGTTAGTGACAGTAGATGTACCACCCTCAACAAACCGGACATGATTCTGTAAGGCTTGCTTTCCAGCCCTTTTCTGATTTGCCATGTCAGAAAGGCATTTCTTTAAGGTTTGGGGGCATTTTATTTAGGTATTTTAAAAGGATTTTTGTAAACCGTTATACAATGGGTGCACCATAAGTGTGTTGATTCCAAGATGTAGCTGTCTGTGCTTTTGTGTAAAGCCTGTTGTTGCAGAACTACCTTGGTGCACAGAGCAGTTAATTAAAATCAGAATAGATTGGATGAGAACCTTGGGGATTTTTTTACTGCCTTAGCTTTTTGCTGGTTTTGGAGTTACATTGCAAACCAGCATGGCCCTTTTACTCCTCTCTCCCCTTCTTGGGAAGACTCATGACAACCACTGATCTACTTTAAATTATTTGCCTTGGGCAGGTGAACAAGCGGAGAAGTGTTTTAAAATTACTTAGGAATCTAGGACTTTGTAGGTTGAAATCACATTATCTACTCTCTTGCCTCTAACTATGACTGTACCAAGCCTACCTGGAATAGGTAATTTGTTTTATTCTGTTATTAACACTGTTATTTTCCTGTTCAGCAGGGCTAAGTCTCCCAAGAAATACTAGCATACCTATCAAGCTGACAAAATCCTACATGCTAGCTAGCCATTCTTGCCTCATATCACAGGGTTCTTCCACAGGGAATAGTAAATGTTCTTACTCACTACTGGCCCTACATCTCCCATTTTTCTCCCCTTTAGGGAAAGTGGAAGAGGAGACCCTAGTAGGCTTCAAGCAAGCTCTGTAGGACAGCAGTTAGACACTGTTTTTGAGGATTAAATTGCCAAGTCTGTCTTTTAAGAAGAGGGTGAGGGGAGTTTGGGAAGGAATGTTCAAGCCCTGAGTGAAGATCTGATCATTTTCTTTCAACATCAGAAAGAGGTTTGTAGATAAGAGAGAAATTTTTTCAGTTTTCACCTTAGGGAGAATTCTTTCTACACCTCACAATCAGTTCCACTTTCAGTCCTTTAATAGCAATATCAAATGCCATGTATGTATATCTATCTATTTAGGGATGAGGAATGAAAAATGTATTCCCAAGAGAAAAGTATTTTAGCTTGTATAGTGTTGTTACAAACTCTTTCCTTCCACCCTCTGATATAACCCTGAACGTAGTTGTTATTTAGGGTTAGGGCTTTCCAGTTTGGCAGGAGAGTACTTCTAACTGACCACATTAGGACATGGTTTTTTTTGTTTGTTTGTTTCAATACCTGTCAGAGTGGCCAGGCGTGATGGCTTATGCCTGTAATTCCAGCACTTTGGGAGGCTGAGGCAGGCATATCTCACCTGAGGTCAGGAGTTCAAGACCAGCCTGGCCAACATGGTGAAACCGCATCTCTACTAAAAATACAAAATTAGCCAGGTGTAGTGATGCACACCTGTAGTCCCAACACTAGCCTGGGTGATAAGAGTGAAACTCCATCTCAAAAAAAAATAATAATAAAAAAGAAAAAAGTAAAAAGAGAGAGAGAGAGAGAGAGAGAGAAAGAGAGGGAGAGGGAGAGAGTAAAAGCCTAGTCGGCTGACTTTGGCAAACCTGTTCTGTTAGACTGAGCAGGTCTAAGGTATGTTAGCATTGGAGAATTTTGCCACTACCTGCTCTTTCCTGTAATAACCCCCTTCCCCACATATGTATATTCCTAGCATAAGACTTCATTCTCCATCTAAACTTGGAGACTATGGGATAACAGAATGGCAACTTTTTTTTTTTTTTTTTTGAGATGGAGTCTCGCTCTGTTGCCCAGGCTGGAGTGCAGTGGTGCAATCTTGGCTCACTGCAACCTCCGCCTGTCGGGTTCAAGTGATTCTCCTGCCTCAGCCTCCTAAGTAGCGGGACTACAGGCGCCCGCCACCACGCCCAGCTAATTTTTTTTTTTTTTTTTGAGACGGAGTCTCGCTCTGTCGCCCAGGCTGGAGTGCAGTGGCCGGATCTCAGCTCACTGCAAGCTCCGCCTCCCGGGTTTACGCCATTCTCCTGCCTCAGCCTCCTGAGTAGCTGGGACTACAGGCGCCCGCCACCTCGCCCGGCTAGTTTTTTTTTTTTATTTTTTAGTAGAGACAGGGTTTCACCATGTTAGCCAGGATGGTCTCGATCTCCTGACCTCGTGATCTGCCCGTCTCGGCCTCCCAAAGTGCTGGGATTACAGGCTTGAGCCACCACGCCCGGCCTCTAATTTTTGTATTTTTAGTAGAGACGAGGTTTCACCATGTTAGCTGGGATTGGTCTTGCTCTCCTGACCATGTGATTCGCCCACCTTGGCCTCACAAAGTGCTGAGATTACAGGCCTGAGCCACCACGCCAGGCAGCCTCCTTTTTAAAATTAGCCAAATACTTGAATAGGCTGATAGCTCTTCTTTCAGAGATGTTCAGAAGAGGCACTTAAGGTTAGAACCAAAGTTAAGAGAATAAAAATAGTATGGAGGAAGATGGGTTCTCTTGACTCCAGCTAAAGAAGAGTTTTCTTCTGTCTTGTATCAAGATGTTCAGGTTGAGTTATATGCCTTTCAAGGCCCCAGATCCCCTCGGGACAAGGACCTAGTCGAAATCACTTTTGGTGTTTCCAGTACCCACAATATAGCTTAGGAAGCTGGTGCTTCCTAAGCGCTTGTTAAAGTACATGGATTTTTGCCGGGCATGGTGGCTCACGCTTGTAATCTCAGCACTTTGGGAGGCCAAGGCAGGTGGATCACCTGAAGTCAGGAGTGCGAGATGAGGCTGGCCAACATGGCGAAACCCCATCTCTACTAAAAATACAAAAATTAGCTGGGTGTGGTAGCTCCCTGTTGTCCCAGCTACTCGGGAGGCTGAGGCAGGAGAATCACTTCAACATGGGAGGTGGCGGTTGCAGTGAGCCAAGATCGTGCCATTGCACTCCAGCCTGGGTGACAGAGTGAAACTCTGTCTCAAGAAAAAAAAGAAAGAAAAAAAAAAGTACATGGATTTAAACAATATACAACTTTCTAGTTTTTCCTACTGATTGTGCCTTACCAGGTGGGTCTGCCCATTTTGTGCAAAGTCCTTGTAGGAAAAATTTACAACCTGTAGATTCCTTGTGTGGAACAAAAGTTTACTTTTTTCTTGTGGCTAAATCTATCTCCCCTTTCCTTTTTAATTTTTTTAATTTTTGAGACAGAAACTTGCCTAGACTGTGGTGCCTAGACTGGAGTGTGCTATGGCACAATCATAGCTCACTACATCCTCCTGGACTCAAGTGATCCTCTGTCCTCTCACATAGCTGGGACTACAGGTGCGTGCCACCATGCCCAGCTAATTTTTATTATTATTTTTTATTTTTTATTTTTTTGAGACAGAATCTTGCTCTGTCACCCAGGCTGCAGTGCAGTGACATGATCTCGGCTCACTGCAAGCTCTGCTTCCTGGGTTCACGCCATTCTCCTGCCTCAGCCTCCTGAGTAGTTAGGACTACAGGTGCCCGCCACCACACCCGGCTAATTTTTTGTATTTTTTTTAGTAGAGACGGGGTTTCACTGTGTTAGCCAGGATGGTCTCTATCTCCTGACTTCATGATCCGCCCGCCTTGGCCTCCCAAAGTGCTGGGATTACAGGTGTGAGCCACCACGGCCGGCCTATTATTATTGTTTTTTATAGAGATGGAGTCTCAGTGTCTTGCCCAGGTTGATCATGAATTCCTGGCCTCAAGCGATCCTCCTGCCTTGGCCTCCCAACATGCTGGGATTATAGATGTGAGCCACTGTGCCTAGCCCCTTTCCTGTTTATTTCGTACTTCCACTTTTCTATTGCTAATACTATAAACGTATATTTGGTTACACCTGCCTTCACCTCTGTCCCACTGTCTGGTGAATGAAGTGACTTTTATCCTGCCTGGGAATAGACCTACCCCCTAATCCTGATCACATGATGACTTCTTTTTCCTATTTATTTATTTATTTTTGAGACGGCATTTTGCTCAAAATGCCCAGGCTGAAGTGCAGTGGCTCACTGCAACTTCACCTCCCGGGTTCAAGTGATTCTCCTGTCTCAGCTTCCTGAGTAGCTTGGATTACAGGTGCGTGCCACCACACCCGGGTAATTTTGTATTTTTAGTGGAGATGGGGTTTCACCATGCTGGCCAGGCTGGTCTCGAACTCCTGACCTCAGGTGATCTGCCCACCTCGGCCTCCCAAAGTGCTGGGATTACAGGCATGAGCCACCGCGCCCAGCCGGATCACTTCTTTTTCTACTCCAGCCTTTACTCCTACTCCCATTTATTGCCAGCTTCACTTCCTCTACAGTCTCTTAATCTTTTGGGGACTTCTCAGCAGTTTGTGAATATGTCTACATTTATCCTGGTGACACCAGATCTTCTTTAGCAACTGCCTTCTCTCTTCCTTTCACTTTATAGTCAAGTTTCTTGAAATAATAATTTATCCTTGGAATTGTGTGAATTCTTACTCTCACTTTCCAACCTATGATTATCAGCTTCTTTCTTCCTAAACTGCTTAGGCAGAGAACACATATGGACACTTTCCTAAACCTTAGTCCATTGGGCATTTTGCATTCTTCCTTGTATTCTGTTCTCTGAGACATTTGACAGCGTTGACAATTTCTTCTTGAAACTAAAAACACTCTCCAGTTCCACCTTCTCTGAGCATTCTTTTTTCCTCTGTGCTGCTGTGGGCTTTCCCCTGCTGCCTTGTAGATGTGGTTTTCCCGTGCCGCCTTCTCTTCTGACCCAGACCATCTAATCAGTCTCCGGCCCCACTCTGGCTTTACGTACTTCGGGTGGGCCACGTGTTCCCAAACCTTTATCTTCAGCCCAAACATGTATTGTATTTACCCCTGGCTAAATACAAAAATTAGCCAGGCATGGTAGCAGGCGCCTGTAATTCCAGCTACTCGGGAGGCTGAGGCAGGAGAATCACTTGAACCTGGGAGGCAGAGGTTACAGTGAGCTGAGCTCCCGCCTCTGCACTCCAGCCTGGGCGACAGAATGAGACTCCATCCCAAAAAAAAGTTAGTGAATTGTCTACAACCTTGTCCTCTTTGCAGGGGACAAGCCTGGAAAGCCACATGGTAATTGTTGTGAAATCTGTAGGTTTATTAGGTTTATTTTGTACCTTTGCCTTCCCAGAAAAATTGTAGTTAAAAGCATTGTTATAATGCAGATAACAACAACTAATGTTTATATAGTGCTTTATAGCATACAGACTGTCCAGATGAGAAAAATGAAGTACAGAAAGTCTATTACTTGTTAGAGGTAGATAACACAGCCTTTAAGTAGTAGAGCAGGACTTAGGACTGAGGCCTTCTTATTCCAGATTCTATATTCTTTTTATTATTACACACTGTCTCAGATTTGTCTATCAACATGTGATTTAAAGAATTACAAAATTTGGCAGGGCATGGTGACTTACACCTGTAATGCCAGCACTTTGGGAGGCCGAGGCAGGTGGATCACTTGAGGTCAGGAGCTTGAGACCAGCCTGGGCAGTATGACAAAACCCAGTCTCTACTAAAAATACAAAAATTGGCCAGGTGCGGTGGCTCACAACTGTAATCCCAGCACTTTAGGAGGCCAAGTTGGGTGGATCATGAGGTCAGGAGATCGAGACCATCCTGGCTAACATGGTGAAACCCCCATCTCTACTAAAAATACAAAAAATTAGCCAGGCATGGTGGCGGGCGCCTGTAGTCCCAGCTACTTGGGAGGCTGAGGCAGGAGAATGATGTGAACCCGGGAGGTGGAGCTTGCAGTGAGCCGAGATTGCACCACTGCACTCAAGGCTGGGTGACAGAGCAAGACTCCATCTCAAAAAAAAAAAAAAAAAAAAAATTAGCTGGGCATGATGACACATGCCTGTAATCCCAGCTATTCAGGAAGCTGAGGCAGGAGAATCACTTGAACCTGGGAGGCAGCAGTTGCAGTGAGCTGAGATTATACCACTCCACTCCAGCCTGGGTGACTGAGTGAGACCCTGTCTCAAAAAAAAAAAAAAAAAAAAAAAATTACAAAATATCTATTTCAGAGGGCTATTCCTCCTCTGTTATCTCCATTCTCTTGCCAACAAAGAGGTCATTTACTTTATCATACACACACTCTGTGAAGAACTCTTTACTTCATTATTCCATGTGAACTGTTAATTGCAAGTAAAGGCCAGATTACTTGCAATTCTTCTTCTGGGAAGTTAAGTTCCTGGGAACTAAGTTCCTCTTCTGGGAACTTAGAACCCTCAAACAGGTTATATCGAGTCAAGAGAGAAATGTTCTTGATGTGCTGAAGACTGAACAAATGTGTGATTAGTGAAGACTTAGATATTGGATATGATTCATTCATTTGCTGGTTCTTGTTGAGCTACCTGTCTAACTGGGCACTGTTAGACTATCACAATCCCTGTTGTGGTCGGGGTCAGAGGCAAGTTGGGGAGACAGGTGTTAACCAGGGACCCCTGCAGGGGAGAGAATTATATCACAGGTGCAGTGGAAGCAGTGTTGGAAAGCTAAAAAGGACCTAGAGAAGTGAAGAGGTCTAAGGTTATGAGCTATTTGACCTAGGAAGTTACTTCCCCTTGCTGGTTCTCATTCTTTTTTCCTCTATAAAATGACCCAGGTTGAATCAGTTGGCTTCTTAGTTCCTTCCACATTATGAAAGTGCCTTTGTTAAAACAATGAGTCAGGAGGCAGCAGAGCATTCTATTGTGCGAACTGATTATCAAATAATAACACTAAATGTTTCGTTTATTATCTCTGTAAGCAAAGAGTTCAGGCTCAATGTGTCTACATTGGCTGCTTTAGTCGACTGAGAAAAACACTCATATCTCACATCAATGCTTGGCATTTCAGTGGGCCCTCTTACAATTGTTGGGTTATTCTGACATTTGAGGGATTCAATCCAGATCTTCTTTGTTTTCTGATCATAGAAATCATCACCCCTTTGTCCCCAGTACCTGCATTTGATATGTAAAATGGGAGTAATAAACCAACACTTCTTTTTTTTTTTTTTTTGGAGACAGGGTCTCACTTTGTCACCCAGGCTGGAGTGTAGTGGTGCAGTGGCACAATCTCAGCTCACTGCCACCTCTGCCTCTCAGGCTTAAGTGATCCTCATATCTCAGCCTCCTGAGTTGCTGGATTACAGGTGTGTGCCACTACCCCTGGCTAATTTTTGTATTTTTTTGTAGAGATGGGATTTTGCCATGTTGGCCAGACTGGTCTTGAACTCCTGAGATCGAGCGATCCTCCCACCTTGGCTTCTCAAAGTGCTGGGATTATAGGCGTAAGCCACCATACCTGGCCAACACTTCTTTTTTTTTTTTTTTTGAGATGGAGTTTCACTCTTGTCACCCAGGCTGGAGTGCAGTGGCGTAATCTCCCGTCACTGCAACCTCCGCCTCCTGGGTTCAAGCCATTCTCCTCCCTCAGCCTTCTGAGTAACTGGGATTTCAGACATGTGCCACCACACCTGGCTAATTTTGTATTTTTAGTAGAGATGGAGTTTCTCCATGTTGGTCAGGCTGGTCTCAAACTCCTGACCTCAGGTTATCCGCTCGCCTCAGTCTCCCAAAGTGCTGAGATTAACAGGCGTGAGCCACCACACCTGGCTCTGAACACTTCTTAATAAACCTACAGAGGCTCTGATTCAGGAAGGAAGCAAATATTTGTTGAGCTTCTGCTACGTGGACAATAGTGCTAGGGAACAGTACGGTACATAATGAAAGAATATTCCCTGCCCTTGGAGGAATTTATGGCTTAGTAATAGAAAATAAAGAGCAAGATATACCTGGGCAAGAAAGTATAATAGGTGCTGTGATAGAAGTTTATCTAGGATTGGGGGTACAAATGTAAGAGTAGTTTTACTGGCTGGCAGGAGGAGAAATCAATGAATGGACAACATAGTATGGGGAAAAGGATGTTAGGTTTGGAGTCAGAAAACCTGGGTTTGTAGAATCTCAACTCTGTACATTAACTCTCTATATATTAGCTATATGTTTTATTTCTTTGAGTCTGGGTTGCATTGTTTATATAAAGCAATTAACAATAGTCTTCCCCAGCCCAGTGCCATGGCTCACGCCTTAATCCTAGCACTTTGGGAAGCCAAAGTGGGCCCATCACAACATCAGGAGTTTGAGACCAGCCTGGCCAATGTGGTGAAACCCTGTCTCTATTAAAAATACAAAAAATTTAGCCAGGCATGGTGGCGGGCACCTGTAATCCAAGCTGTTCGGGAGGCTGAGGCTGGAGAATTGCTTGAACCCAGGAGACGGAGGTTGCGGTGAGCCAAGATCACACCACTGCACTCCAGCCTGGGCAACAAGAGCGAAACTCTGTCTCGGGAGGAAAAAAAAAAAAAAAAGAAATCTGTGATCCTTGAAAACACATCCACCCCTCTACCTTGGTGGCATGTGTGGATTGAGTATCACTGCTCACCTGTGCTCTCGGACATCAAAAGGACAGTAGAGGTGTATCTTAACTCTGACCTTTTCCCCTTTCCTCCCTTGCACCAGATTTTATCATGTGGGCAACCTGTTGCAACTGGTTCTGCCTGGATGGACAGCCTGAAGAGGTCCCACCACCCCAGGGAGCCAGGATGCAGGCCTATTCCAATCCTGGGTACAGCTCCTTCCCTTCCCCAACAGGCCTGGAACCAAGCTGCAAGTCCTGTGGGGCTCACTTTGCAAGCACAGCCAGGAAGGTGAGTGCTGACTTCTTGGCCTGCTCTGCCACTGCAGCCTATGGACCATGGGCAAGCACTGCTGACCCCTCTGAGTGCCTGCAACCTTGCCTTTCCCTGTGTAATGCTGGTGACCGAGACCTGTCCCTGTCACAAAAATGTTCAAGAAGAACTAACCAAGTAAAAGCAAAAGCAAAGCATGTCAGCATAGATTTGGAGTCAGTAGACCTGAATTCAGTTATCAGCTTTGCTGCTTACTAGCTATATGATTTAACCTCTCTTGAGATTCAGTTTCCCTGTCATAAAATGGGATGATTGTTGTCCTCATCTTTCAGTGTTGTGGGAATAAAGTGAGACAAGAAAGCCATGAAGGGTGCCTAGCACGATGCTTAGAATGTCGTAGGCACTTGATGTTATTTACTTCATTAGCCACCATCACAAAAGACCTGATTGCAGATTAACTTGTTCTTTTTATCAAAAACAATGTTAAGGATGCCTCAGATACATTAGGACCATAACAAAGACTGGAGCTTATTTACTGTAGCAGATTTCATTTGAAATGCTTGGGAGCCATGCTTCCCAAATGAGTGAACTGGAAGTAAAATTACTGGCTGGATTATGGTGTCTAGGTGTGCACCCTCCCTCTTCCAGAGACAGTGAGTTATCTGTGATCAAGCAGGACTAGGGCAGAAGGTAAACCCTCACCTGGATAAAGAACTCCTGCATTCTGCATTTTTCTGCAGAATGGGAAGTTTGCAGCCCAGAATAAGTGATAGGATATGATGTTAAAATGGCGATCATGCGAAATTTGAGAGGAAATCATACTTTTAAACCATCTGCTATGTGCAAAGGACTGTTTAAGGAATTTAAATTTTTTTTATTTCATTTAATCCGCACAATAGCTATGATATACATTTTAGAATCTCCCAAATCCCATTTTACATATGAGAAACTAGGGCTCAGGGTTTAAAATTTAAGAAGAACATTGAATGTGTTAAATTCCTGACAAATAGCATGAGAGATATTAAAATACTCATTCTTTTCCCTTGACTTCAGTAGCGCTCAAGATCACATAGTTATTAAATGACAGAGCCGAGATTCAAACCCAGGTCCTTGATTCCAAAGCCCCCTCCAGAAGACGTTCGGCATGTCGAGTAGAAGATGACAGTTATAGGCCTGGGTGCCTACAGAAGCAAGGCAATGATTAAAATAAGGTGCTTTTTTTCTTATTTATTGGAAAATGAATTACTGAATATCTACTGTGTATCAGGAATTGCCTGGGCTAGGGAGGCAGAGATGAAGAAGGTCATTCCTGCTTAACAGGGAGCTTGCAGTCGCACAGGGAGGTGAGGACAGTGCACACCATACAATGTGACAAAAGAAAAGTGTGTGTAACAAGAAGAGCTTCTGTGAGGGGAAGAAAAATTCCAGTTTGGATGGTAAAAGATGATTATTGGTACAATATTTTCTTGCTACA
Source organism: Macaca thibetana thibetana (assembly GCF_024542745.1). NCBI lineage: Eukaryota > Metazoa > Chordata > Mammalia > Primates > Cercopithecidae > Macaca > Macaca thibetana. Next base: position 29,710,182 of record NC_065593.1, on the reverse strand, counting down.
AAAGTATGAATTAATTTTGTGCAATTTACAGTGAATTTTGTGAATATTAAGGGTGTTTTCATCTATGAGAATTTTTCATTTGTAATTTCATGCTTAAGTGGATCAGCATTCTTATCTTAAGGGTTTGGCATTTAACAGCCAGGGGCTTTCAAAATGTCTTTTTCTAGAAGTGCTTGAATTGAAATGATTACATGGATCCTACTGTCTTTTTCTTTTCCTTTTTCTTCATTATGGTCAGTATTTTCTGATTGCTTTCTGGGTGCAAAGCACAGATAACATTCAGGACTTTATAGAGAGAACATAAGGAAGATGTGGCCCTTGCATTCCCTGAGTTTTCAGTCCTAAAGAGAAATGGCAGACTGTAATTTTGCCACAAGCCAAATACCCCACCTTTATTGGTAATACCTCTCTGTGGTTTAGCTGTGACCGACAGTTTTGGAGGGAGTCTGGCACCCAGCCTCTTTAGTTGGACCAGTTGGAGGAGGAGGTTATGCTTGGAGCCATGGAAGTGATATTCAGATCTCAGAGTGTTAAGAGAGGACTGGGTCTTAGGTGCCGGTAAGGGGAAAAGAAATTAAAGGTGACTGTTTTACCTTTTCTGGAGCATCTACCTTGTGCTAAGGTTTTATATACATTCTCTCATGTAATATTTCCCATATTCCAGGGAATAGGGGTGGGAGGGAGTAGGAGCAAGGGAAGGGCAGTTGGCAAACGGGAGCCAGCAGAGCCCTGCACACAGCATCCTTGAAGGATGGTGCCCACCTGAGGTGCCATGGCCAGTTCTGTGATGCTGGATATCTCAGTGCACTCTGGGCATTTCTGCAGGCACGTTGGTTGCCTCCACTAATTCATCTTTCATACTACTTGGTTACTCAGTTGTTTTGAACCATTTGGTAGAATTTATACATAAGCGTGTCCTTTGCTCATTCTGCCTGCATTTGTTGACAGCCCTTTTTTCCTTTCCTCTTGTTCTCTCCTTCCACTGCAAACTGGGGTTTTAGCCTCAAGCCCTATCCTGTTCCTGTAGGGTGTGTTTCAGATGCCAGCTTATTTCAGAGTCCCCTGTGAGCCAGTGGGTGTATAGAAGCTAGGTTGCTGTCTGCATTCTGATCTTGCATCCAACAAGCCACACACATTTGAAGAAAGAATAGAGAGTTGTTTGGATCTGGCTGATTGAGCAATGCAGGCTTTATAATTGTGTCAAGCTAGGTCTTGTCAAACTGCATTGACTTAAGTAATATTCCATGTCAGGCCCACAGGTTTATGACATTGAAGCCTGTTTGTTTCAGTCTCAGTCATCCTAAGCACACTTCATTTCCCCATAGAAAAGCTTTAGATGTGAATGAACCCCAAATACCTGAAAACATCCATTTTCTGCCTGCGTGGCTACTGGTGCCAACACTGTTACACTGCTAGTGCAGCCATGCATCCTTTTAAGTCTGTCTCTGAACAGTGTATTGTTTGGTTATAACTGTGTGGAGAATTAGGGAGCTTGATATATGTCCCTTTGCAATGCCTTCTAAGTCTTAATAGCCAAAACTGAGTGGTAAATATTTTCTTTTCCTTTTACTATATGAATGATACTTAGACAAAACATGTAACTATCTTAACTATGCAGACATTTACTTCAGTCCAGAGTGCCTGTGATCTTGACTATGAGAATCTTGTCTCTTAAGCATTTTTTTAGCTTGAACAGCTTTCTATATTTTGAAAAGATGGACCAGAAATATTTAAGTTACTACTTAAGTCAACACAGGATGAAAAGTTTTTAACTTCTTTAAAGGATTAGTGAGGGTGCCCTCGAGGCCAATCCCATTGTGCTCAGGAATTACCTCTCTTTTTGGGGGTGTGACATGCTCTTGGCCAGAACAGAGCTCAGCCAGATGTCACTGTGCTTGCTCAGCCTGTGGGGTGAGAGGCTGAGGATTGCTTCCTGTGGGCTGAGTAAGCCTTCGTGTGTTGTCAGTGACTGCCAGAGTAGCTGCTGCCAGGCAGTACCAGCTTGCCCATCAGGCGCCCGTAGCCTAACTGAGACACTCTGTGCTTTCAGTAATGAGAGTACCCTGATGTCCAGACGGTCTCCCGTTGCTATCTAAATATTTGTCTTGGATATGGTCGTAAGCACCACTGGGTTCCCAGCACTCTGAGTGGACCTTCCTGGAGTGGGGAGCCTATGTCGATGGGGCAGTGGGTGGGGAATTTGGAAATGGGAAGCCAGGCCCTTGACTCAGAACTGTTCCGTGCTTGAATGGAACTAAGCTCTGCAGCATGGCCTGGTGGGAAGAATGTGATCATGAGCATTAGCCTCCGACAGACCTTGAGTGTGAATCCCAGCTCTCCTGTTTACTGCCTGACCTTGAATACAGTAGTTGATCTCCCTAAGCCTCTGTTGCTTTGTCTGTGGATCAGGGAAGAACACTAATACCTACTTTGCAGCGTCGCTTTGAGAATTAAATGACAAGCTAGCATATAGAAGCACTTCAGTAAATTAATATTAATTGTAACAACCACCATAACCTTCATGCAGAAATAATTATAGTTTAGGATTTGAATCCTGGCTCTCACCGTTAGCTAATATTTCCTAGCTATAATAAAACAGCTAACACTTGTTGAGGACTCATTTTGTGTTAGATATGCTAAATGAATTCTCTCTTAATCTTCACAACCACCCCATGAGGTAGATACTGTTATCAACCCCATTTCACAGATGTGGAAACTGAGCACCAGAGAGGCTAAATTACACACCCAAGGTGACATTGCAAGAAATAAGGGAGGGAGGCTTAATTAAAAATGCAGAACTTTTTGATTCTAAAGCTGGTAGTCTTGATTAATACCTCAGGTGCTTCGTGAATAAATAAAGTAAGCCTCAAATTAAATAATAAACGTGAAGTGTCCTGTACATGGATATACACAATACACACTGGAGGTCTGCCACCCCTGGGTGGCTTTTAATCTGAAATCTGAAAGTGGCTTGCACCCTTAGTTATGTGAGAGAGCTTAGTAAAAGTAAGAATGACTGGAGGAGATCCTGCTGGGCTTGGCAGCTCTGAAGCTCCCATCTCACTCTCTGTCTTGTTCTCTCAATCTGACATGGTTTCCTGTGTCTCTTCCTCTAAGCAGCAGACCTGCTTGGACTGTAAGAAACATTTCTGCATGACCTGTTCGAGCCAAGTGGGGAATGGGCCCCGCCTCTGCCTTCTCTGCCAACGGTTTCGAGCTACAGCCTTTCAGCGAGAGGAGCTCATGAAGATGAAGGTGAAGGACTTGAGGGACTATCTCAGCCTCCATGACATCTCTACCGAAATGTGCCGGGAGAAAGAAGAGCTGGTGCTCTTGGTCCTTGGCCAGCAGCCTATAATCTCCCAGGAGGGCAGGACTCATGCCTCCACCTTGACCCCAGACTTTCCTGAGCAGCAGGCCTTCCTGACCCAGCCTCACTCCAGCATGGTTCCACCTACCTCACCCAACCTCTCCTCTTCATCTGCACAAGCCACCTCTGTTCCCCCAGCCCAGGTTCAGGAGAATCAGCAGGTAAGGGCCCATTTGTAGTCTTTGCCAGTCCGTGCCAGTTTGAGGGCTCATTTTCATTTTCCTCTCCTGCCTGTGTTGTGAGAATGGGGTATAAGGCTAAGTGTCTTGATTATGTGAAGCCTTTCTGACTACTGGTGCACCAACTGTTTTCTGGGTATCAGACTCATGTTTTGGCTTTCTTCAGAGATGATATGCACAGTACCAAATTTTTTTGTTTGCTTTTTGTTTTTAATACACACATATCCTAGTTAGACATTTTTTTAAAGTTCATCGTTCCAGAAATATTTTGAGAAAAATAACCATTAAGCCATCAGATTTAGTTCTGGTCCAATTTGTCTTCCAACTTAATTCCTTTGTTCTGGTCTTCATTGGCTGGATTGGGAACTTAGTTCCTTAGTAACCATCACAAGGAATATAGGAAAGCAAAGGGCTATATGGAGGCAAGGAAGGGTGGGGAAACAGACAAAGACACTGCTTCTCTTACCAGTCACTGACTGGAAGCAGGAGTAGTTGGCATGCTGTACTTGTATGCTGCTGCTTCATTATCCTGGGGGGCTTGGAAGCTAAGAGCAGCACATCAACTGAATCATGACCCAGGCCTGGGGAGTACAGAAATGAGTAATATACTCTCTCAAAAAGCCCCCAGAAGAGGGAAGGTGGACACGTAGACCAGCTAACTCCTGGATTAGAGTGAGGCCAGTGGACATAACTGTTGTATAAGAAGTGGTGATGTTGCAGAAGTGCCTTAGTGACTCTGTTATTTATAGCAGCAGTCCCTAACCTTTTTAGCACCAAGGACTGGTTTTGGAAGACCATTTTTCCACAGACTGGGGTGCGTTGGTTTCAGGATGAAACTGTTCCACCCAGATCATCAGGCATTAGTTAGATTTTCATAAGGAGCATGCATCCTAGATCCCTCGCATGCGCAGTTCACAACAGGGTTCACACTCCTAGGACAATCTAATGCCACCACTTATCTGACAGGAGGCGAAGCTCAAGCAGTAATGCTCACTTGCCAGCCACTCACCTCCTGCTGTGCATCTGGGTTCCTAACAAGCCATGGACCAGTACCAGTCTGTGGCCCAGGGGTTGGGGACCCTTGATATAGGGCTTGGGCAATATGGGGGAATTAGGAACTACGAGATCTAATTTCCACATCCCCTTTTGTCACTGACTTCTTTGTCCCCTTGGGCAAACGTTGAGCCTACAACAATGAAATGGGGTTAGTAATCACAGACCACTTTTGATCTTGCCAGGATCTTGAGAGACCTGAATGTGTGATACCATGTCTGAAAGAGCTCTGAGCTACTTACAGCTGGTATAGTGCTAGTGCTGTTAGTTCCTACACATGATGTGGATGGCTGCTGCTGCTTGTTTATGATCACTTCCTTTGCCAGGACTGGGCCCCCTGATTCAGCTCTGGACAAGCAGTGAGGCATAAAGGCCAATGTGATAGCATAATTTAACTGCAGTAAAATCATTTAACTCCCTTTTTGGCCTGAGCATGTTTTTCTCCACAGCTGTACTTTAACTCTTTCCTAAGCTCTGACTCTTGGTCTGCTAGACAGATTTTAACTCCTGCTATACATTCTTCCCTTTGCGTGTGTGTGTGTGTGTGTGTGTGTGTGTGTGTTTTGTGAGCACTCTGTGTATAAGGAGCTAGGAAAAGAACTTGAGGAATTCTTTTTCTGTAAAGAACCTTGGCTGGGCATGGTGGTTCATGCCTGTAATCCCAGCACTTTGGGAAGCTGAGGCAGGCGGATCGTTTGAGCCTAGGAATTTGAGACTAGCCTGGCAACATGGCAAAACCCTGTCTCTACAAAAAAATACAAAAATTAGCTGGGCGTGGTGGTGGGCACCTGTAGCTACTCAAGAGGCTCAGGTGGGAGGATCATTTAAGCCTGGGAGGTCGAGGCTGCAGTGAGCTGTGATCGTGCCACCACACTTCAGCTTGGGCAACAGAGTGAGATCCTGTCTCAGAAAACAAAAACAAAAAACCAACCAAACCTTCAGGTAGATTTTTCAGTGAAAGATTATAAGCTTCCTGTCATTAACCAGAAATTTCCAGATTGCACCTAAAGGTGACCCTACATACAAGATCTAAGTGGGTACTTTTCCTCTGAGATTTTCAGGAGACCTTAATGTCTGCTTACATCCCCTGTTCTGGTGAGAGCTGCACTTTGCAAGCAGGAAAAACAGGCATGGAAGAATTAAGTAACTTATGTAGTGCTGTCTGACAAGTTCACAAGTGAGCTGCACCTAGAATGTAAATTTCCTTATAATACTTGCTCAACCAGAGTTCTTTCTTCTACCTTTAGTGCTCTAGCAATCAATAGTTGCTAGGCAAGGAAGGTATACAATAAGCACAACTGTGGACAGATACTAGTTTCGGATTTTTATTTAACCAGTGGGCAAACTGGAAAGACAAGAGCATGCTTTGCAGCATGAGGTCGTTTCTCTTTCTAGGAAATAGGACATCTGAAAGATATCTACTTAGGAACAGGTTAGGCTCTGAAGGATTCCAGGGTAATTCCAAGGTGACACTGCCTGAGAGACCAGTGAGGACCTAGAGTAAGCTAAGAGAAAACATTGTTGATGAAGACACTGATTTGGATCCATCCCTATACATGTGTACTATGCATTTGATCTTGCCTTCACTTGGCATTTTGTTACTTCTACTTTTCATTTCCATTGCAGTTGGTTGCCTCCTCTTGATTAGCTCCATATTATGCATCCTAGTGTGGGATGAGTGGTTGGGGTCAGTGGGTGACTTTGGTTTCCCAGATTGTCCCTTCACTGGCATCCCCAGAATCTGGTGGAAAAGGCCTGTGAGCTCAGACACCTCTTTGCTCTGAGCTCACAGCAGGCCCTTTGCATGCAGGGAGTAGTGGGTGAGGAGGATCTACTTGAGGTGTTTGTAGCTTAAATGGTGATGGAATTAGGAGGCTCACAGTTCTGCCTACTCTTTGGCCAAACCTCCTAAAGGAGTACTCAGGAGGAACCTTTTGAGAAGTGAAAATTCTAAGCATAATGAAATTCCATAAGCATAGGCAGTGTTTTATAGTATTAGGCTAATAGATTCTTAGATACATTAAAATATTCTTTGACTAGGTCTAGACATAGCACTTAATAATAGTGTGCTCAACATGGAAACACATTTCCAGAATGTGAGAGTAGTTACTAGGCAGAAAAGAGACTAGGGTGGTGATGGTCTGGAAACTTTGTCCCATCACTGTCAGATAAGGAAGCCAGGGAGATTTAGTGTGAAGGAGGGGAAAACATGGTATAAACAGTTTGGGGAAAAAACAAAACAAAACAAAACCCAGCAGACTATGGTTTGAGGAGCAGAACCAGGGATAGGGATGGCAATTTTGGATCAGTGTCAAGAAAAACCTTGATGCCAGATAGAGAGCAGTCCAGCAGCGGAATGGACACAGTGACCTTCCCTTCACCTGTGTTGCTCAAGCTGAGATTAAATTGATGGTGAGTGGTGGCTACTGCCATCCTGATGTGTGCAGAATTAATGCAATTTTGTTCTAGAGGGCAGCTTTGTCTATTGAAATGTATTTGTGTTGTTTCTCTGCTTGACAAAGTTGGTATGAGAGAGCAGGCTTTTGTAATGATGCTCTAAGAGGCTCCGGATTTCTGGGCGTGATGGGAATACATTGTGGACATTGTGTGAGTTGAAAAGAGGCCCATGCTATGCAGATCTCTGGGACATCTCTAGATGTGATGTTACTTTTCTCTTCCCACAGGCCAATGGCCATGTGTCTCAGGATCAAGAGGAACCCGTCTACCTGGAGAGCGTGGCCAGAGCACCTGCTGAGGATGAGACCCAGGTGGGGCCTCTGCTCGGGTCTGTGTCTTCACCTTTGCTCTTTCACTGGTGTTCTTAGGAACCTCTTCGGGTGGAGAGAGAATAAATGTGTGATGATAGTGCTTCCGAAATTATATTTTTGGGATAGGGTTTAGTGTTAGTGTTCCAGGTTAACTTGTGAAACTGTCAGTGTGTTTATAAGGAGTTGTGAGGTCATAGTGGAGACTGAGAAGCCTCATGGCCAATTATATTTCCAGTCTCTTGACTTTCCAAGAGCTGCCAGAGGGCAGGCTTGTGCTGCTGCTGTGAAAATCTTGTTCTTTTCTCCTGCTTCTAGCACACTGTAGCCATTGTCAAGGGAAGGAGGTCAGACAATTAACCAGGCAGGGCCAGTCCAGAGCACAGACCAGGGAGCTGTGGCCAAGATTGTGTACAGAGGAGTACTTGCCAGGGAAATGTGCCTCTTGTGGGCAAGTAGAAGTCTCCAGGGGAGAAGGGCCAGCACCATGCTGGGTTTCATGTGCAGCCATATTTAACCTCTACAGGACCCTGTGGGGTATGACTGCTCTCTCCCCTTTATGGAGGGGCAAACAGGCTCAGAGTGGTAAGCAACTTGCTGGATATTATTTAGCATTAACCAGCAGAGCAGTCAAGATTCAAAATTAGGGTCATATGACTCAAACCAGCGCTCCTTCTACCATACTTCTATCTAGTACTGTGTCACACTGATTGGTTGGTCTGTGTCTGTTTGCTCCTAAGCACAGAATCATGGGTCAGGAAGAGATTCTAGTAAATTTTGCAATGCAGAGCCCCATGCCAGGTACTCATCCTGTCTCTGTTCCTACCTTTCATGAGGTCAGTCACCAAAATTATGATGTGGTGAGTGCTTTGGGGTCCTTGGAGAAACAGCTTGAGGAGGTAAGAGCTGAGCACACTGATCTCTTCTTTGCCATTGCAGTCTATTGACTCAGAGGACAGCTTCGTCCCAGGCCGAAGGGCCTCTCTGTCTGACCTGACTGACCTGGAGGACATTGAAGGCCTGACAGTGCGGCAGCTGAAAGAGATCTTGGCTCGCAACTTTGTCAACTACAAGGGCTGCTGTGAGAAGTGGGAGCTGATGGAGAGAGTGACTCGGCTATACAAGGATCAGAAAGGACTCCAGCACCTGGGTGAGGGGCTATCTGCATGGTAGCTATACAGAGCTCAGAAGTGTTTGCTGTCACTCCAAAGCCTGATGGCACTGACTTGACTCAATTTCCACACTTTTAGCCATGGAAGGAGACACCTTACATATCTGCACCATCTAATAATAGCTGTCATTTGTGGTTGAGTGTCAAAACTAGATTAGGCATTGCATATATTTATTCCTTAGAGCAACCTATGAAATAGACATTATTAGCATCACCCTTTTACCATAGAGCCCAGTTTTAACTGAGAATTTTCTGGTCTAAGTCCATAGCCTTTCTCACCATATGCTATCCCCTCCCTACTCACCACCACCTTGTAAGTTTTCTTACATTAGCATAAGAATGCTTGTTCTGAAGATTTGGGAGGTAGAAAATGAATCTACATACATAGTAGGAGAAGGTATATGTTCTGTCCGCACTTGGGCTTTTCCTTTTGTTCATTTCCCAGGGCATTTTACACTGTATCATTTAGCAGATGCCCAGGAAAATATCTGGGTCTGTGGTTAAATGAGTTCAGGGAAAAATACCTCATACTGTATCTTCATTACTGATTTATGGTAGATTTTTATATTAAAGGCAGTGAAGTCCTGCAGAAGAGAAATGTGTTTTGGCTGTTTTGAACTTAGCATTTCCTGAAATTATTTCACCACAGAATCTTCTCCTTTCCTCCCATCCCCAATTGATTCAGTTCCTACAGAGCAACATACTGATTCCTTACTTGGTAAGAGTGGTCGAAGTCAGATTTCAGGCTGTCTTCTACCAGTAGCTCAAATTTATCAGTGTTAGGGGACATCTGACTGACTCTTCACCTGATTACAGACTGAGGACTACTGTCTGTTTTCCCTTTGGGATTGTTTCAAGAGTCTTCTCTTGAGTTGTCAGGACCTGGGGAACAGAACAGATGACTCCACGTGGGAATTTTATCCAGATTCCCTGACTGACTGAAACAGCTAGATAGTTCATTCTTTCTTGACTTTATTGCTGGCTTCAAAATAGAAAAGCATATTGCGCATATAAAGTATCCTTCTACTTGGCAGTTTGTGCAAACTGATGGAATACATTTTTCTAAGGGTAGACCAGGGTGCAATGGCTCATGCCTGTAATCCCAGCACTCTGGGAAGCTGAGGCAGGTGGATCACTTGAGATCAGGAGTTCAAGACTAGCCTAGGTAACATGGTGAAACCCCGTCTCCACCAAAAACAAAAAATTAGCTGGGAGTGGTGGCATGTGCCTGTAGTCCCCAGGTACTTGGGAGGCCGAGGCAGGAGAATCACTTGAACCCAGGAGAAAGAGGTTGCAGTGAGCCAAGATCATGCCACTGCACTCCAGCCTAGGCAACAGAGTGAGGCTCCATCTCAAAAAAAAAAAAAAAAAAAATAGATGCTTTGTGTGAGTTCTGAGCATGTATAGTGAGTAAAGAGGGCTGATGTCCATTTAGGCTCTTGGCAGGCCTGGTTCCCAGCAGGGAGTGGTAAGAGTTCAGAAACGATGTCAGGGCAGTAAGAGACTTTGTTTGTACCATCATGCCATCACCTATTCAGACTTCCTTCTCTTTCCTTTTCAGTCAGTGGTGCTGAAGACCAAAACGGTATGTAGTTGTTTCTGTTTGGGAATGGGTTTAGGCTCTTTTGTCCTCTTCAACCCCAATCCCTTTAGTAGTCTTAAGAATTCTGAGCATTTCAGCCTCCAGAGAGAGGGTGTGTTGGAAACTCACAGAGACCCAGGGGGCCTCTCACCATCTTTAGAAATTCTCTCTGAGGCCAGCCGTGGTGGCTCACGCCTGTAATCTCAGCACTTTGGGAGGCTGAGGTGGGTGGATCACAAGGTCAGGAGATTGAGACCATCCTGGCTAACACGGTGAAACCCCGTTTCTACTGAAAATACAAAAAAATTAGCCAGGCGTGGTGGTGGGTGCCTGTAGTCCCAGCTACTCTGGAGGCTGAGACAGGAGAATGGCATGAACCCGGGAGGCAGAGCTTGCGGAGAACCGAGATCGCGCCACTGCACTCCAGCCTGGGCGACAGAGTGAGATTCCGTCTCAAAAAAAAAAAAAAGAAGTTCTCTGTGCTCCCTGTGTAGGAAGCAGCGTGGAGCATATCAGGGGTAGCCTGACTGATGTGTATGTCTCCACTAAAACAGAGAAGGGGTGGCATGTATCACACTCAGCTCATTTTTAAAAAATCCTGGTGTGTTCAGTTCTGGTCTGAGTAGGGAGGGTCTCTGTGTGCACCTTCTGGGGAATCAGGGTGTTTGGCAGCTTCTGGTACTAACCAAAAAGAAAGGGTGGTGACCTAAGACAGCCCTGCCTGTACAGGGCCGGTAATGGTTAGAGCTACTCTGGAGCTAACACATGTGCTACTCTCTGGGCATAAGCTATATATCTCAGCTCAGCTGCCATTCACTTAAAGACCACGCTGGGCCCTCAGGTACTCCCAGAACACACTGCAGAACTCCTGACCATCTGTGGGGACATTCTGAAATCTGCTATGTGTTTTCAAAAAGCCTCAAGGGTATGTGGTTGTGAACTCCCTCCCAAGAGAGAACGTTCTTAGAGTAGTCTTGGACTAGCCTGCAAGCATTTTAAAACTATTTCAGAAGACTTCCCAAATTTATTTAGTAAAATGGCCTTTTGCTCAGAATGGGCATCAGACATAAAAAACAGCTGAGCTTTTCTCAATTCCCCAAAACCATTTGGAGTTCTAGACCTACCCCCACCATCCCTCCCCCCAGCATCACCTGCTACCAAGATCAGGCTGATCTACTTGGTGCTTCCTATCTTTGTCTGATTCCCTGGGAGAATGCTGACAGCTGAGTTAATGCGTTTGTTGTTACTCCTCAGAGAATGAGTAATTGAAAATTATAAATTATTCCCACTCATCTTAGGTATTTGTAGTCTCTAAACTTCTGTTAGGGCCAACAGCACCTCAAAAGAGGCAAATAGGTTTCACTCCCTTTCACATCCAGCCTACCTGCTAAGGGGAAGTATTTTTTAACTTTTGAATAGTCCAGAAAAGAGAAAGTATAGATGCAATAAGGGAGAATTCCTCTATGGGGTGGCCAACCCCCAGATGGTAGAGGTGACTTGTGTGAGATCAGTTCCTTTTTATGGGTACCTACTTCAGGCTACAATTTAAGACATGTTGTAGATGGCTGGGCTTTTGAACATGACTTTTTCTGTTTGGGTCAGCTCTACTAGGATACTAGTCATGCCCACTATATTCTGCTAGTGACACAGGCCAGTTAGCATTTATTGAGAACTCTGTGCACTTGGCAGTTGATCTCTGTGGATAGTTTATACTCTTAGGGCAGTTAGGCAGAAGGCCATTCTAGAGCAGGAGCTGTGGGGCCAGCCTGCCTGGGTTTGCATCCTGGCTCCTCGACTTAGCAGCTGTGTGCCCTTGGGTAAGCCACTTATTTTTTTGCCCCGGTTGGCCTCATCTATAAAATGAAAATAACAAGAGGTCCTACTTCATAGTTTTTGTGAGGTTTCAGTGAGTTAATACATGCAAAGCTTTCAGGACCCTGCCTAGCACACGGTAAGCATTCAGTAAATGTGGGATGTTGTCATTCCCTTGGGAAGATGTTCATTCATCAGACATTTAGAGTACCTACCATATGACTGGCACTGGGGGCTTCAAAGATGAGTATCTAACCTCGGAGCATGGAATAAATGCTAAGCATATAATTGTAAAAATTGATTGAATATGTAGAATTAAAGAGCTCACAGTCTACTGGGGCAGTAAGTAGGTAAACTCAAAATTTTAATCCAATGTGATAAACAGTCATGGGAGTATAAAAAAGTTTTGTGGGGGTAGAAAGAGGGAGCAATAATCTCTGCCAGGCTTCTCCACCAGGAAGTTTCCTTAGGAAGCCTGGGAGTAGTTCGTGAGATAGCAGAGGGGTCCCCCATGAACCTTGACTTTATTACATGGAGGATATGTTTATAGATAAGCCATGTGATCCTTAATGAACCATTCACCACAGTTCCATTTCTATCTAAACTTTTCTGAACCAGTTTTATCTTTTTAGCCTGTTCTGCCTCAGGGGATAATGAGTCCCTAAGTGCCACTCACACACTCACTGTATTATAGCCTTAGCTGTCTGAAAATTATTTCTTTTAAGCTTTGAGAACTTTGTCTTAGTTCTCATGTTCTGGGATGTATTTGATCCACAAGTACTGTACTTTTCAAATCTATACCTGTTGGAGGGGAGGAAGTGTGGATTAAACAAGTAACCCGAGTTGGTTACTGAGGAAATGCTTCCTTGGAGGAGCTGTATTTGAGGGAAGCCTGTGCATTGGGAGTTTGTTCACAGTGTACCTGTTATCTCCCACCTCCCTCCCCCAGGTACTCCTATATACTTAAGACAGTCTCCTCACTTACTCCTCTGCCCCTTGTTTTTTGCCCTGTGTGTTTGTACAGGGGGAGCAGTACCATCAGGCTTGGAGGAGAACCTGTGTAAGATCTGCATGGACTCACCCATTGACTGTGTTCTGCTGGAGTGTGGCCACATGGTAACCTGTACCAAGTGTGGCAAGCGCATGAATGAATGTCCCATCTGCCGGCAGTATGTAATCCGAGCTGTGCATGTCTTCCGGTCCTGAGAGCTTGCATCGGTTTCTTCAGTGCCTTACAGGGAAATAGCCTGGGGTGTCTGGGCTCAGGGTTGGCCAGCTTGCAGAAGAGCAAGCTAGTAGAAATACTGCAGTGTTCCCAAGACCAGGGCAAGCAAGATGCATGTCACCCCTGAGCATGCCTGTCTTGCCACAGGGGTGTACCTCTTGGCTGACAAAGCCCAAGGCCAGTGGGAACTTGTATAAATCACATGGGTATGTTCTTGGTTCAGTGATCTTGGAGTGATGATGGTAACTGATGAACAGAGAACTTTCCAGAACTTGGGTCCTGTCTTTCTCCCTGAACCTAGACACAGTTTCACCCCCTCCCCTGTACCCAGCCCATCCCCTCCCCACATGGGAAATGCTTGCCCATGTGTTTCATCAATCAGAAGTCCTCCTGCCCAGCACATTTGGATTTAAATTTCTGGTCTCCAGCTTTCTGTGCTTTAACTCTTTGCTAAAGTCTCTTGCTACACTGCCTAAATCCATTTATTTCTTTGGACCAAAAATGTTAGTTTACCAGACCGATAGTGGTCCTTAGGACAGATTTTAGACCAGTAAACTTATCTTTTGTGAGAAATGAAACACAAATGCTATAGAAAAATTTCAAAGTTATTTGGAGTTGCTTCCTTAAATGCTGGGATTGGAAGCTGTTGGTCTCCTGACCCAACTCTGGGAGCCAACAAAACATCAGGCTCCCAAACTGCTGGGAAATTTGTTTCTGTCTGCAAGGGAGAGTGCGTGCATAATCCCTGCTGCTGCTTCTCTTGGGACCTGATTTGCACCATCCTTAGTTTATGTGGAAAGGGGACGCAATGGGTGGAGGCAGTGGCCTTCTGCTTAATATTGACTTGGCTTCTGATCCTTTTCCTAACTCGAAGGAGTCTTAGGCTATTTTCCCCTGAGAATGAAATCCCTCCCTAATCCATGGTAGTTTTAAATTTGGTCTCATTGAAGAAATAGATTTAGGCAAAGAGCCTGTGCTCTTCTCTGGCCAGACTTCTCTTAAAGTTCCTGGAGAGCAAACGTTAAGACAGCACTTAAGAGCTTTCAGGAGGTACTGAATGAGACTGGATTCTGTTGTGAGCCGACAGTTCAAGTCTTTATTTCCCAGGTTGGTGGGGAGTAAGGAGACCCTACTTTCATTTCCTTTCCTAGCCTACTGATTTTTGGGGGCAGGTCAGGGAGAAAGCATTTTCTTTTTTTTTGAGAGTCTCTGTTGCCCAGGCTGGAGTGCAGTGGTGCAGTCTTGGCTTACTGCAACCTCCATCTCCCAGGTTCAAGCAATTCTCTTGCCTTAGCCTCCGGAGTAGCTGGGATTATAGGCGCCCGCCACCACGCCTGGTTAATTTTTGTATTTTTAGTAGAGATGGGGTTTCACCATGTTGACCAGGCTGATCTCCAACTCCTGACCTTGTGATCTGCCCACCTTGGCTTCCCAAAGTGCTGGGATTACAAGCGTGAGCCACCACACCCAGGAGGAGAAAGCATTTATTCTAGGCTCTTTAGGAAGGACCATACAATGAGTGAGTGATTTTTTTGAACACCCCTAGAGGAGCTGGAGGGCTTAAGAGTTTGCTGGAGAAGCGTGGCCAAGCACAAAACACATTATCAGGAGAGCAGTGTTTTCCCATTACCAATGGATAAACTATGCAAACCCTAAATGCCTTGGCAGACAACTCCCACCCCTTATCCCTCCCATGCAGCTGAAAAATCTGAGACTAGAGCCAATCATGACACTGGATGGCAGAGGGAAACCTCTAAAGGGACTTATTACATTGGTACAGACATATTTATGCTTTCCTTCCATCACCAACCACTAAACCCCTTTGGAGGAATGAAATAACTGCATAAAGTAGTTGTCAGCTGAACACTGGGCCACTTACCTCAACATTATACAAAGTCCTGGATGATTTGATTCTGAACCACAGCCTTTGCAGGAGTTGGGGGAATCAGATTTGCTCATGAAGACATCCCTTTCCGCTTTTCTCATGGGCAGTAAATACTATCGTTTACAATGCCTACCAATTTAGCAAAGGATCATTCATTCAGCTGCTCAGTTCCTCTGTAAAACAGATCTATGTATGTGCAATTCAGTTAAGATCTAGCAGTAACTTAAGGGCAGAAGCTGGCCCTCTACTTACAACCTGCTTTCTCTGCTGAAGCCTTACCTCCTCCTCTAACCCGAAAATAATACACTGATAGCTGGTTAGTAACCTCAGTAAGAATTAAAACTGAGGTTGTTTACTCATTTTGCCTTTTAAGTCTTTTATCCCCTTTTGGTGAAAGTTTCCCTTTAGGAAAAAAGGTGTCAAACAACCCTGATTTTTTTTTTTTTTTTTGCATCATTTTTATTACACCAAATAAAAGTTGGGAGTTCCAGGATCCCATTCCAGTTCATATTTAACCAAGATCTAAAATTTAATTTTTTAAAATCTTTGAATCTTCCCTCCTGCCCCTCATGGATCCTTGGTTTTAATTATCATGGAAACATCTAATTCTTACAATTATTCCGTAGCTTTTGCTGATTGCTCTGAAATTTCAGTTAAGACTTGTTTCAAAAGACAGATAGCTGACTGGTTCATAATACATTGGAATAGTTGGATCCAAACTAATAAGAGTAAGCTGTACAGGAACTAGTGCTCAATATACATTGTATAAATTTGTGGAAATTTCTTGGATGTGAATTGTTACTTCAAGTGGCTTACATTAAGATTTTCTCAGACTTACTTGGAGGTTAAAGCAAATCCAAATGTGTATTATTTTGTTACAGAGCTCTGCTTTATAATTTTGTAATAAAGTTTTAATACAGACACCTGTCTTGTCTGGTGTGAGGATGTTAGAGGTTGATAGCACTGACAAAAGAGCCTGACAGTGGTTCACGCTATAATTTCAACACTTGAGGAAGCCAAGGTGGGAAGACTGCTTGGAGTTTGAGACCAGTCTGGGCAATGTAGTCAGACCTCGTGTCTACTTAAAAAAACAGAAAAGCCAAAAAAACAAAAAATTAGCCATGCATGGTGGTGCATGTGGGTAGTCCCAACTACCTGGAAGGCTGAGGTGGGAGGATCACTTGAGCCAGGAGATTGAAGCTGCAGTGAGCTCTGATTGCCACCACACTCCAGCCGGGGCAACAGAGTGAGACCCTGTATTAAACAAACAAACAAACAAACAAAAAATTGACAAAATAACTGATAAACCACAAGCTAATCCTGGGATGTGCACATGGCCTGGGATTAGCCTGTGGTTGGGTGAAGTGACAAGATGCTCAGTGTTGTTGTAACTTGCCCAGGACCACAAATGTAATATGTGGAAGAGGCCATGGAATAGCCTAGAAGAGAATGAGAGCTGGGTAGGAAAAGGATGAATCCCAAGACCAATTGGGTTGAAGCACCAAGTTCAGATATTTACACTGATCTAGAAGAGATGGGCCTTAAAGATCTGAAATGGAAAGGAATCAGGACAGCTAGTGTGCCCAGTTAGGTCTTCAGGTTACCCTGGGAGATACATGGTACCTTTTGGATACAGCTGTAGTACAGTTGGACTATGGCTCAGAAAAGGTTGGCTCAGGCTGGGCGCCATGGCTCATGCCTGTAATCCCAACACTTTGAGTGGCTGGGGTGGGTGGATGACTTGAGGCCAGGAGTTTGAGACCAGTCTGGATAACATGGCGAAACGCGGTCTCTACTAAAAATACAAAAACTTAGCTGGGAGTGATGGTGTGTGCCTGTTAAGTCTCAGCCACTCGGGAGGCTGAGGCATGAGAATTGCTTGTGAACCCAGGAAGCAGAGGTTGCAGTGAGCTGAGATTGCACCACTGCACTCCAGCCTGAATGACAGAGCAAGAGTCTGTTAAAAAAAAAAAAAAAGGTTGGCCCAGCCTCGTGACAGACTGCTGTGTTGTGCACAGGCTTGTACAAACCTCCCTGACCAGGCACCCAAGGCGCAGGGAAAAGACTCCCAAGAATGCAGCCCCTGGGAGAACAAGATTATGTGTCCATCTGCTCTGTGACTGAGAAAGGAATCTTGCCAAAAGGGCATAAAGGATCAAGGATGAGCCCCAACACTTTGCTCACATTGCCCTAGGGAGCTGACCTGTTCAGCGCCCAGTGATGACTTCTCTGCTTGATGCCAGCCAGCAGCATGTAAAGGTTCAGAAGAGGGAGGCCTCCAGCATTTTGCTGGAGAGATTTATGATGATGATGTTGAGGGTTGCATTGAAATATATGAAAGAAATACATGAAAGGATACAAAATAGTATATACAGTCAGATCTCAGCAGCAAAGACTAGAAGAAAATACATAAAAAACCACTGACATTGAAATGGCAATAACACACACTAAGGCAGAGAAGGGACAAGATGATCACCTGCAGCCAGCAGAGCCCCTTTCCTGTGAGTGTGCACTCTGGGTGTAAGCAACCAGTAAGGGCAAGTGGGGCTGGGTCCAGGTTGGAGAGGACAGTGCCTTTGGCAGGATCCTGAGGAGACAGTCTTGTTCTGCTGCCCTGTCCAGTTGTTTGGCCTGAGGCTGAAGAAATGGAAATCTATGTAGGTCAGTACTCAAAAGAGGAGCAGCTTTTTGTCTCTATAGAGGATGGAATAAAAAGAGTACCTTATTCCTAATACTGAAGCCAGGCTGAACGGTGCCTATTCAAAAACACCAAATGTCCTGGGCTACAGTCAGGAAAGTAACCCCCTCCCCTGTGCTGTCCCTACTCCAACATACACATTTTAAACAGTAGGTGGAAGCCAAAGTCAATCAGATCAAATCTGGGCCGGGTGGGGGCGGGGACGGTCATGCAGTACTCCTTGATCTTACAAGCCCAGAGCCTGCTAATTTGTTCATAAGGAGAGAACTGACCCTCAAAAGCCAGGACTGGGACATGGAAGCCAATTTACAACCGTATGGTGTCCTGATGAGCCTGCACTCAGAGTGGAGTGTTAGCTGAAACATGCAAACCTGCAACTGAGGGTTCTAAAATCATAGGCTAGGCCCTTCTCCCAGGTAGGGTCTGGACATGCAAACCAGCGGTGACGTTCCCAACTCTAGATAACTATGTGGTAGGCTGTGGGCTAAGTGCTTTACATAATGTTGCTCGGGACAATAGGACAACCCTATGATTTAGGTGCAGTGGCTATCCCCATTCTACTTGGAGGGATTGAGGCTTAGATGTTATATAACTTGCCTAAAGTTAAAGCCATTAAGTTTCAAGACTCTGATTTGAGCTCCATCTATACCTGCACTGTCCAGTGTGGTAGTCACTAGTGACATGTGACCATTTGAAGTTGAATTAAACTAAGAACTTCAGTTCCTTAGTTGTGCTAGCTTCATTTCAATTGCTCAGCAGCTATCTGTGGCTAGTTTGGTTGGACAGTGCAGATTTATGGATATTGCCACTGCTGCAAAAAGTTCCATTGAATAGCACTTGTTTACACTAAATTGTCTTCCTTTTGTTCTTCAAATAAATCAGCCTCAGGTAGCACAGGAGCTGTTCTTTGTAAGCAGGTTGTATGGATCTGTTCTCAGGTGTGGATTTTTATTCTTTTTTTTTTTTCTTGAAGATATGGAGTATATTTTAAGAAATTAAAAACTAAGAAAAAATGCCACTCAACATTGTTGGTATTATCAATAGGTCAGCAGGGAAAAAAAAATACTGTGATAAACTTGTCTCTCTGAACCAAGAAGAAATTCTAGTCCAAGCTTCAATATGCTTCCTGTGTTTTTCGCTAGGTATTTCTTTTACTGCCGCTCTTCATTCTTTCCCACATTTCATATTGGAGGATTGGTACAGCCTGTAAAACTTCATTGACAGGAACAAATCCAGTATGCACTGATGTCTTCTCAAAGGCACTCTAACCCATCAGATAGCCCGGCAGTTTCATTCACATGAATACTCCAGCCATGAGAAAACTCAGTAGGACACAGACGAATCCAATGAATAGAAGAAAAAAAATCGATTGAGTTTTGGGATATTTGGTGCGTTCGATTGGTCCAGGATTATGAAACCTAAACCTCCCATTGTGAACAGGAAGCTGGATGCAAGTCCTTCCATAATATACTCTCCATTTACTCTGTAGGCCAAGAAAGCTACTGGCCTTTGATGCCCACGTTCATCAGCCAATACTTGGGGGGTCAACAATATCACAGAATTATTCCTCCAGTCATGAGGAAGACACCACCACCAGAGCATACACAGTCATGGCTGCTGGCAGGTGCAGCCAGGGTGACTTAGCTTCAGGTTGGGACACTCAAGCACTAAGAACGGGACACGGTACAAAGTCTCCACGTTGGTGGCAACAAGGGCTGTTCTTGGCCTCAAGCCCCACGTGGATTTTTATTCTTAAAGAACAGTCTTGTTTCCAGGTTTTGGGGAGGCAGATCTTCCTGGAGCCCTCTATCCCTCCAGAGGAGTGACCCAAGTAACTTCCCTTTCTTCATAAAGGCCCCATTGTCCTACCTGACCCTAGTCCCCTCCCTTCAAACTGGGAATCCTCACTCTGTAATAGGAGAACACAGAGAAGAAAGTCAAAAAAGTTCATTTTGTTTTCTTTCACATGAGGCTTTGTTCCTGGCAAAGGGTGTCCGGCCGAACACAAGTTCTGCTAAATGGAAGCATTTCTGAGGGCAGTCCTTTAAATACGACTTTAAAATGAGCCTGGAAGTACAAAGGAACAGGCAAGGACGGGAGAGAAGGCTTTGCGGACAGAGCTGCCATAACCCAGCCTTTACTCCTTAATCTCTAGGGAAATTATTAGGGGTGTAGGTGGGGAAAGGACAAAGACAACTGCAAGATATTTTATTTATAAAAAAGGTAACTAAGCTGCTTTTCAAAGAAAACAAAAAGATGGTAAACCCAGCACCCAGATCTGAAAGATCTATTTAAACCCAGCAAGAGAAACTGACTTCAGTTGTGGCACCCACAGCAACTAATTCCTGGTCCAGAAGAGACCGTGGAGAACTGGTGGGTTTGGGAGAAGCAAGCCCATTCCCCCTATACTGTGTCTACCTGCCTCCAGCCTGAGTCCAGTCCAGTAGTATGGTAAAGGAGAGTATGGCCTGAGGGAGAGGGAAGACAGCAAACCTAGCAGGGAGCTACCAGTCTCCGTTTCCGGATACATGCCCAAATCCACTCTGGGGAGACCTGCTGGGCCGCAGGGTTCTTGTCCCTGCTACCCAGCACGTGCGTGGCTGAGGTCATATCAAATTCCTGTACCAGGTCCCCGTCGAATGCCACAAAGTAGCGTCTGAGACGGCTGAAGTCTGGTGTGGAGGGTGGCAAGTAAAGCCGCACTCCAGTGAAGATGTCCAACAGAACCTGCAAATGCAGAGAGGTCACGGTGGGGTCAGACCTACACTGGGTACAGATGGGTCTTCACCCAGATAAGCCCAGGACAGAATGAGGGAGCCTAGAGTTAGGACACAAGCAGAGGAGTTTACTGGAATACTATGCATCAATAACCCCACCCCTCCAGTCACTCCAAGTTATACAAGACTGACATGCCCCTCCATCCCTGCCTAGGGGAAAAGGAGAGGGGATGGGCCTTGACATCTGGGACCTGGAGATGGGAAGAGCATATGTGTGTAAGAGCCACCCAGTCATGGTGGGCAGGCAGAGCTGGCTCTGACTCAGTGCCCCCAGATTCAGTGATGTCCCCTGAGACCAAGCAGTCTACTCTGTACAACCTGCTAGACTGAAGGGTCAGGAGTCCTGCTTACTACTCTCAATGGGTTCAAGGACTTCAGGCTGGGAAGAGAGAGGGGAAAGGTTTCTACAGGTCTGTTGGGGACCGAGTTCAGGACCTGAGTTGTCAGACTTCTATGCTTACTCCTGGATGGCGGTGGGGAGAGTGGGGGTGCAATGACATGGGTGTAAATTATGTTTACTTCTCTATCTGTCCTTTGAGCCATCAGCTCCCCCAGAGTTGAGCCAGTACTAAACCTAGTTCTTGGCATCAGAAAGTGCTCAAAAGAGGCCAGGTGCGGTGGCTTATGCCTGTAATCCCAGCACTCTGGGAGGCCGAGGCAGGCGGATCACTTGAGGTCAGGACTTCGAGACCAGCCTGACCAACATGGTGAAACCCCGTCTCTACTAAAAATACAAAAATTAGCTGGGCATGGTGGCACATGCCTATACTCCCAGCTACTCGGGAGGCTGAAGCAGAAGAATCGCTTGAACCTGGGAGGTGGAGGTTGCAGTGAGCTGAGATTGCACCACTTCACTCCAGCCTGTCAGACAGAGCCAAACTTGAGGGGGAAAAAAAAAAAAAAAGTGCTCAGGAGATGTTGCCAAACCCAAGACTGACAAGTAAGTGTAAAAGGGAAAAGGTTCCTCAGGTGGGAGGAGAGTCACCAAGCCAGTGCCCTCTCCCCTTCTTATTGCTCGCTGGACCTGCTTCCAGCCTGACCACAAACTCACAATGCTGCATTCCCACACCCAGACTGGGCTTTCCCATTTAATGTAAATTTTGACTTGGGGCCAGCAGCTGAGTGAGTCCCTGCAGTCTCTCCTGGCTAGGCCGGGCTGTTCTATCTCCTGCCTGCTGGCACAGTTCTCCTTCCTCTCTGCTCACTGGCTCGCCGCCTCTGCAAGGCAACAAGAGGACACAGGGTGAGCAGCAGCACTGCTGACCCTGCCCACGACAGGAGCGGCGGCAGGCAGGGAAGAGGTTTAGCCAATGTTCCCCAAACACCTTTGCTCATCCTCTTTCAAACTTCTTGTGCAGAGGGTTAGGAACACAACCTGGGCTAAACTGGCCCACGTGGTGTGTTGCTGTTTTTACCCTCACCTTTGTTTGGCACAGGGTCTCATCAGCAGCCTTCCGCTTCTCCCCTACTTTCACTGGAGAAGACTTCATGGCCAGCTTCTCTCCCACCTTCACAGCAGAAGGCTTTGCAGTCAGCATGTTGCCTGAAGGACAGAGAGGAAGTTGGACGTGGTGGTGCACACCTACAGTCCCAGCTACTCGGGAGGATCAATTGAACCCAGGAGTTCGAGGCTGCAGTGAGCTATGGTCGTGCCACTGCACTCCAGCCTGGATGACAGAGTGAGACCCTGTCTCTAAAAAAACATAAGATACAAAAGAACTAAGAGGGTAGGGATTGCTGATAATGCTCCCTGCAGTCAGGGGCAGTAAGGGGAAGGACCAGGGCCTTTCTCTGCTATGCGCACAGGTGAGAGGGGAGTGAAGAGTTACCAGCTAAGCCCTTTAGCTCAAAGGTAGCTTATTCCCTGGTCAGACTGGCTGTCGCCAGGGTACTGCTCCATTCAGGTTTGCTGAGCAGATACAGGGTGCCCAGCAGAAGGGTCTCTGGCCCATGGCTGGACACACACCAGGAATGCAGTCCATGTCCACTGCAGTGGACATAGATAATCATGAGATCTCAGGGCTGGAATGTGAGACTGCGTCCCTGCCCTCGAATCTCCGCCCCTCACACCACCCTCTTCACCATCCCAGCCCCTCCCTATCCTTACCGCCTTTGCTGTTGGAGTTACTCAGCTTCCCTTCTGCTTTCTTGGTACTGGCAGAGGGCTTGCTGGGGGCCTTGCGGGACACAGCAGACCCTGAGGGACCCTTATTCTCTTCACTGCTACCCCCTGTAGTGGAGCTCCCCTCATCTCCAGCCACTACAGTGAAGTCTGCCTTCTCCTTGGACAACTGGTACAGTTCCTGAGGCGGGGAGGGACAATGTCAGAGGGTTTCATTGCCTTCCCAGACTGGCCTCAGAGGTGATGTGTGTGGTATGTTTTAGGCGCATGTGAGAACAAAGATGTGAGAAAGATAAAGAGCAAGGAAAAGGAGTTGGCTTCCTTGGTACCATTCCAAAGTGTGGCCCTATAGCCTGAGTAATCAGGGTACAAATCATTGTTCTCGGTACAGCAAAGCAGGGACTGAAGGCTGGGGCAACAGGAGCAAACTCTTATTCCCCAGACCAAGGGCTGCTCAGTGGGGCCTCGCAAATGCAAGGTTCTCTGCTCAGAGATGGAGGGAGAAGGAGGTCTAGTGCTGTGCCCCTGGCCCAGCAGCAGTTTGTTTCCCTCTCTAATTGCCCTCCTTGCTCTGCCACAGGAGAATGGGGGAAAAGAGAAGACAGAGGACATGTCAATGGTCCAGATGCCCAAGGCTCCAAGGCCTGGACAGTGGGGTGGAGAATACACATACAACCTAAGAGCTGCTACCTTGAGTTGGGGAAGGTTAGTGGCAGATTTCCAGTCCTTATCATCTCGGATTCGGGTGCAGCGAGGGAATCGGATGGAGATCCCATCAGCTGTGTGAGCCTCCGATTTGGAGAATTCAGCCCCTGTGATCTCCCACACGGCAGCTTTCTGTCAGGAGTAAGTCAGCAGGTCATCACTGGTTAAGAAGATAGTATCAGTGGCCGGGCGTGGTGGCTCATGCCTGTAATCCCAGCACTTTGGGAGGCCGAGGCGGGTGGATCACCTGAGGTCAGAAGTTTGAGACCAGCCTGGCCAACATGGTAAAACCCTATCTCTACTAAAAATGCAAAAATTAGCTGGGCATGGTGGTGCGCCCCTGTAATCCCAGCTACTTGGGAGACTGAGGTGGGAGAACTGCTTGAACCTGGGAGGCGGAGGCTGCAGTGAGCAGAGATCTTGCCACTGCACTCCAGCCTGGACAACAGAGTGAGACCCTGTCTCAAAAAAACAAAACAAAACAAAACAAAACAAAAAGATCTCCCAACCAGCTAGAAGCAATACAGAACAGTTAAAACCACAAAGGTGGCCGCGTGCAGTGGCTCACGCCTGTAATCCCAGCACTTTGGGAGGCTGAGGCGGGCAGGTCACCTGAGGTCAAGAGTTCAAGACCAGCCTGACCAACATGGAGAAACCACGTCTCTACTAAAAATACAAAATTAGTTGGCCGTGGTGGCACATGCCTGTAATCCCAGCTACTTGGGAGGCTGAAGCAGGAGAATCGCTTGAACCCGGGAGATGGAGGTTGTTGTGAGCCAAGATCGTGCTATTGCACTCCAGCCTGGGCAACAAGAGTGAAACTCCGTCTCAAAACAAAACAAAAAACAAAACAAACAAACAAAAAACCAAAGAAGGCTTTGGCTAGCAGCTGGGAAACTTGGGTCCCAGTTCTGCTGCTGCTGCTGCTGAATAACCTTAGGGAAGTCCTGTTTGTTCTCTAGGTCTCTTTCTTGGTCAGTACAAGAAGGGATTGGGCCAGATTACTTCTAGAACACACCCTTCGCGCTGAGTGGATAGGTACTCTCTTCTTCTTCTCTCTCTCTTTTTAAAAAGCAATTGTATTGCAGAAAGAATTCTATTCAAAATTCCTCAGAGTTGTCCGGCTGTCCCTGTGCCTATCACTTGGCTGGAAATCCAGATCCCCACCCCTGGGTGGACTTTCAGCGAGGTGAGATGGATTCTCTATGGCACTAGAGAACCTGCAAGCTAACTCTATGGGCTGGAGGACCCCAAGCCATTGGGTTGATACCTTTGGGTCTGGGACGATGAAGTCAGGATAGTAGATCTTGTTGACTTTCAGCCAGCTAGGTATTTTGCTGGGGTCCTACAGGAGAAAAGATGCTATTTTGGGCTGTTCCCAACCTGGATTAAGGCTTAAATCCCTTCTCCTGGTAATGAGATTATAAGAAGCCACTTAAACAGCTGACTCTTGAGCAATGTGATCCTCCCAGGCCAGAGTGGGTACGACCTAGAGGCATGCAAGCCATTTTCCACAAGGCGACATTCAGAGATTTTAAGGCCTAATCCTGCTCCCCTGAGCAAGCTGCAACCCTTCTTTCTGGGGAGACAGATAAACAATACCCGTAATCCCCAAAGCACAGCCTCTGTCTCAGTGATCATGGCCAGTCCAGAGGCCAGGGTCAACCAAGTCCCTTCCTCACCTTGCTGATCTTCACCATGTCTAGTTCATTCTGCAGGCGGGCAAGCGTGGCGTCATCATGGCCTCCTGCACACTTGGTGACTGTGCACCACTTCTGGCTCCCAGGGTCGTAGCAGCCCATGAGGAAGATTGACATCATGCCACCTGGGAGGGGAGTGTGAGATGAGTGTGGGTTGGAGGAGCCATCTCTGCCAGCCCCAAGAGCCCAGGAGAGGGAGCCCGGGGCCAGGGAGAAGACCTGGGTCCCAGCCGTCAGAGTGCCAGAGTTTACCTCTTGGAGCTACCTCTTACTGGCTGCGTAATTTTAACCTTTGTAAGCCCCGATTTCCTCTTTTGTAAATTAGGGATAATCACACCCAACGTGTTGGGCTGTGGGGCATTGAATTGTGTTGGACACATGACAGATTGCTTAGAAGTATTAGTTCCTCAGACTCCAGCTTCCTCTCCAGTCAGGAAAGAGATTTTCCCTGAGGAGAAAGCTGTCAGGTCCTGACAAAATAATTGGTGGTAAGCGTCCTTCTGCTAGGCTAGCATAGGGTACTCAGTGACTTCTCCCTAACCAAGTAAGCAGGCCAGCTTGGGGCACCAGATCCTAGGACTTCGGAAGTCATGACTGGCCATGCTGGCAGATCAAGCCAGTAACAAGGCCAGCCTGTACCTCAAGCGATGCCTTCTAAAACAGTACCACCCCAGTGGGCAGAAGCCACCCTGACCTTTGCTCCCTTGCCCATAGAAGGCCCCAAGGACCACCAGGTCAGCTGTGTCGGCCATGGCCCCCTCATTCAAATAGTCCTTCTTCACTTTCAGCCAGTGCCGCTTCCCAGGCTCATATGTACCCTGAGGTGAAGCAAAAGAGAGACCACAGAGTAGAAAGGCAACTCCATGAGGATGGGTTCACCCCTTCACTGCTACACACCAGATCTAGCCCAGTGCCCCTCCCTCAGGGGAAGAGCCCTCAGGCTCCAGGCTCTACAGGAGACACACAAACCAGCCCTCCAGATCCAGGACATATCTGCCCACACCCTGGAAAGGCTTCCCCAGCAGCCACCCCAACCACTGCAGGCTGCCACCGCCATCTCCTGGTCAGGGCTGGAAAGGCTCAGGGGAGAGGGCTGTGAGTGAGTCGACAGGAAAAAGCAAGCAGGGCCACCTTACCTTCACATCCTTCAGCACCAGCCCCTCCAATCCCTCCCGGATCACCCGGGTTATCATGTCAGCCAAGTCCGAAGCTTTCTGAGGGACAAGAGAGATGCTGAAGTTGGTGTGAGAGTGGAGAAGGTGGTGAGGGGGTTGTTCCTTTTCACACACTACTTAAGTGCCCAATGGAAACACCCTTACTTGAATATAAGGGACAAAGGGTTAGAAAGCAGGTTGCTTCTCATTCCAACGAGAGGGCTGCTGTGGCTTTGAAACACAGGGGGCTTACCTAGGAAGGATTTCCATGCCCTACCCTTCTGGGTGAAGACTAGCAGACAACATATACAACAGTCAAATGCAAACATTATGAGGAGGCTGCATAAGACATTAAGATTTATTCTTCCAGTTGCAGTTGACCCAAGGAGTTCTCTGCCCTGCTTTCAAACTTCTAGGACACTGCCTAGCGTAGGGTCTTCACTTACTGTGACTCGCTTCATTTCTGAGAACATGATCCGGTTTGGAATTTCAACCATGTTGTCATGAAGAAACTTCCGCCGCTCACACAGAGGCCTGAGGAGAACAGGAGAGCTGAGGTTAGGCCGGGATCCTCCCACCCTTATTAGGAATTCTGAGGAAGGAAGGGCCACAAGGATAAAGCTGCTACTTTAAGAAAGGGTTTGCCATGGATCAAAGACCTCATGTGTAACAGCTCTGCTGTCAAGGGCTGCAAGGGCTCCATCGTGACCGAAGATGGACAATTGTGAGCTGTGGCATAGAGCCAGTTCATAGTTGTAGTTCCTATTTCTACTTCATCAAGCGAGCCAAGGGAGAACTGGCCTCTAGCCCAGATTGTATAAATTCTGGTCCCACTTGAAAAGTGACTCCAACTCTCATTTTTTATCCCCCGCACCCTGCTTTGCCCCAGTCCCAAGGCCAACCCCTGGGTAGGCAGGCTGAGACAAGCCTCGGGACCCAAACCCCAAATCCTACCCCCACCAATTCCTTCCCTCTCTACTTCTTTCTCCTTCCCCGATCAAGGATGTGGCTGCTGCAGGAGGAACGGGGTAGAGATACATTTCTAAGTGAGGAAAGGGCTGATATTGGTTTCTCAGGCACAAGCATATGGATGCAGCTAAGTCAAGACTGCTCATTCTCTCCAAGATGGTCCCACCCATAGCCTCCCCTATAATCAGGAGCTTCCTGTTGTCAGTCTCTTCTGAAATCAAAACGTTTGAGCTGAAAACCATCTGCCTTATGCCCCCAGGGGTGTCATTGGAGAAATAAACTGAAACCCCATATGCTCACAGTCTATTTCTCTGCAATAGTCCATTTTGCTTTAGTAGAGAAACTTCTTTGGGGGTTTGGGTTTCTTCTGTGACTTAAGCTCTCAGAGACGAGATGGAGTCAACACGTGGGCTCTTTCTTACACTGAACGGGGAGCGGACCATGTAGCAATTGTGCTTCCTCTCAGCTCCCTCTTGCCATTGCCTTTGGCAAGCTCCTGAGTGCAAACGTATGTGCCAGCTGGTTCCCCATACCCTCCTTTCCAACCTGAAGCCCCCATCTTCCTCATCGAGGAAATGAAAACAGATTCCTGGCAGTTTCTGGGTTTAAAGATGCTAGCCAACTCACCTGTCCATCAAGCTGACATCATTAAAGTAGATACAATCAAAAACAAACAGGCAGACATTAGCATCCTGGAAGGCTGCTTTCTGTAAGGGAAAATGAGGTAGTAGGTATACAAAGAACAAAAGTCACAGAGCATGACAAAATAAGGAGTACCAGTCCACTTCTGGAGGCCCCCTAAGGCACCGAATGAAAAAGTCCTATTTCTGCTCTGAAGCCCCTGGGCCATAAGGGCACTGAGCAGATAGTGCTAAATGGAAACCAACCCAATTATAACTTGGCTCCCAATACCAGTCCCTTTTGAGGAGAAAAGCAAAAGACAAAAAACCAAACCAGAAACAGGTCAGAAGCGAAGAATAAGGCCCACACTAAGTGATATTTCCTTCCTTTTCAGACTGCAGCGTGCATCCACATGTACATACTCATTCATTCTTGCACATATAGCCCTGAGGCAGTACCTTGTGCACTCCCAGAGTCCCAAAGGGCAGTGGTTTGCCTGTCTTGTTGTCAATCAGAAGCACCTCAGAATCCAAGATCATGCTGTGTCCCCCAGGAAAAGCCTGGGGGATGTAGTCCTTAAAGTGGGCTACCTGAAAGCAGAAGGGGAGCTTTGGTGAGGGATGACATGGCAGCAGGGACCCCAAACCATGCCATATAGGGCAAAGCCTGGGCCCCAGATGGGATACAGAACAACATGTGGAAGGCCCAGCTAATGCGCAAAACATATAGCTAGGCCTTGCGAGCCACCTGGACAAGAGGGAGAGGCCATCTGTTTCAGTACTTCTGTCCAGCCCCAGGAAGAGGTCAGCCCATGCTGAGTCACTTTCTATGGGCTGTAGAGAAGGTACAATTTTTGAGGCAAATGGAAGAAACAGAGAGATTAAACCTGTTGGGGGAGGAGGAGGAGGGTGGGTGGGCAGAGATTAGTGCCTACTGTGGAACATGTGTGACTGTCAGGCTGGGGATTGGATTAGGGGAGAACAGACTGCTTGAAAACAGAAAGGTAGAAATGAACCCCCTCAGGTGCAACAAGGAAACTTGAGCAGTGTCTTCTCTGAGCGGGAGCCCTGAACCCACAGCCATCACTACCCAGGATGCTTAGAGCAGGAACAGGAAAGGCCAGCACATCCATGCCATTCCCCTTCAATCCCTAACCTAGCCCTTTAAGAACCCAAATCACAGGAGAGGCAAAGGATGAGTGAACACTGGGTAAGGGAAAATTAAGGAAAGGACTAAATCTGGAAAAGTGTGCTTAGACTTCTTCCTGGGTCACAGATGGTGTCTATTTAACACCAACCTCACCAGAAGCAGCTCCTCAGTGATTTACAGTGCTTCACAGAACACGTGAACCTGCACTAAAGCTCCACAATGAGGCCACTGCTTAGCCCTCCTCTTGAACATATGAAACAAATGGCCTGCTTTGTTCCCAGTGCTCCAGCAGGAAGGCAAGGCTGAGGTAAGCATAGGGACCACACGTTCCCCTGAACCCCCTGGGGCTCTGAAAAACTGAATCTGGGCTAGGAAAGAAAAGGATAGCAAGGATAGGAATTCCATCTGCTCACAAGCTACCGGAGCCAGATGTTCCAGCTGCTTTTTCCTGAAGACACCCCCAAAGGTTCACAGTAGCCTTGGGAGTGGAGAAGGGCTAAGGAGTAAGGTTCCAAATGCCACCCCGATTAGAGCAGGAATTTGGCTCTCAGATGTCCCCATAAGACTGTGTTTACATCAGAATGTAAACTTCATGATGGCCAGAACTTTTGTCCAGTTTTCCCACTGCTATATCCCCACTAGCTATAACAATGGGGAAGCATCTGATAAATAATTCTTGAACAAATTAATGAATGACAGCCCAATAGCCTGTGGTATATAAGCCTTAGTCTAGCTCACGGGAAGCATCTGGGACATGGAAACACAAAAGATACACAGCAACTCACCAAGTGAGCTCACTGTCCCAACCAACATCACTGTGGGCAAAAGAAGTATCACTGTTCCAGGGAGCTCTATCCTCACTAACCCAAGTCAGGGCTCTTTGGCTCTCCCTGCTGAGCAGCCCTTCGTTACTGGAAGACTCCAAAAATGAATAAATCAATTAATTCATTCAACAAATAAAAAAGAAACCCTTATTGTGTACCACAGCTGGAATGGCTATGGGACTCTGGGCCTGAGCTTGTTAGAGGCACAAAGGGGAAAGACGGTCCTGGCGGAAAGGAAGGGACTCATACCTTGTGAGGCAGGACGGGCTTGAGACTGCGGCTGAAGTAGCTGAAGTGGTCTCCATTCTTATGCACTTGCACTCGCTCTCCATCGTACTTGATCTCAGAGAACATGCCATTGGGACATTTCTTCATTGCGTACTCAATGGACTTGCAGGCCTCCGCCTTGGGGTGTGGAAAGCAAAGCCTGGAGACTTTCAATGAGGGGCTGCTAAGCAGCAACAGCCAAAGACCTTGTAATTGGGTTAGTGAGGGCAGGACCTGGGTCTTGGGGACTGACTGCCCATAATTAATGCTCAGGGAAGGCTGTTGAAGAGGTGATGGGAACGGAAAGGGCTGGACAATGTTGTATTCTGCCTATAAAATAATCACCAGAGCTGACAGAGGAGCTCGCCTTTTGAGGAATATGAATGCTATTCATTGTACAACAAGCAAAAGCCCAGTGAAACAAGATTTAATTTTTTTCTCAATAATTCAGGCTCTTGCAGGGCCTCTGGCTTCTTACTAAACACATCAGTTCTCCCAGTAAAAAAGGTCTATGTGGCCGGGCGTGGTGGCTCACGCCTGTAATCCCAGCACTTTGGAAGGCCGAGGCGGGCGGATCACAAGGTCAGGAGATCGAGACCATGGTGAAACCCCGTCTCTACTAAAAATAGAAAAAAAAATTAGCCGGGCGCAGTGGCGGGCACCTGTAGTCCCAGCTACTCGGGAGGCTGAGGCCGGAGAATGGCGTGAACCCGGGAAGCGGAGCTTGCAGTGAGCCGAGATTGCGCCATTGCACTCCAGCCTGGGCGACAGAGCGAGACTCCGTCTCAAAAAAAAAAAAAAAAAAAAAAAAAAGGTCTATGTGAAGCTAAGGTTAAAGAGTGCCGGTGACAGTGAGGCTGGCAGGGTGAGTGATCGGGGGTCCCTACAACAGGGTTTCCAGATACTGGAGCGCTTACTTATATGCCTACCTGTGCTAGCCTAACTCCAACAACAATAGCTACCATTTTGGGAGTACTTCACACACATAATCTCATTTCATCCCTGCTGTGACATCCTATGTGACAAATATTGTTTTCATCTTTGGATAACAAAACTGAAGGTTAGAGATATTAGGTGCTTGCTTAAGTTACACTAACGAATGGCAAGAATGAGATTTGAATCTAGGCCCACCTATAAAACCTGTGTGGTTAACCACTAAGCTATATAACCCATGCCAGTCTTTAAATGACAAACTAAAGAACAGACGCCAGGAGGCATTTTTATAAAAGTCAGAAAGGCCACTACTGCAGGTGGCCACAGTCCCATCTCTGGGATGGAGATCTCACTGTTTTGATGCTGGCTATCCCACATTCCTAGCAGGGAGAGAACACTTCCTTATCTCAAACATAAAACCCTAAACCAAGGCGTTAGCATGACACACAAGACAGTTTCAAAAAAAGCACTGTACATCACTCAAAAATCCAAAGAATCTCACAGTAGGCATGGCACCATATGTGGTGGGCCCTGTCACACAGGAAAACTGATGCTGGAAAGGAAACCCCATTTCTTATGAAATGAGCAGAGGCCCAAGATGATGTCTGCCAAAATCAGCCTTCATTCCTTATGTGTCCTCCCTCTTCCCAAGTCACCCTGTCACAGGAAGCCTGGCTCTGCCACCAACTCTCAGATCTACTTTGCAGTAGGTCACAGAATCTCAGGGGTTACTTAATACATCCATCTGTCTTCAGGTAAGATAACAGATAAACCATTCTAGGGAGATGCCTCAGGCAGTCTCAGACGTCATCCACACAGGAGACTGAAGGACAAGAGAAACGAAATCACTCATCTAAGATTCTACAGCTTCTTGGTGGCACAGCTGGGCCTACGGCTCAGGTCTTTCCACTAGATCTTCTGTGTTCTCCTTTGCCTTCGCTTCCTACTGAGAAATACCCTCTTGCACCTCCGTTTTCCTTCCCCAAACTCCTCCAGTCAATTTGCAAGCACTCTCAACACTCATACCCTATCGGATCTCAGCCCGAAGGATGTGGAGCTTGGAGAGGCTGGAGAGCAGAAGCAGGGCAGCACTCCTCACCAGCATGGGCTGCACGGGTGTCATCAGCGAGGCCTGGACGCTCAGAGCTCGTCTCTGGCCCGGCTCCTTCTCCACCTCCTGCGCATTGTGAAGGACCCGTTCCACCACATCCTGCAGGTTGCGCGAGGCTTTGAAGGCTTCATAGGCATTGGGGTCAAGGGCGTCTAACCTGCCGAGGGGTACAGGAACAAGGAAACAAAACCACTGCCTTTGTTTGACTCCATGGCTTTGGACAGCAATCTGTCCTCACAGGAGAAATCCTCATCTGTAGGGAAGGGGTTGTGTTCTACTGTCTAAAGATTTTTACAAGAGGAGAGAAAACTCTTGGAAAATTCAGCTCTTTTGAGATACTGTGCCTGTGTGCATGATGCCTTAGCGAGGGGCTGGAGTAGGCAAGAGACTCATGAATGGATTCCACACTTCAACTGTAACAACTCTGTGAGAAAGGTACTGTTATCTCCATTTTATATAGGAGAAAACGGAGGCAGAGACAGGTCAAGTGACAGATCAGGGTCCCACAGAAAGAAAGAAAGTTGAATGGGGATTCAGATCCTGATTGGGACTCAGAAGTCCTGATACCAGTTGGGAACAAATGAAGCTAAAAAATGACAGCTCGGGCTGTCAGAGGAGCTGCTACTTACACATGTTTTGCACCTGAGTTCATCTTCAGATCATGTTTGATCAACCTGATGATGCATTTAAGATCATTGGCTGTACACCTAGAGGAATGAGGCACATTTAACTTGGTCTTGAAGAGCTCTGGAACCCCAAGGGAACCTTCCCTTCCCAAGAGAGTTCATCTCTTTATGCCCAATCCCCATTGGGCATGGTTTGACAGAGGCAGCTCCCCCACCTGGAGGCAATGTCCTGCAGGGCCTGTTGCTGCTCATCCTCCTTGGTGAGCCTGGACAGCCGCAGAAGGAACTCATCCACCTCCTGGATGGTAAGGAGGCTCTTGGCAGCTGGGGGGAAAGACTTGCTCTGCTCAAAGAAGACTCTGATTGTCTCTGACACGTCACCCTGTCTCCAAAAACCAAAATGCCACTGCTGCAACCCTAGGGTGGCCACGTGTATCCCCCAAGACCCAGGACTGAACATGAATCAAGAAATTTCAATCATAGCTCCTATCCCAACTCAACATATCTAGCCCACTTCTTAGAGACACTAGCCCATCCACAATTCGTAGAAGGGGATGGAAACTTGCCATGGTACCGGGGATAAGAGTCACGAACAAACCAAAGCTTGGTAAACCCAAGTTACAGGAGAAAACAAGCGAGAAAAAAGAGTACAGAATAAGAGCCCCAGGAGAGACAGAGGGGGCAAGTCTGAAATTCTGACTTTCGAGAACCAGGCCTCTGTGGTTCAGCAGTGGTATGGTTTCCGCCCTCAGAAACTTACGAAATTAACAGCTATAGCCTCACATTCAGCTCCCGCAGTAACAAAGGCTTGCTCAAATGGGTTTCAGTTTCCTAAAACAGTATGTGTCCCAACCAGAAAAAAAAAAAAAGAGGCTGCAGGTGCCTGGCTTGGCAAAACCCTACCTGGAATGTAGCCTACCCTCCCTCCCCTTCCTCTGACCTGCTCTAGGTCCCGTGCCATATCATCTGGGTTGCAGTTAAAAATGCGACTGAAAAGCTTCACAATCTGTTTATCATTCAAGTTGTAAACAGTCTTAACGACTCCTGGCAGCAGCAGCTTCACCGTTAGGTACACATCACCGTGGAAACCATCTGGAGATAGAAGAAAGGAACCCTTCTTGAGAAATAGAGCTTAAACACATAAATATATAAACTCAAAGAAGACTGGGCAAGGTGGCTCACACCTGTCATCTCAGCACTTTGGGAGGCTGAGGCAGGAGGACTGTTTGAGCCCAAGAGGTGGAGGTTGCAGTGAACTGAGATTGCACCAGTGCACTCCAGCCTGGGCAACACAGCCACATTTTTTTGTCTCAATAAATAAACAAACAAACTCAAAGAAGCAGAGCCCAAAACATATCTATATATCACTGCCCACACTCCTATAGTGCCCTGTGCATATTGCTACAGTAGGAGACAGCATGGAGTTCAGAGGCTGGTGGACTGTGTGACTGCCTCGCCTTTAGCCTACAGATGAACTCTCGTTGGACAGAGTGGTTACTTTCACTTCAGGTGCCCAGTGACAAGGACATTACAGATGCTCATTGACAATTTGTTAGATAAATTAAAGAAAGAGTTGGAAGATTCTATTCCAAGCTGTGTATATGGTTCACAAAAACCTAATTAAATATGTAGGACAGTAAATTTTCTAACTAGTCAAATAGGATGGGTTCTTCTGGCCTCCTAGGAGCAGAATAATGGGAGAGGAAGAAAGATGCCAAAGTGCTCTGAAAAAAACTGGTTACATAATTTGAGGAGTACAGTGCAAAATGCAAATGCGAGGCCCTTTGTTAAAAATTTTTTTTTTTTTTTTTTTTTTTTTTTTTTTTTTGAGACGGAGTCTCACGCTGTTGCCCAGGCTGGAGTGCAGTGGCACAATCTCGGCTCACTGCAAGCTCCGCCTCCCGGGTTCCCGCCATTCTCCTGCCTCAGCCTCCTGAGTAGCTGGGACTACAGGCGCCCGCCACCGCGCCCGGCTAATTTTTTGTATTTTTAGTAGAGACGGGGTTTCACTGTGGTCTCGATCTCCTGACCTTGTGATCCGCCCGCCTCGGCCTCCCAAAGTGCTGGGATTACAGGCTTGAGCCACCGCGCCCGGCCCCTTTGTTCAAAATTATTAAGAATTTCAAGACAGACTACAGTAAAGCATTAAACCAAACATGGGACCCTGGGCAACTACACAGCTCATATGCCCTGGAAGGCAGTCATGGCCTTGAGCTCTCTGGAGGAAAGGCCTATTCAGGATGCTCATGCCACACCTCCTGCTGAGCCTTTCCGCAGGAAGTCCTGGATGATCTGGGTCTTCGTGTTGTAGCTAGGATTATCGGCCACCATGGCGCATAACTTTCGAAACTCCCGTAGCAGACAGTCCTTATGCTTGGGGTCACATTTGCTTGAAGACAGACTTCTCTTAGGGGTGGGGCTTGAGGGGGCTTCCCCAGAGTTGTTGGGCTTGGCTGTTGGAGAAACAACAGAGATGAATTCATTCTGCCTTTCTGAGAAGAAAGAAAGGGAAGGAAGGAAGTTAACAGATATTCTGCTGGTACTTTAGCTTTATTTACTCTCCCCAAATAGACCTTTGGGGTAGATGTCATTACACCCATCTTACAGATAAAGAAATGGAGGCCAAGTAATTTTCTCAAATCTTACAGCTATTAATTAATGGTAAAGGAGCAATGGCCTCCTTAGACCAAGCAAAACACCAGACTGATGTGCATCTCTTTATGTGAGCACTTCACAAAAGAATAAAGACCGAAGTCATGCCAAGAATGATCAGGACTGGCTGGGCACCGTGGCTCACACCTGTAACCCTAACACTATGGGAGGCCAACGTGGGAGGACTGCTTGACCCCAGGAGTTTGAGACCAGCCTGGGCAACATAGGAAGATTCTGTCTCTAAAAAATAAATAAATAAATAAATAAAGCGGTCAGAAGATTCTCAGAGCAATTGTAAAGCTGACCCCAGAAAAGTTGGCATGAAAAAGGAGTAAGAAATCAAGGCACATGTTAGTCAATGTGAAATTACTGCTATCACAGGTTGTCAGAGCTGGAAGAAGCCTTAAAGATTATCTAGTTCAATGGTCTCTTACTGATAAGGCGATTGAGGTCTGACAAGAGCAAATGACTTCCTGGCCCACTTCCTTGTTGAAAGAGCCAGGACAAAGACACTACTAAGAAAGTCAGATCCCACTAGTACACTCAACATCCCCACCCCTTGCCACTTCAACCCTTCTTTTCTTATTGTCAAAATAAAACCCTGCTCCCCAAGGAGCAGTTATAAAAAAAAATACATTTTTACAAAAGGTGGTCAAGGGGCAGGGCTTTCCTCCAGACGCTTAAAAATAACTATGCGCCACTCATCGATCACTTCGTGACCATTTACAAAGCAAATTTTATTCCCAAGCTTGTGGCAGAGCCATTACTAAGCTAACTGCTGTTGTACGCTGCTTCTTGTCTGGGCTTTGTAAATTATAAATCCATCCTCATCTCTGATACGGAATCTAAATACGATTTTAAGTGACAAAATCTCCAAAGTGTCAATGTTCAACCAGGTTGCAAGAACTAAAACACTGTTTCTCTCAACTCCTCTCAAATTCCATCCCCAACACCGGAGCCCTTCCAGAAACATGCCATCCTTCTCATCACCTGGACTCTTCTCTATCTTTGGCCTACCAGCAAACAACAAACAAACCAACCTCAGAATTTTAAAATAATAAAAATCCTATAGAGCCAGGCACCGTTTTTGCAACGTTATCTCTTATAGTCCTCATGAGAACACTATGGGGTAGATGAGGCACGGAGATATGATGAAGCTTAAACAAATAAATACACAACCTCAAGGAAGCAGAGGGGAAAGTAATTTATATATTGCTGCCTATGCTCCCATAGCACCCTGTACATAACACTATGGTAGGAGAGGCCACTGCTGCTTCACAGACAGAGGCTGAAGAGAAGTAAGGACATGCTCAGGGATCTGAGCTGTCAAGGATCAGAACCCAAGTCTTCTGACCTCAGGTCTAGGCTTCTTTCAATCACATAAAATGTCTTTCAATCTCCAAATGACTTCTAAAATAAGGCCAGGTGGTTTGGCTTTATTTATTTTCTTCAACTGAGTCAATCACAAGAATGTCTCCAAACAATAAACGCAGCAACACAGTGTAGTATAAAAGAGCACAGATACTGGAGTCAGACTTCAGTGCAAATACTAACTCCATGATAACCCTGAACTTCAACTTTCTCAGTCATAAAAAAGGCCTAATAAAAAGTACTTCCTAAATAAAAGTACTGTCTAGGGTTAACTGAAGAACAAATGAAACTACACATGTAAAAGCCCCTAGTCCAACGCTGTTTACGTAAGGCCAATAAATGATCCTGACCTTCTCAACTCCCATCTACACCACATGCCCCAGCAAAGTCTTCCTGAATCCCTGTCTATGAAACAGCAATTCCATATTTTATATAAAAGAAACTATATATGTGTGTATACACGTGTGTGCATGTGTGTATTATAGTGAAGAGAAAAGGAAACAACACTTTATTGTTCATCTGTCCTACAAAGAATATACAAATAATAGCCACAGTCCTCCCCTTTAGGAGATGGGATTTGAACCCAGAGCTCACTGATTCCAAAGTCTGCAAGCTTCATCCCTAGGCTGTACTGCCTCCCAACAAATAGCAATATCCTTCAGATCTTTTTTTCCTTCCTTTGTGTTCCATAAAGTTCCAGTGTTTTGAACAAACAGTTGTAAGAATCAAGAAGGGAGATCCATGCATGACATCTCCCTTCTTCCATATTTTCATCTCTAGGCATATTCAGGGGTACAATTTCTCAAAATTCCTTCATTATCAAAACACAAGGAAGTAAAAGACAGGTTCTAATAATCTGTCTGACCCAGGTAACTATTTCAAGGGGAAAAAGTCTTGACAAAACAAATCTTTCTGCTGCAATAGAGGTTAAAGTACAGAAAGAAACGCTATACAAGTGGAATGCTGGCCAGGCACAGTAGCTCACGCCTGCAATCCCAGCACTTTGGGAAGCTAGGGCAGGTGGATCACCTGAGGTCAGGAGTTCGAGACCAAGCTGGCCAACGTGGTGAAACCCCATCTCTACTGAAAATACAAAAATTAGCCAGGCGTGGTGGCAGATGCCTGTAATCTCAGCTACTTGGGAGGCTGAGGTGGGAGAATCGCTTGAACCCAGGAGGTGGAGGTTGCAGTGAGCTGAGAATGCACCACTGCACTCCAGCTTGGATGACAGAGCAAGACTTCATCTCAAAAAAAAAACCCAAAAACCAACCAACAAACAAACATAAAAATCAAGTAGAAGGCTTAGCATTAGCCATTACCTGTTTCTGCTCAGACAGAAGCAAATTATTTATGAGATGAGATAGCACAGAATTTTCACTCTTAGCCAGAATCCTAAGTAGAATACAAAATAAAAGCAGCACTATAACAGCTAAAGTAGCCCTAACCTATCTTACCTGAAAAGCCAGAAAATTTCCGGGGATTGTTATTGGTGACAAATGAGGCGCTTTTCACTGGAGAAGTCACCTGGCCAGTGGTTGTCAACTTAGCCTGGACAACAGCTTTCTTCTTTGGTGTACTTGCTGCCTTAGAAGACAGATCTGTAGGATCACAAAAGAAGATAAAATATCCTTCGGTGAAAGATCTCTGAAAAAACATCCAAAGAATCTATCAACGGCTTCTAGAGCCTTGCCTGTTAAGTCACTACCCTAGCACTAGCCCAAGGCTGGCTGGTGGCTGGTAGTTTTTGAGTGGGGGTAATAGGTAATAGGGTATTACGGGGAGAGGAGGGAAGGATATTCTGGAGACAAAAGATCCAGTTACGATTTACCTCTATTAGTAACTTAAATTTTCATCAACATTCTCCACTTCTTATCCCATACATAAGTCTCCAGAAATAACAATTTGGGGAAATCAGAAATCATAGTTTGATGGATGAAACTTAGGGAACGCCAACCCCACAGAATTAGCTTCAATTTAGAGATGAACAAAAAGTAAATGAGGATCACGGAGCATGTCAATCTAGCATAGGAAGGAAAATTTCCAGCTGCTTAATTATCTGAGTCATGAGCTCTACCTGTATTTCTCTTCCTCCAAATGAAAGATGGGTCAAGAAGTAACAAAGGCAGAGGCCAATAGCTAAGGCAGTGCAAGGTGGGATGGGGACCCTGAGAATAAAGTATATGGGAAGTAAAGTTTTCCTTCCTGGAAGTCTTTTTTCCTTTCAAAGAACAAGGACAGATACCCATTTTTAGCGCCATTGTTAACTGTCTTCCTACAGTGACCAGAACAAAATTGAAGATATGAACATTATTTTACAGACGCTGAAGGTCAAAGAGGACTAATTGGATTTGGAGGTATTGGCATAAATTCTAAAATATACATATGTAAATATGCGTGTACATGCAAACATGTTATATAGCCATATATAGGTATGAATTTTACATGCATATATTTTCTAGCTCTGTCTGCTGAAAGGGCTTAGAAACAGACACGCCATGGCTGGGTGCTCACGCCTGTAATCCCAGCACTTTGGGAGGCCAAGGTGGGTGGATCATTTGAGGTCAGGAGTTCAAGATCAGCCAGACCAACATGGTAAAACCCTGTCTCTACTAAAAACACAAAAATTAGCCGGGTGTGGTGTTATGTGCCTGTAGTCCCAGCTACTTGGGAGGCTGAGACAGGAGAATCACTTGAACCTGGAAGGCAGAGGTTGCAGTAAGATAGTGCCACTGCACTCCAGTCTGGGCCACAGAGTGAGACTCTGTCTCAAAAAAAAAAAAAAAAAAGAAAGAAACAGATAGCCCATGACAATGTGGACACATAGCATCCAGGTTTTATTCTTTAATACCATTTCCCACTAACAGAAATCTGTACTCCCCAGAGAAATTGCGAATTTCAGGGCTGGGGAAGGATGCATATAGGATAAGACTAAAAGCATCCTGCTATACCCAAAGTAAAGAAGTATATTTAAAAAAGTAATGAGGGTATACAGGACACAGAGGACAGTGTAAAGGGGTTCCTAATTGGCCAAATAGGAGACAATTAAGTATCAAATTAGTTAAGTACAGTAATGAATTATATGCTGCAGGAAAAAAGGTAAAAGGATAGTAATCAGTACTCTATTCTTCCAAAATATCAATGTCTAAAAGAGAGACTATGGAAATTTTTCAGATTAAAGGATGCCAAAGAAATACAACTAAATGCAATTATCCGATATGATCCTAAACTGGGATTCTATACTGCAGGAAAAAAAGCTATTGAAGGTATGACTCAATCCATTGACAAAACAGTATACAGATGGTAGATTAAAGTATTGTATCAAGGACAAATTTTCTGAAGATGATAGCTGTATTATAGTCACATAATGGTCATATATCCTATTCTCAAGGTATATACACTAAAGAATTTTAAAGGGCCATGATGTATGCAACTTATTCTTAAATGGTTTAAAGTGAGTGCACGCAGGTGTGTGTGTGTGTGTAAAGAGAGAGAGCACATGAACAAATATGATAAAGCAAATAGAGTAAAATGTTAATTGGTAAATATGGGTAAAAGGAATATGAACGCTCTTTGTACTCTTTTTAATCTTGCAACACTTCAGTGAGTTTAAAATTATTTCCAAATAAAACGTTAAAGGCCGGGCATGGTGGCTTGCGCCTGTAATCCCAACTGCTTGGGAAGCTGAGTCAGGATGACCTGAGTCTGGTAGTGCAAGACTGCAGTGAGCTATGACTGTGACATTACATACTGGCCTGGGCAACAGAGTGAGACCCCATTTCTTAAAAAACAAAGTTAAAAAAAAGAGAAAGCAAGCAATTGAACTCCTTATCCCTCTTTCTGTCAGCACCAGTAAGATGGGAAAGCAGTGTTCTCTACCTTACCTGCAATGTGCTGGGTTATCTGTTCCTTCTCATTATCTTCCAGCTCTTCCCAGCCTTCCAGCTCTGTGAGGTCCTCGATTTTTTTTGTGGTGGCCCGGGCCCGCTCTAGTTTCTCAAACATGCATTTAATGTGGTACCACTCTTTCATATCACCCCCAGACTCTGAGAAGGGATTGGGCACCACTTTGCCAATTCGGCATATGCCCTTCACAATCTTTTCCTTGCATTTTTTGCAGCCAGCTGTGCCACGCTTGGCATAGTCCACACAGAACCGTTGCTCAGCCATCTCACAGGGGCCACTACAGAGTCCCACATGCAACCCTGGCAAGAAAACAAGGCAGGTGGCACGTGATCTTAGATGGCTTCCCTGGAATGACAGAACAGGCTTTCTTCTCAGGAAGACAGGGTGTCCATGAAGCAGATCTGTTTCTGACCACTGGCTGAATTGTCTTACATCAGGCCTGTGATGTTCTCGGAATAGGTACAGTTCTTTTCGGCTGAGTGCACGGAGGGTTTGTGGAAAGGGGATCTTGAAAGCCAAAGACATATAGCTGCATGAAAGGGTAGGAGGCCAAAAAAAAAAAAAAAGATATAAACAAGGAGATAGGCTTCCAATTTTCCAAAGGCCAGCCTCTTATATAATCCATGACGACTAATCAAACACTTTCCAAAGTATTACATTTATTGTCTACTCTACAGCATGAAAGAGTTCTGATACAGGAAAAGCCAGCTCACAAAAGGGTGTTCAATTATCTAATGCACACATGTACATCTAGTAAATCACAATGAAGAAAATCCAAATAACATAAAAGCTCTTTTTAGGTCATCAGCAACATATGATACTCATAATAGATGATGACCTTTAAGTATTACAAGATCCTGAAGTTTCTTTTTTTTTTTTGAGGTGGAGTTTCACTCTTGTTGCCCAGGCTGGAGTACAATGGGTCAATCTCAGCTTACCGCAACCTCCTCCTCCGGGGTTCAAATGATACTCCTGCCCCAGCCTCCCAGATAGTTGGGATTACAGGCATGCATCACCATGCCCAGCTAATTTTTTTTGTATTTTTAGTAGAGACGGGGTTTCTCCATGTTGGTCAGGCTGGTCTACAACTCCCGATCTCAGGTGATCCGCCTGCCTTGGCCTCCCAAAGTGCTGGGATTACAGGCATGAGCCACTGCGCCCGGTCCTGAAGTTTCTTTTTAATCACCAGTAAAAATTACATTATGTTCATAAAGTTTTTATTGTGAAGTTTAACACATACACCATCCTCAGAAATCAAGCCACTATACAGATTTGGAATTGAGTTAGA
Organism: Macaca thibetana thibetana; assembly: GCF_024542745.1. Taxonomy (NCBI): domain Eukaryota; kingdom Metazoa; phylum Chordata; class Mammalia; order Primates; family Cercopithecidae; genus Macaca; species Macaca thibetana. The sequence goes on along the minus strand of NC_065593.1, from coordinate 29,668,270 downwards.
ATCCCTACATTGAGAGACAACTAAGCAGAGCCTGGAATCAGACTGCCTGAGTTCAAATCCTAACTCGGCCACGTACCAGCTGTATAACTTTGATGGGTTACTTACCTCTGTTTCTGAGCTTCCTCATCTGTAAAATGTGACTAATTATGGGACCTAACTCAAATAGCTATTCTAAGAGTAAAACCCTTAAAACAGTTGGGCACACAGCAAGAGCTCTCACTGATTAACGTCAGCTCCTATCATGATCGGTGAAGTCGTTATGTTTCAAGAAGAGGCTCCCGATGTGCAATTAACCTGTTTATAATTCAGCAACTTGAATCAGAGAGTGCTGAAGTAACTGGGCAGCAAGACTCACAGGAACTCATAAATCAATCCAAATGGAAAAAGATTATATCAGCATCTTCTTATATTCATGTTTTCTAAAGCATTTTATAGTCCTAGTTTTAAGTATACTGGAATTATGTTGTCTGAAGAAGCTGTGAAGCAAAATTGCTATCATGTTAAAAAGCAGGCTTTGCTTACTGTAGTGCAACATGGTGTGAAGGAAAGCTGGTGGACCTGGAATAAGGGATGGGAGTGCAAGTCTGACGGTACAGTTTACCGACTGTTACCTCGGAGAAAACTTAATTTATCTGCATCTGTTTTCTTATTTCTAAAATAGGGTAAAAATACCTACATCACAGGGTAGTTGGGAAAATTACAAGGAATCCATGAATGCGCTGGTTGTGGGGGAGGGAGGCGGTTCTGAACTCTCTAAAAATGTATACAAAATGTACATTCGAAAATGCACGGATTTTTGGAGGTCTATCACTTTCGTGACATTCACAAAGGGCTATATAACGCTCAAAGTTTAAGAACCACAGAGGTGAGGTGGGTGGAAGTACGGCAGACCCATAAAAGGAGGTCAGAACAAGTGAGTTTCAACACTTTCCCTGGAAGATCAATTTGCAGAGCAACCTCTAGGGCCCCAATTATGAAAGGAGTGGACTTGAGGGAGGCTCGGGAGGCGCTGGGCCACGAGGAGGCACAATGCAGCTTTGAGGAAACCCGTCTGTCCCTCGTTCCGCACCCTCACAACGGCCGCAGCCCAGGGGCCAGAGAGGGAAATCGCTGAGGCCTGGCCGCCGCCGCTTTTCTCGAAGGGCTTCCCGCGCCGCTCTCGGAGAATGGCGGGGACAGTGGGGCGGGCGGAGTAGGCCGCGACCCCCGGCGAGGTAGAAAAGATCGCTCCTCCACCGGGTCCGGGACGCAGGCGGGAAGTGATCAAGGCTCCCAGAGCCCCACCCGAGCGCGCCCGCTTCAGCGCAGGAGGACGCACGACGGGCCGGGATACGAGAAGGCCCCGTGGGTTCCCCAGGGCGCACGGCCCGGCGCCGGCTTCCCCGCCTCACGCGGCACCGTGGGGGTCCCGGGGAGCCGCGAGCCTCCCCCTGGGCTCCCGGGAGGGCCGCCACGTCACGGAGGGTGTGCCCCGGGGCTCTGCAGGCGGGCGGGGGAGGAGCCGGGGGGTTGGCTCCTCGGCCGCGCCGAGCTCCCCGCCCCGGCCCGCTGCCTTCCCCATGCCGGGCCCCGCCGCGCCGCTCCTCACCTGCCTCTCCAGCTCCGGCGCTCACCGCAGGCCTCGGGACTAGCTCACTACAGGCCGCCGGCAGCCCACGACGGTTGGAGCTCCTGTCTCTTTAAATCCGGGTCCTTGAGCTGGAGGCAGCACGCAGGCGCAAGAACCGAGGCCGCGGCCGCTCTACCTGTCCCCGCCCCCGTCTGCCACGTGGGTCATAGTCACAGTCTGCCTGCCCTGTGATGTTTGGAAGTAGTTTTCAACCTGCAATCGCCGCCCGGGAAGCGGAGGTGAGGGGACGTGGTGGCTCCTCGGAACGCAGCCTGGCCTGAACTTCCGAGGATCCCCTTGATTTTCTCATACTGTTAGAGAGGATCTAGTTTTTAAAGATACCGTAATGAGGTCGGGGAAGGCAGAGATTGCGTCAATCTGTTTTTTAAATATAATCCCTCTCTTTGTGTCCTGCAGACTGCCTAGTAAATAGTAGTCAGTAACTTTCATGGAATTGAGACGAGGCACTAAATAGCAGGTAGATATAAAATGTAAAGGAGTGATGGAGGAGAAACTCCTTGATTGTATATCGTTCAAAGTGTATTATCTTAAATCTGAAGCCAGCTCCATGAGAGTTGGGGATGGCGATTTTTACAAGTGTAGCAGCCTGAGGGTAAATGACCTCTTCAGAGTCTAGGAACAGCAAACAATTGGGCCTTGTTAGGTAAGCAAGGAACAGATTCCCGAGAGAATTCTGTGCTGTGTGATGAAGAGTTTCGTCTTTACTCTGTAGAGGGTGGAGAGCCATGAAGAGTCTTAGGGAATACTGTTGAAGCTGGGTGGGGAGAGACTGAGGCAAGGGAACAAATCAGAAGGTTCTCATAGTGACCCATGTGGGAGATGAAATTCAGCTAGTTGGGGTGGAGAGTAAAGTGTGGTTTTGAAGATCATTTAGAATTTAAATGATCTAAATAAAGTGCTCATTTATGGATAAAATAATAATAATTTGAGTGAGCAGAAAGATAAGGGTACCATCAACTGAAATAGAAAATAGAGAGGCAGAGGAGGTGTTAGGGGCAGAAGGATGAGTTTTGTATTGGATACATTAAGTTTGGTTGAGTAAGTTTAACTGCGATTCTAATGTTCGGAGGGGAGTAAAACCTGTTTTTAATGCGCAGCAGAATGAACCAGGGCTTTGGAATTGGAAGGTCACTGGAGACTCACGTCCTAGCTATGATAATTGAGTGATCTTGAGCACATCTCTACATTTGCTACATTTTTTTTAAGTTTCCTCAATGGTATCTGTCTTTTTCCAGTGCTGTAATCACAGCCACAGGTGACTATTGAGCACTTGAATGTTGCATGGAATTGAGATGTGCTATAAGTGAAGAAAATACAAACCAAAAAATTCATACTAAAAAAAGTAAAATATCTCATTAATAATATGTACCACATAATGACATTTAGGCCAACAATGGACCAAATATAATAGGGTGGTCCCATAAGATTATAATGGAACTGTCATATAGTGTCATATAGTGACAGCACATTACTCATGTGTTTGTGGAGATGCTGGTGGAAATGAACCTACTGCATTGCCAGTATAAAAGCATAATACACACAATTATGTACAGTATATAATACTTGATAATAAGGGACAATATTGCTGGTTTATATATTTAGTATACTATACCTTTTATTGTCATTAAATTAATTAATTAATTTTTGAGACAGTCTTGCTGTGTTGATCAGGCTGGAGTGTGGTGGCGCGATCCCAGCTGACTGCAACCTCCGCCTCCCAGGTTCAAGTGATTCTCCTGCCTCAGCCTCCCGAGTAGCTGGGACTACAGGCACTTGCCACCGCGATGGGCTAATAATTTTTTTTTTTTTTTTTTTGCGCGACAGAGTTTTGTTCTTGTCTCCCAGGCTGGAGTGCAATGGCAGGATTTCGGCTCATTGCGACCTCTGCCTCCTAGGTTCATGCAATTCTCCTCCCTCAGCCTCTGGAGTAGCTGGAATTACAGGCACCCACCACCACGCCCGGCTAATTTTTGTATTTTTAGTAGAGACGGGGTTTCACAATGTTGACCAGGCTGGTCTCGAACTCCTGACCTCAAGTGATCTGCCTGCCTCAGCCTCTCAAAGTGCTGGGATGACAGGCATGAGCCACCATGCCCAGCCTTATTGTTATTTTAGAGTATACTACTACTTACTTAAAAAAAGAGCTAACTGTAAAACAGCATCAGGTAGGTCCTTTAGGAGGTATTCCAGAAGAAGACATTGTTATCATAGGAGATGACAGCTCCATGCATGATATTGCCCCTGAAGGCCTTCCAGTAGGACAAGATATAGAGGTGGAGGATGGTGATATTGATGATTCTGACCCTGTGTAGGCTTACTAGGCTAATGTGTGTGTTTGTGTCTTAATTGTTAACAAAAAAGTTTTAAAAGTAAAAGGATTTTTTTTAATAGGAAAAAGCTTATAGAATAAGGATATAAAGCAAAAATATTGGCTGGGCACAGTGGCTCACATCTCTAATCCTAGCACTTTGGGAGGCTGAGGCAGAAGGAGTTCAAAACCAGCCTGGGCAACATATTTATAAGAAAAAAATTTATTTAAAAAAGAAAAATATTTTTATACGACTGTGCTGTTTGTGAGTGTGTGTCTGTGTGTGTGTTTGACATAGAGTTTTGCTCTTGTCACCCAGGCTGGAGTGCAATGGCACGATCTCAGTCCACTGCATCCTTTGCCTCTCAGGTTCAAGAGATTCTCCTGCCTCAGCCTCCCAAGTAGCTGGGATGACAGGTGCCCACCACCACACCTGGATAATTTTTTTATATTGTTAGTAGAGATGGGTTTCGCCTTGTTGGCCAGGCTGGTCTCGAACTCCTGACCTCAGGTGATCTGCCCGCCTCAACCTCCCAAAGTGCTGGGATTACAGGCGTGAGCCACTGTGCCCAGCTAAGCTATTTTAATTTTAAAATACTTGATTCTTTTGTAATAACTCTTAGTTTAAAACACAAACAGGGCCCATCGCGGTGGCTCACACCTGTAATCCCAGCACTTTGGAAGACACTTTGGCCAACATGGCGAAACCCCATCTCTACTAAAAATACAAAAATTAGTCGGGCATGGTGGCATGCACCTGTAATCCTAGCTACTTGGGAGGCTGAGGCAGGAGAATCTCTTGAACCTGGGAGGCAGAGGTTGCAGTGAGCTGAGATTGTGCCACTGCACTGCAGCCTGGGCAACAGAGTGAGACTATCTCAAAAAAAAAAAAAAAAAAAAAAAAAAGAAAGAAAGAAAAATTAAAAAGCTTATAAAGTAAAAAAGTTAACAGTAAGCTAAGGTTAATTTATTATTGAAAAAAGAAGACAGTTTTAAAGTAAATTTAGTGTTGCCTAAGTATACAGTTTATAAAGTCCAGAGTAAGGCAGAATAATGTGCTAGGCCTTCATATTCCCACACCACTCACTCACTGACCCACCCAGAGCAACTTCTAGTCCTGTAAGCTTCGTTCATGGTAAGTGCCTTATGTGGTGCACTCTTTTTTTTTTTCTTTTTTTTTCGAGATGGAGTTTCACTCTTCTTGCCCAGGCTGGAGTGCAATGACGTGATCACAGCTCACTGCAACCTCCGCTTCCCAGGTTCAAGCGATTCTCCTGCCTCAGCCTCCCGAGTAGCTGGGATTACAGACATGCACCACCACGGCCGGCTAATTTTGTATTTTTAGTAGAGACGGGGTTCTCCATGTTGGTCAGGCTGGTCTCAAACTCCCAACCTCAGGTGATCCACCCACCTCGGACCATTTTCTTTTATACCTTTGTGTGTGTGTCTGTGTGTGTGTGTGTGTGTGTGTGTGCTGTACTTTGCCTATGTTTAGAGACACAAATACTTACCATTGTGTTACAGTTGCCTACAGTATTCAGTATAGTAACATGCTGTATGGGTTTATAACCTAGGAGCAATAGGCTATACCATATAGCTTAGGTATGTAGTTGGCCATACCATCTAGGTTTTGTAAGTACACTCTACGATATTCCCATCACCAAATCACTTTCCAATGCATTTCGCAGAACGTATCCTGTTGTTAAATGACTCAAGACTGTCCTATCTTTATGTTAATTATTTATTGAAGTGATTTTTTGGATATGTTGTGTTAAATAAAATATATTATTAAAGATCATCTCACCTGTTTATTTTTACTTTTTTGAAAATGTGGCGACTAGAAAATATAAAACTGCATGTTTGGCTTACACTATATTTCTGTTAGAGTGCAGTGCCTTAGATTTCAAACCTACATGTGGAGGGCGGCATCTGTGCCATATGCTCAGTGCCTAGAACAGTGCTGGGCACACAGTAGATACTCAACAAATATTTGTGAATAATGAATGAAACTCATGAGTGAATGGAATGAATGAATAAAACTCTGGAAGTGATAAGATCCCCTAGAAGGATGTTTATTATATCGTAACAATATTTGATATAAACTTGCAAAGACTCAGGCTCTAAATGTTGATTTTTGCTTGACGAGAGCTCCCTGGACCCCCTGATTATCTCTGATTCAGGTCCCCTGCTGTGAAATGGAACTAGGTGCAAAAGAAATGGAACTAGGTACAAAAGCTGGCAGTTGCATTTCTTTAGAAAAGTGGGAACTGGCTGGGTGTGGTGGCTCATGCCTGTAATCCCAGCACTTTGGGAAGCCGAGGTGGGTGGATCATAAGGTCAGGAGTTCGACACCAGTCTGACCAACATGGTGAAAGCCCATCTCTACTAAAAATACAAAAATTAGCCAGGCATGGTGACATGCGCCTGTAATCCCAGCTACTCAGGAGGCTGAGGCAGAAGAATGACTTGTACCTGGGAGGTGGAGGTTGCAATGAGCTGAGATCGCGCCACTGCACTCCAGTCTGGGAGACAGAGCGAGACTCTGTCTCAGAAAAAAGAAAAGTGGGAACTGCTGTACCAAGGAGAATGAGGCAAAGTGTGGTGGGAAGAGCAGGGCTTTGGATTTGCACAGACAGGTTTGAATTATGTTCCACTACCAGCTGTCTGTAACTTTTATCTATTTTCTTAACTTTCTGGGTCTCAGTTTTCACCATGAAATGGGGATAGTTTTACATTTAGGTCTGTGATCTATTTTGAGTTTATTTCTGTGAAGGGTGTAAGATCTGTCTAGATTCAATGATTGCCATGTGGATCCCTGTTGATCTAACACCATTTTTGAAAAGACTGTTTTCTTGTTTGTATTGCTTTTGGTCATTTGTCAAAGATCACTGACTATGTGAGTCTGTCTGTGGGCTGTGTATTCGGTCCATTGGTCTATTTGTGTGTTCTTTGACCAGTACCACACTGTCTTGATTCCTGTAGCTTTATAGCAAGTCTTAACTTAGATAATGTCAGTCCTCCAACTTTGTTCTCTTCCTCCAATATTGTGTTGGCTATTCTGAATCTTTTGCTTTTTCGCATAAACTTTAGAATCAGTTTCTAAAGCCAATATCCACAAACTAACTTACTGGAATTTTGATTGGGATTGTATCGAATATACAGATCACATTGGAAAGAACTGACATCTTGACAATATTGAGTATTTGTATCCATGAACATGGAATATTTATTGATTAGTTTGTCTTTGATTTCTTTTATTAGGGCTTTGTAGTTTTCCTCATATACTTCTTGTACATATTGTATTAGATTTATGCTTAAGTATTTCATTTTTGGGGTGGTGGTGAAATGAGGATAAAAATAACTCTTGGGATTGTGGGTACCAATTAATGAGATGACTGATATCAGCTTGCAAACTGCTTGGCACTTAGAGGCATTTCAATAAATGTACATTCTCCTGCACTATCCAACCTGGATTCATTCATACCACTACAGAGTGTAATCACTCAGTCATTGATTGGTCAGCCAAGTATTTATTGAGTGCCTACTCTGTGTCAGGCACAATTCCAGGAGTGTAATACAGTAGCGAAACAAAGCAGACAAAAATCCAGCCCTCATGGAGCAAACTAGTGTGGGAGATAAATTACAAACAGGGAAGTAAAATGCATAAGGTGTAAGAAGTGAGTGGATGCCATGGAGAAGAAGAAAGCAGAGGAGGGTGGAACATGCAGAGCAGGGGCAGGGCGGCAGTTTTAAATAGAGGTCAGGAAGGCCTCACTGACAAGTAACAACAGAAAAGATTTGAAGAAATGAGTCAGCCCCATGCAGATTGAGGATAGAAGGAGCATTAGATAAAGGCATGGAGGCCAAAAATGTGACTGTCATTTGGGACGATAGCAAGGAGATCCATGTGGTAGAGCAGCTGGAGTTAAGGTTGAGAAAAGCAAGGAGACAGATCCTGTAGGGTCTTGTAAGACATTGCAAAGACATTGGCTTTTATTCCAGGTGAGGAGGGAAGCTAGTGGATTGTACTGAGCAGGGAAATCGTGTCATCTAACTTAGGTTTTAACAGGATCACTATCACTCTGGTTGTTGTGTAGAAAAGTTGGGAGATGAGTCAGGTAGCTATGGTAATAATCTAGGGGAGAGATGAAGGCAGCTTGGGTGGTAACAATGATAGTAAGAAATAACTGAGGCGTATAGACCCCTAGGGGAACTGTGGATGGGCTCAGGGGTGTCCTTGAATTTCCTGAAATGTTATATAAACATTTGTGTGCATGCGCAGTTTTGGTGAAGAGCTTTTATGGAGTCTCAAAGCAGTTTTATGATCCAAACAAGAACTAAGTTGGTGGTGAATAATCCGGATACCTCATGCTTGTTCCTAGCTATTCAAAGTCCTCAATTAAGTTCTTTCCACAGACCTTGACTGTAAATCCTCTAGGGCATCTATCCTGTTTGTGAGCCTCTTAAAAGTTTCAACTACCTCCTTTAAGACTGTTCTATCCCTGACTTCCAGTTAAGACTCATCAGGATTGTTACAAAGAAAAAGAGCCGTAAGGAAATGGGTAGATTCTGTTCACGTTCTATGCTACTAACTGGTAGCTTGGGAGCCACAGGCAAGAATTGGGAAAAGGCTTGACACCTTCCTAGAGACAGTGAGGGGCACTTGTAAGGCTAGTCTGTTCTCGGTGGATTCCCTTTTTTAATAAGCTGTGGTCTATGAATCACATAAATCCCAGCAGCAAGAGCTGATTTTATGGGTTGGTTTGCTTAATAGTCACACAATTAAAATAAGTTGTAAAAAACGGTGGTGGTATTTGCCAGGATAAATATTTAAAAGGGAACAGCTGTAGAAAGATATAATAATTCACATCAGCTCATTGTTCTTCATTCTCAATAAAGGCTGCGGAGGTTGGTTCTTAACCAGGGGGGTTTCTTGGCCTCTCCTTTGAATATGTTGTGCTACGGCTGTCAGGTTGAGGAAGGGCAGAGCTGAGAGGAGTCATACTTGCCTTTGGGAGTAGCTGATCCATGACAGAGAGGTTCTGGGATGAGGTTATGGGACGGGGTTAAGAAGATGAGGTCACAGATGTGGTGTGAGGAAAACTCAAAAGTTGCCACCATCTTCCTTGAACTCCTGGGTTGGGTTTTCTAGCATGAAGTCCTGGTGGTTATGTTTTTCAGGAGACAAGTTAATAATTTTCAGAGGGAAATATGTTTTTTGAAGAGATGAGCCTATTTGAGAGGTAGACCTAAGTTTTCCTTTACAGGGCTCTGGGGCTGGTTGCTAAGGTAGTTTTGATGATAGCTGGTTTTTTAGCTTTGGTGCAGTGGCAGAGGTTGAAGACTGAGCTGAACACTTTACCTCTCTTGTTCCTCCTGCCATTCCTGTACATTGGGAGAGCCTCTACCCCTTTTCTTTCCTTCTCTGGGAAGTGCCACTTTAGCCCTCTTGAAGCATTCCTGACCACCCATGCTGCCACCTCCCCTGCCTGCAGCTCCTATCTTGGTCTTGGTGATAGATCCTCTTGGGAGGGTCCTTAGTACCCAGACATAGCCTAATACTCCAAGAGGATAAAACTAAGGCTCAGAGAGTAAACTGACCAGGTAAATATCACAGCTAATGGGCGGCAAAGTGGGACTCAGACCCTAGACTTTTGATTAGCCCTCTTTACACTGCATATAACCAGTAGTTTAATATTTTGGTCCTGCCCAATTTCCTTTTTTTTTTTTTTCAGAGATGCAGTCTTGCTGGAGTGCAGTGGTGCAATCTTGACTTACTGCAACCTCCACTTCCCAGGCTCAAGCAATCCTGCCACCTCAGCCTCCCAAGTACCTGAGACCCACAGGTGCACGCCACCAAAACTGGCTAATTTTTTGTATTTTCCGTAGAGACACAGTTTCACCATATTGCCCAGGCTAGTCTGGAACTCCTGAGCTCAGGTGATCCATCTGCCTCGGCCTCTCAAAGTGCTGGGATTGCACCACTCCCAGCTAATTTTTATGTAGAGATGGCATCTCGCCATGTTGCCCAGGCTGGTCTTGACCTCCTGGCTTTAAGTGATTCTCCCACCTCAGCCTCCCAAAGTGCTGATATTACAGGCTTGAACCACCGCACCTGGCCCCTGCCCAGTTTCTTATATACTATTTATAATACAACCAGATTGTAATTTCCTTGAAGGTCAGGGCCACTTTTTCACTCATTTATTCAATAAGTATTACTTGAGTGTCTGCTTTGTGCAGGGCATTGAGTGAATAAGATAAACTCAGACTCTGCCTTTAGGAAGAGGTTGATATATACCTTTGAATTCCTTGCAGACCCTTGTACCATAGTGTACACTAAAGAAGTACTCAGTGAACACTGATTATTGTTAATAAGTATTACTGAGTGCTTCTTATATGCCAGTGCTAAGCAACATGTGTGTATGTATTTAATCGTCAGAGTAAACTTGTGAGGCAGGATCTGTTATCAACAGATGAATAGGTCAACAGGTTACGTTATTGCTTTAAGCATTGGTTTTTGCCACTGCAGAACTACGTGAAGAACTTGTTTAACATGCTGTTTCCAATGTTAAACTGACCTAGAATCTCCTTGAGTAGGTCAGCATAGGGCATTGGATATAGTTGGGTTAGGGAACCATTGTCTTTGAAATGGGCCCATTTGCACAGACTAGGTGAGACAGCCCTTCATCCAGAAGCTGCACACTGATGTCTGATGCTGTGAATGTTAGCCAGGTTCCTCCTGCCCAAGCATCTATCTAAAACCTAAACTCTCTTTAACTTGGGTTTTAGCTGTGTTCTGTACTTTTCTATTTCTCAAAGGAATTTTTGGATAATGGGTACAAGATGTTTGTTATATTATTTTCTGTACTTCCCCGTGTGCTTCTATTTCCTAAACTTTTTGAAAATTAAAATAAAAAGACATCAACCAAAGGAATATATCAGTTTCTACTATGAGAGGTTTTCAAGTAGCTTCAAGGACTATTTGGAGGAGTAAAATTGAGTCTTTTTCTCGAGTGAATCTTGTGTTCTAAAATAGGAGGGCTTCTCTAGTTTTTCTTCCTTCTCATTTGGAGGAGTGTAGAGGCTGTGGGCTGAAGAGCCAATCCATAACTGGAAAGAAAATCCAGATTAAAAGAAGGAATTAGTCATTTTTGTCCATCTTCTCTCTCTTTTCCCAGTTGAGGATGTTAAGTCTTTCCAAGAAATGAATGTGCTTTTTTCTCTTCCTTCCCATGCTGGATTTCTGCCTTTGGGCTGGAGTCTAAATTGCTTAGGGTCACACGCAAGGTTCTTTGTAAATCTAGTCCCAGTGGACTTCCTGTCCTATTTCCACCACATCCTTCCATGTACTTGAGGTGACAGTTTCCCCTGCACTGCATACTTTCCATGTCTCTGTGCCACTATTACCTTAGTCCACAATACTCATTCCCTCCTTCACTGCTTGGCACAGTCTTTCTCGTCCTTCAATGCTGAGTGCTAATTTTCCCTCCTCAGAAGCTTTCTGAGCCCTCCTCCCCGCAGTCAGTTGCTCCTCCAACACACTGCCCACTCAACACTTTGCACAAACATATTTTATCATATTATATTATAGTTAGTTGTAAACAGACCAGTAGATCTCAACTGGGGGCTACTCTTAGCTAACACGATGAGGTGGGGGGTTGTGACGGTGCCACTGACATTTAGTGGGCAGAGGTCAGGGATACTGCCAAACATCCTACGATGCAAAGGACAGACCCCCAGCCCAAAGAATTATCCAGTCCCAAATGTCAATAGTGTAGAGGGAAGCCTGGTGTGGTGGCTTATGCCTGCAATCCCAGCACTTTGGGAGGCTGAGACAGGAGGATCACTTGAGTACAGAAGCTCAAGACCAGCCTTGGTAACAGGGAGACACTGTCCCTACCAAAAAAAGGGGGAAAAATAGATGAGTATGGTGGCTCGTGCCTGTAGCCCTAGCTACTCAGGAAGCTAAAGCAGGAGGATCACTTGAGCCTGGGAGTTCAGGGCTGAGGTGAGCTATGATCACACCACTGCACTCCAGCCTGGGCGTCAGAGCGAGACCTTATCTCAGAAAAACAACCAACCAAACAAACAAACAAACAAAAATAGCGATGGGGTTGAAAAGCTCTGATCTAGACTGAGATCCATTTGTTCAGGGCTACATTTTATTCATCTTTGAATCCCTAGGAACTCTCATAGAGTAGGTTCTTAATAAATGTCAAATATACAAATGAGAGGGAATGAATGGAAGCAAGTGGGTCTAAGCCACCTTGGGAAATAACTGTACTTAATCTAGTGCCTCTTCTACTTCTAAATTATCCCAAAAAGAGCAAAAGCATTTTCCCTCAGATACCCTGTGTGGATGGTCATGTGGAGGAAGGGCAGTCTCCTAGAATACAGAAACCATACAGTACAGTAATAACAGGCAACATTTAGTGAGTGCTTACTATATGGCTCAGATGCTATATTAAAAACATTGACATGCGTTTAACTCATTTAATCTTAGGAGACAGGAACTATTACTCTCCTTGGATTATATTAATGGTTGAGGAAACTAAGTGAAGTAACTCGCCCAAGGTCACCTTGTCAAAAAGCGGTGGATCACAGGGTACTTTGTAGCTGTTGTTTCCCATTGGGATTTCTGAGAACTGAAATCATCGTTCTTCCTCCCATCAGAGACCACTAAGGAGTACACACTTTATTGCTGGCGAAATGAGGTAAGGCAGAGCATTTGGGAGTGTGTGGAGAAAATCTGAGGATAACGCCCTGCAACAAAGAGGACTTCCCAGCCTAGCAAGGGATTGTGAAAAGCACTGAACTGCTTTAACCTTGACAGCAAACTTCCCTCATCTTAAATTATTGCTATTTTGGGGATCCTGTCATGTTTTGCACATTTTATTATTAAATATAGAAAATATATTGGACTGGGAAATCAGGTTACATCTGGTCTTAGTGATTAACTTACTGAGTGACCTTGGACAAGTCATTAAACATCTAAAATGGAGTGATAATAGTTGTTTCACTCTTGGTGGGGGGTGGTGAGATGAAGAAAACCGATGTAAAAGTTGGTGTATTAGTCTGTTCTCATGGTGCTGATAAAACCATACCCGAGACTGGGCAATTTACAAAAGAAAGAGGTTTAATGGACTTACAGTTCCACATGGCTGGGGAGGCCTGGCAATCATGGTGGAAGACAAAGAGGAGCAAGTCACGTCTTACATAAATGGCAGCAGGCAAAGAGAGAACTTGTGTAGAGGAACTCCTCTCTTTAAAACCATCAGATCTCCTGAGACTGACTCAGTATCATGAGAACAGCACAGGAAAGACTTGTCCCCATGATTCAGTTACCTCCCACTGAGTCCCTCCCACAACACGTGGGAATTCAAGATGAGATTTCGGTGGGGACACGGCCAAACCATATCAGTTGGTGAGTAAAAAATACTCTATGCAAGTATATATTAATATTAAATAATAATGAACAAGGGCTTTGGGATTGTTGCCATGAGTCAGTTGTTTCACTTCAGAACCTCAGCTTCCTCATCTGTAAAATGAAGATTTCATATACTTCACAGGGTTGTGAGGATGTGATGTGGTGTATACCAAGCCCTAGCATAGGGCCACCCATATGGTAGGTATCCAGTCAATAGTAGCTATTATTAATAACCTGATCAGCTGGCTTGATTGATACCACCTTGTAACTACACTTGGCAAAACAACAAGCAAACAAACAATACACAACAATGAAAACAACGAACACCACATCATCAACTGCTTCGTGTGGTCCTCCTCATTCCCCTAAAGATGACTCTTGGCTTCCCAGTGTGCTTGAAGCTCACCAAATGCTGCTAGCAAAATGGAGGTGCAGCCAGATGGAGCTGGTTTCCTCCTCTGAGAGACTGGGGGTACTTACAGTGAAGGATGGCTAAGTGCATAGATGCACTCTGAAAGGCTTTGACTGCCAAGAGACAAGGGGTGAGCGTGGCTGGGGAATAGTGAGTGCTTGCTGGCTCTGTGATCTTGCCCTGCCACTTTCTTCCTCCTGGTATCAAGGTTGCCCAAGAGCTCCCGCTGACATGTGGAGGTCCCTCTTTGCCTATTTGGTGCTATGAGGAATTCCTGTTGGCTAACTGTGAAGGTGGCCCATTGCACCCTAGAGGCTGTTGTGTATACCTCCTTGCCCTGTTGTGTGCTCAGAATAGGTAAGGGCTTCGTGTGCCAGAGAAGTAAGGAAGACGCATAGTAGGAAAAAAGTACCTCAGCCCTCTGTCCAAGCTGCTGACTGACTTACTCTGGTTCTGATTTCTGTAGTCAGCTTGATCTTTCTGCCACTTTCCCAAGCAACTTCCAGCTATGTGGGTGGTATTCATTCAACAGGTGTTTATCGAGTCCTATTATGTGTCTGACATTATTTTAGGTTGCAGCTAAGACAGACAAGATCCCTGCTCTCATGGAGTTTACATTTTAGTGGGGAGAGTTAGATACAAATAAACAAGCTAACTTAAGATAGTGATGTTTAGTGAATTCATAAAGTGTTTTGAGTGACAGGTGGCTGTTTATGCCATCTGAGAAAGGGACTTTAGAGCTGAGAACTGAATGATTGAGAAGACTGCCATGCTATCTGAAGTCACATTCCAAGCAGAGAAAACCACAAGGGTGTGAGCCCTAAGATGTCACATCCGAGGGCTAGAAAGCTAGCTAGTGAACTGGGAAATAGAGAATTAAGGGGAAATGTGTAGCAGATGAAGTCAGAGAGGTATGTCACAAGGTGCGGGTCCACAGATCACACTCAGCCCACAGTGTTTTTGATATTTCACTGAAAAACAATCCTGACTTGCAATTTATCTTAAGTCAAAAAAAAAAAATTGGGGCCGGGTGTGGTGGCTCGTGCCTGTAATCCCAGCACTTTGGGAGGCCAAGGCAAGCGGATCACAAGGTCAGGAGATCGAGACCATCCCGGTTAACATGGTGAAACTCCGTCTCTACTAAAAATACAAAAAAATTAGCCAGGCATGGTGGCGGGCACCTGTAGTCCCAGCTACTCAGAAGGCTGAGGCAGAATGGCGTGAACCTGGGAGGCAGAGGTTGCAGTGAGCCGAGATCGCGCCACTGCACGACAGAGCGACACTCCGTCTCAAAAACAAAAACCAAAAACCAAAAAAAAAAAAAAACCACCAAAACCAAAAAACAAATTGTCCATGCCACTATGCCAGGCCGTTATTCCTGAATAACAGTTGCATTCAACGTAGAACAGTTATGCTCTCCTGTCCCCTTCCACACCACTTTAATGGGGCTTAGTGTCATCAGTTTGTAAGTAGTAGACATTTGAATTAGCAACCCCTGAATACCATGTGGACTTAATAAGGGCTTGGATTTCTTACCCCCACCACCCCCCAGTGTGATGGAAGCATATAATGGTTTTAAATGATGAAGTGTCTTAATCTAAAATTTTAAGATCATTCTGACTACTCTGTGAGAATAGATTGTGATGAGGGTGAGGGGATAGGCAACAATGAATGAGATGTTGGTGGCTAGGGCCAGTGAGAAAGAAGTGGACAGATTTTAGGCATATTTTAGAGGTAGAATGGACAGGACTTAACTAGTGCATTAGATTTGAGGGAAAGGAATGACAATGAATGATGGCCCCCAGGGTTTGCCTTGAGCATCTGGGTGGGTAGTGGTGCCATTTACTGAGACAAGTCTCAGTAAAATTTACTCAGTAAAATTTATTGAGACAAGTTCTCAGTAAACCTGAGAACAGGTTTGAGAAGAAAATCAAAGCTCTGTTTGAGAGTTATTCTATTTTGCACACCTATTAAATCTCGAAGTGGAATGTTAGGTAGGTACTTAGCCAAGCCAGAAGCTTAGGAGGAAGGACAAGGTTGGAGATATAAAGTGGGAATCTTCAATACAAGGTGATATTTAAACCCATAGGAATGGATGAGATCACTGAGGGAGGAAATGTAGATGTAAAACTGAATGTGGGGAGTTTTGGCATTTTTTTTTCCCCCTGTTCAAACTTTTTTTTTTTTTTTTTTTTTTGAGAGATGGAGTCTTGCTTTGTCACCCAGGCTGGGGTGCACTGGTGCGATCTCAGCTCACTGCAACCTCTGCCTCCCGGGTTCAAGTGATTCTCCCACCTTGGCTTCCCAAGTAGCTGGGATTACAGGCATGCACTGCCAGGCCCAGCTAATTTTTGTGTTTATTTATTTATTTTTTAGTAGAGATGGGGTTTCACTATATGTTGGCCAGGCTGGTCTCAAACTCCTGACCTCAGGTGATCTGCCTGCCTCGGTCTCCCAAAATGCTGGGATTATAGGTGTGAGCCACACAGCCCGGCCCTTGTTCAAGTTTAAATCTTCTATACTCCTGGTATTATATAGGCTAAGACTATTAGTTTGAAAAAGCAATCTAAGGTTATCTATCTAGTCATCATTCCTATGAATATTTACTCAAACCCCCGGCACAACATCTAGCCAAACAGCTAGCCAATTGGTACTTGACAGGAAACACACTATTTCCATTAAGATCTTCCATTCTGTGTTCATCAGAATGAGTCCATGTCTTGCTGGACTCTCACCATACCCCTGTGAGGAATTACATATCTTCATGTTATAGTGGAGCAAATTAAGGCTCAGAGACGTGACTTGGCCAAGCTCATTAACCATTAAAAAGTAGAGTGGAAACTTGAATGCAGGTCTTCTGTTCCAATTCCATGGTTCTTTCCCTTACTACACACTAATCTAGTGATTGTTACTATTAAAGATTTTAGGCCTAAATTACATTTTCTCCTGCAATTTTAATTCCATAGCCTATTTTGTCCCCTGGTGTGTAAAAAGCAGTAATTACTTCCATCATTAAATAGCAAATTTTAAGGCACTGGACACATATACATTTGAAGGCTAGTTGGATCAGCATTTTTTCCTTCTTCCAAGTTAGGTGTATTGATTTAAATTGGTAAGTGAAGCTGGGTGAGAGGATACCTTTATAGCATTTACACTTCTATATTGTGATGATGGCTGAATTAGGGGGCTTTCTAAAATGAGAAGTGACTGGAAGGAGTCCTTGGGAACAATTCTTACAATTTAGGAACAATGATGGTATTCAGTCAAATGCCAAAACCTGTTTGACTTAGCTCAGAGAAGGTATAATAATGGAGCTTTCCAATGTATAAGTGGATCAGGAAAGATGCACTAGCTCCTGTAGCTGTTTACACTGACCTCAAATTCAACAAGGACTCATTGGGCACTGATTATGGTCAGGGCCCCATTTCTACTGCTCTGGAATGGAGCTTTGAGAATCAGATTTTGAGGGCTTCCTAAAAGCCCAATGGGGGGGTTCACATTAGTAACACACACCTGGCACTTATTAAGCAGTGTTACAATTAAGGACTCAATCTACAAGGGTAAATTGTTAACTTAGAAAGTTCACATTCCTTAGAGCTTGGTATTTAAGGTCCTCCACATGTTCCTAATCTGTATTTTCAACCATAATTCCCACTGTTGCCAGGAGTGAACCCTCTGCTCTAGTTAAATTGGATGCTGGCTACCTCCTGAGCATGTTTATCTTTTCACCTGGATACCTTACTCTTTAGATCTATGCTGTTTTTTATAGTAGTCACTAGTCACATATGGCTATTCAGTACTTGAAGTGTGGCCAGTCTAAACTGAGATGTGCTGTTAGATACACCTAGATTTCAAAAATGTAGTAAAAATAATTGATTTTAAATATTAACTACATATTGGAACATTAATATTCTGGGCATAAAACACATTAAAACTACTTTTACTTCTTTTTACTTTGGCTACTAGAAAATGTAAAATTTATGGCTTGCATTGTATTTTTTGACTTTCTGAGACAGGGTCATACTGTTACCCATGCGGGAGTGCAGTGGCACAATCACAGTTCACTGCAGCCTCCACCTCCCCTGGCACAGGTGATCCTCCCACCTCAGCATCCCAAGTAGCTGGGACTACAGGTGCATGCCACCACACCCAGATAATTTTTTTTTTTTGTATTTTTTGTAGAGATGGGGTTTTGCCATGTTGCCCAGGCTGGTCTTGAACTTCTGAGGTCAAGTGATCCACCCGCCTCGGATTCCCAAAGTGCTAGGATTATAGGCATGAGCCACCACACCCAGCAGCATTATATCTTTAGTGGACAGTACTCCACTAGATTGTTAGCCAAGGCAATACTGGGCCCACCATTCAAACCTATATTTGTACTTTCTTCCTGGCATAATAGTGATGAATGAAGGGAAAATTCTGAGTAACAGTGGGTTCACACATTTGAGGCAAGCAAGCCATGTCTCATCAAATGGAAGCTGCTATCACTGATCAGCTAGCAGCTCAAGGAAGAAGACTGCCAAAGGCAGCAGGACAATTATTATTAATAATTTGTGGTACACAGCAACTGTTCAATAAGTGTTAGATAAATCCTTTTAGGCAGTGACACTAAATACAAAATCTTGAATTCCGTACTTATCCCTCCTGTTTTTCTTCTTCCACTTCTAGTCACTAAAATTTAGCTATTCCTTTGAAAATCTTTCACTTCTATTCCTTTTCTCCCAATCCACAGCTAATCAGTCTTGTCACCTCGCTTTTGAAAATATAGTTTTCAAATAGCTCCTAGTTTCCTTCTACCCTCCCTGTGTTCATTCCATTCTATATACTGTTAATGTTCCATGATATTTCTTTGCAGATGTCATTCTTCGCTCAAAACCTCCATTTTCATATGAACTTCATAAAAAGTTTTCACTTAGCATTCAAAGCTTTTCAAACCTTATCTCTTGGTACTCCTCTCCATAAAAAAGGAATTTAGGGAAACTAGATTGAGTTAATATATGTAAAGCACTTACAACCATACCTGGCCCATACTAAGAACTATATAGGTCTTAGCTATTATTATTATTGCTCACTTTTATTTGAATATGCTGTATGCATTTCTACTCCAGAACACTGCTAAGTCCCTTTTCCTATTTGAGTACCTCAATCTCTAAAGGAAGGAGTGATTTAAACTATCAATGACCAGCAAGAGCCAACTGTTACTGCTGGAAAGACAACTTAAATATTCTTTCTACAATAGATAGGACCTGCAAACAAGGAACTCTAATTTACCACCAAATAACAAAATTTAAGGCTGGATGAAATAAATAAAAGATAATATTTCCTTCATTCAAGAAACAGCAAATTTATGGAATGTTATTTAAAGAAAAACATAAATGGGTTCTGGATTTAGGGCAGTTACTCTTTAAATCCTGGCATATATTGGAATAACCTGGGAGCTTTAAAAAACAGTTGCCTGGACCTCATCCCAGATTTATTGAAGGGGAAGGCCTCAGACACTTGAATTTAATACTTCATAGGTGATTCTCACGTGCAACCACATCTGAGCAGCATTGGTCTAGTCCAGGGAAACTGGTTTAGGGAGGCTGATCGTGTTTGGCATATATTTTTCTGTTTTTAAAATGAAGCATACTAAGAGAACTGATTAACCTATAATGACTTATGTGTTCATGAAGTGTTCTAAAAAAACCAAAGAAACAAGAAAACAAACCTTTTCAACTTGATGTAGGGTTCAGAAGATAAATACATTACAAATACCACAGTGAGCATTCATCTAAAAGTTTGCTGGTTGGTCTTTCTATTAATTAAAAAAATTCAAAACAGAATTACTTAATATAGATTTAACTATGTACAATATTTACAACGAAAGTATACAGTTAAGTCTGTTGTGGAACAGTTGGCATTTTGGTATGTAACACTTCAGAAATTTCAAAAACAACTTTACCTCAAAAACATTTTACACAAATTTTCCAAAGTGCTGTAGCTCACTGGCTCATTTTATCTTAACAATCCAGTTTAGCAATCCAGGTACCCAAATCTCTAGGCATGAAGTAACCGATATACTACTGAGAGACAGCACTTTTATACAATAGCAGAGGCTGTTAGAAACCTTGGGTCTTTAAAACCTTATAACAATGCCCCTTTCACTCTCCAATCCTGAGACAACAAATCCTGTAGTTCCCCCTCATCATCGCTGTCAGCATTCTCTTCTTCCTTTTTCTGCAGTTCTTTTATGGTCAGGATTTCTTTAAGTTTATTTTTTATTTCATCCTGGCGATTCCGTAGCTTTTCCACCCGTCGATAACACTCTATCTGCTCATCGATCTCCCCAATCTGGCGGTCCAACCGTCCCTCCTCATCCTCTTCGGCAACTATGGCTTCGGAAATAGTGTTGACCTGCCTCATGGCTTTTTGGAATTCGTCCCACTCTTTGTCCATCTGATCTTTTGGGGCATCAACCTTTCGCACCCTTGCATCTACCTCAGGGTCGTCAAAAAAACCTTCTGGTAACGCTTCCGCGGTGTTTTCTCTCCTTTCCACCACTTTTTCATGTATTTCTGCTTTCTCAATTGACCCTGAATGAGGAATTATGGGGGCCTTGGGAGGATTAGTACTAAAGAAATCGTCTGGCAGCACACTACTTGTTACCTCCCGCGAAGAAGAAACTGAGTGCTCCTTGCCCTGTGCGTCGGACAGCGGCTTGCTGGCGTCCCCCCTTTTTCTTTCTCCATCTCCTTCCTCCTCCTCTTCCTCCTCCTCCTCATCTTCATAATCGGGGAGTAAACTGAGTCCTGAAGGCTTACTGGAAGTCGTTCTAATGAACTCCTTTCCTATTTTGTCAAAGTTGGTGGGCAACGCAGATGTGGAGGGCTGTACCTGAGGCACCAAGGTGGCCTTCGCTCTCTTGGCGTCTTGGCCGTCTGCGTCCGGCGCTTTCCTCTTGACGGTCTGAGGCGCTGAGCTGGCGGACGAACCCTGGCTGGCTTCCTTCGCGCCTTTCAGCTCGGCCACTTTCTCTCGGTGCTGCTTTCCCAGGACGTGAGTCTGCCACAGGAGCTCGCTCTTAACCGGGGTGTTACACAGGGCACAACTCAGCTGCCCCAAACGGTTGTACTTCGCGAATGGAGATTCTATCCGTTTCCGATTGGTGCTCAGACGCTGCTTCTCCTTCATTAACCGCCGCAATTCTTCCTGATTTACCACTCGCTTCCCGGCCGGAGTCCTAGCGGAGGCGGAGGACGCCATCTTGGCGACCAGACCCAAAGCGATTCTGGTTTCCGTCCGGCGAGGCATGATAATGTCACTTCCTGTAAGGGCGATGATTGGCCGAGGTTCAAGAGAGCGTGGCGTAGCGTTGGCGTTTTTGCTCAGAATCGCGACTAAGGCTTTTTTTTTTTTTTCCTGTGAACGATTAGGCTATGGCTGCGATAAAGGCCGTAAACTCCAAGGCTGAGGTGGCGCGGGCCCAGGCAGCTTTGTCTGTCAATATATGCGCCGCCCGAGGGTTGCAGGATGTGCTGCGGACCAACTTGGGTCCTAAAGGCACCATGAAAATGTGAGACGGCGGTTGGAGCGGCCGTTAGGCGGCCGGGGGCTTGTTGGGTGTCCTGGAGCCCTCTGAGGCAGGCGTCCGTGGAGCGCTGTGGATGTTCTTGCGAGCTTGATTTCCCTCATTCTCATCCCTGTCCTGAGGGTATTTCTCGCCTGGTGCAGGTGGAGGAGAAAAGCCTCCCCTAGAAGGCCCCAGGAGTGAAATTGTGACGCTCCCCCGACACCCTACTTTTCGTCAAGGTTCATATGCAGTTAGAAAGTCAGTTAATTTAGTGTCTTATTGGAAACATAAAGCATTTAACTTCTCTGCTCTTTAAGACTGTATACCTTTAGTCCATAAATTCAACAAGTAGTTTTGTATTTTGTGTGGCAATGTATTGTAGTGGAGAGGGCACAGGCTTTGGAGCCAGGAGGGCATGAGGTCAAATCCAATTTCTACTTAATACCCTGTGTCTGTGGTTCTTCATATCTATTCATCTTTTCAGTATATATTAAGCACCGTTTTCTCTAGACAAGAGTGAGGAAAAGAGACCAGTGAGGAAAAAAGGGTATAAGAGGAGAGACACATCCTCATAGTAATGAACAAAATAAATTAATATTAATGGTAAAATAAGTCACTTAGGTACTAGTTGCTGGGACACAGAAATGATCAAGATACAGTTTCTGTTCTTAAGGAGATGTGGTAGAGACGGATGTGGTAGAGTAGGATGTGCTAATTATATATAGATGCATATGATTATGCTGAGGAAAGGGAATAATTACTGATGGCAGAAGGACAAGCATCTTAAATGATGTTTGATCAGAGTCTTGGGTTGGAAGAGGGAGTAAAGGCCTTCTGGGCAGAGTAATTTCAGGAATAAGAAAGACCAATGGTGCAAATCCAATAGAAAAAACAAAACATGGTGTATTAAGGGAACCAGAAGATTTGCTTGTGGGAAAGTAGATGAGTCAGGGAAGAGAGACATAAACCAGATTGAGAAAGGTCAAGTGTCTGCTGTGTTTGGATTTTAACTTGAAAATGATGAAAAACATAAAAATCATTGGAGGACTTTTGATCAGGGAACTGACTGAATCACGTTGCCTTTTAGAAAGAAAAATGTGTGGAGGGTGTATTTTAGTTTGGAGATAACTGGATGCTATCCAAGGTAGAGATGATAACAGTGGAGATGGAGAGAAGGGGGCAGATTCAAGAGATATTTAGGTAGTAGAATTGATAGAACTTGGTGATCTAATAAATGCAGGGATGAGGGAAACTAGAGTGACTGACTGAATGAAAACGTTCACCAAAATAAAAACCTGCAGGAAATTTGCAAATTTGTGCTTTGTAGACTTTCAAGTATTCTTTGACCAAACCACTTTTCATAACTCATCAACTGCTTTTATCTTTAAATCTGTAAATGGTCCATTTGGAATGAAATTGCCATAAGCTGTCCATCTGGGGAGAAATGATTCTGTGAGCTGCAAATGGTGGTAATTACCATGGCATATTCCCATGGTACAGTAGTTTTCCAAGCCCAGTTCCCTCTGTTGAGGATAATGGGATGGCAAGCACTGGGAGTGTCTTCCTACCACATGAAGTTAATATCATTGTTCTCTGAACAGGCTTGTTTCTGGTGCAGGTGACATCAAACTCACCAAAGATGGCAATGTGCTGCTCCAAGAGATGGTGAGCTGATGCTGCTGACTTTAATAAACCTTAATAAGCCTTAATTAGGAGCATAGTAGAACTTGTTTATCTGTAAGCCAAGGCTGTCAGCTAAATACTGCAGTCTTGAGTCTTGAGATATGCTTGTTGAATTAGACTTCAATAAAAAAATTTTTTTTGGCCGGGTGTGGTAACTCACTCCTGTAATCCCAACACTTTGGGAGGCTGAGGTGGCCAAATTGCTTGAGCCCAGGAGTTCAAGACCAGGCTTGGTGAAACCCGTCTCTACAAAAAAAAAAAAAAAAAGAAATTTGCTCAGTGTAGTAGCATGTGCCTGTAGTAGTCCCAGCTACTCAGGAGGCTGAGGTAAGAGGATCACTTGAGCCCAGGAGGCCAAGGCTGCAGTGAACTTGAGATCGTGCCACTGCACTCCAGCCTGGGTGACAGAGTGAAACACTGTCTCAAAAAAAAAAAAAAAAAAAAAAAAAAGAGTTTTTTTTTCTGGCTCTTTCCAAGTCTTTGTATACTTATACATATGTTATATACTTAGACATACTTATAAATTAATAATATCTTTTAGGGTACTGCCTTATGTTCTTTGTAATTATGGAAAAATAAAAATATCCTTTGCAAGTTTAATAAATGTATTCATTTTGAGATTGAAGGATTTAATCTTATTTTAGAAATGTCATTGCATTCTGAAGCAAAGACTTATGAAATCTTCAGACCTCATTACCTGTCACTTTTAAAATTTTGGACTTGACATTTAGGTATTGATATTACAAAACTTGTAAACTTGTAGAATGAAGCTTATTTCATTTTTTAATTTTACTGCTGACCCCTAGGTTATCTTGTTTTTGGTGACCTACTTTCTTATCTCATCCTCTCTTTTTAAATCTGTTGCTTGCTTTTTCCAGCAAATTCAACATCCAACAGCTTCCTTGATAGCAAAAGTAGCAACAGCTCAGGATGACGTCACAGGAGATGGTACTACTTCAAATGTTCTAATTATTGGAGAGTTATTAAAACAAGCTGATCTGTACATTTCTGAGGTATTAGAATTTCACAGAGTTTATATGTTATTTTGAATGGCAAGTTATTTTTTTAACTAGTAAAATGATTGCATTTTAGATGTTATTTTTGTTTTATTAATTAACTATTTATTTTGAGACGGAGTCTCACTGTGTCACCCAGGCTAGAGTGCGGTGACAGGATCTCGACTCATTGCAACCTGCGCCTCCCAGATTCAATCGATTCTCGTGCTTCAGCTTCCCGAGTAGCTGAGATTATAAGCCACCATGCCCGGCTAATTTTTGTATTTTTATTAGAGACAGGGTTTCACTATCATGGCCAGCCTGGTCTCGAGCTCCTGACCTCAGGTGATCCACCAGCCTTGGCTTCCCAGAGTGCTGGGATTACAGACATAAGCCATCACGCCTGGCCTAGACAGTTAATTTTAATTAAGATATTCTTGGACAATTATAAATGGAAATAATAATGAACTTTGTTGGCCAAAATACTGCCTTTTATTGGAGTTATATACCTCTTTTAAAAATGAAATATTTAAGAGACATAAAAAAAGTAAAAAATTACCCATGTATCCATGGGTAATTAAGAAAGTAAAACACCATAGATAAAGTTGAAACCAAATTATGCACCCTTGTAAAACAACTGGAGAAAAATTATTGAAGGTTTTCTTTATTGTGAATTTACCTTCCTTTCTAGTTTCATTTTTCTTTATAAATCATCTACTTCAGCCAGAGTCCACCATTCACTGGCCTCTGAAAACATCATGTACGTTTCTACCTTTCTCTAATTAAGTATCTCTTTTCTCCGTATCTGAACTTTTTCTGTCTTTCAGGGACCATTTCAGCAAAGCATAACCTTGTCAGAAATGATTCTCTGTGTTTCGTTTAGTATTGGGAATTTTCTATTAATTCAGTACTTGCAACTTAGGATGCTTTTGGCTGTAAACAACTTGACTGAAACTCACTTGAACAATAAGGAAATGATTATCTCCCATAATAGAAAATGGAGAGATGAGGCAGACTGTCTGGTCATAAAATTCAGTCTTCAAGTACACAGATTCTTTGTCTCTTAGCTCTTCCACTCACAGTGTTGTTTCATCCTAAGAGTATTTCCATCTGGAAAGTAAGAGGCCGGGCGCGGTGGCTCAAGCCTGTAATCCCAGCACTTTGGGAGGCTGAGGTGGGTGGATCACCTGAGGTCGGGAGTTTGAGACCAGCCTGACCAACATGGAGAAACCTCATCTCTACTAAAAATACAAAATTAGCCGGGTGTGGTGGCGCATGCCTGTAATCCCAGCTACTCAGGAGGCTGAGGCAGGAAAATCGCTTGAACCCAGCAGGCGGAGGTTGCAGTAAGCCGAGATTGTGCCATTGCACTCTAACCTGGGCAATAAGAGTGAAACTCCATCTCAAAAAAAAAAAAAAAAAAGGTAAGACTGGCTGGGCACAATGGCTCATGCTTGTAATCCCAGCACTTTGGGAGGCTGAGGCAGGAGGATCACTTGAGCCCAGGAATTTGAGACCAGTCTGGGCAACATAGTGAGACCCCGTCTTTAGAAATAATAAAAAAAATTAGGCTTGATGGCATTCCGCATGTGGTCCTAGCTACTTGGGGAGCTGAGGCAAGAGGACTGCCTGAACCCAGGAGGTGCAGGCCGCAGTAAGCCATGATCGTACCAGTGTACTCCAGCCTGGGTGACAGAGTGAGACTCAGTCTCTAAAAGAGAGAGAGAGAGAAGAGAGAGGACAGGACAGAGGAGAGAGAAGAAAGACTGTCAGAGGAAAGTAGGCAGAGGGCAAGATAAAGCCATTCAGGAGGCTTTTCTTTGGTATGATTGGGCCAACTTTAGTATTATGTCCATCCCAAGCCAGTAACAGTTTTTATGGGAATTGACTTAGACTAATCAGGATCTACTCCTTGAGCTGGAGATAAGATCAGCTTTCTCCAAAGCACAAGTGGGAGAGGGAAACCCAAACCAAATTAGGGTTGGGTTAGGAAGAAAGGAGTTTGGCAAGGGTGAGATGCTAACAGACATTATGAAACTCTGTGACCGTACAGTGATAGAGCTGGGCACAGTATGTGATAGAATCACTGAGGCTGGAGGGACATCCTAAACCAGCCTGAAGCAGTCAGGAAGAACTCTCTGGAGGAAGTAAGACCTGACCTAAATCTTCAGGATGAGGAGAAGTGAACCAGACAAAAAAGCGAGGGTTGAGGAGAATGGCTTTGCAGGCAGAAGGAACAACATAAGCAAAGTCACAGAGAAGACAAACAACATGGTGTTGTATGAAGCTACAGGCATTTTGATGTTGCTGGAATTTCAAGGGATGTGAACAGTAGTGGAGAAGAGGCTGGAGAGGGAAGTGGGAGCCAGATCACAGAGGGCATATAGTATGCTAACCAACAAGCTTAGACTTCATCCAGTGGTATTACATACCAAACATAGAAACATACTAATGACTGATACGGTCAGATTGGCATTTTAAATATTTGGGGGATGGTTTTAAGGGAGTCTAGACCAGAGGTTTTCATAGTAATCTGGATGAAAGATTGTGGGGTCCTAGCTTGAAGACATTTATGAAAATGGTTAATAACATAGCCTCTAGAGTCACGTCTCATGGGTTTAAACAACCTGGTTTCACTTCTTATTATCTTGGTCATCTAAGGCAAATTACATTATCCCTTTAAGCCTCGGTCTTCTTATCTGTGAAACAGGAAAAATAATAATACCCACTTCATAGTGTGGCTAGAGAATTAAATAACTCGTGTAAAAGTCTTAGTCATGTCCAGCACAAATACTCAATGTCAACTTTTAAAGATTATTATAGGATTGATGTAAAGAAAAGAAGTAAGGGAATGAATTAGACCAAGTGCTAGCTTTTACAAGTTTGTGTATTATTTTATGGAACAAAAAATACTATTAAAAATATTTTGTCATAATTTTAGACCTATAGAAAAGTTGCAAGCACACTACAAAGAATTCCTGTATACTTTTTACACAGATTCTTATTTTCTTTTCTCTCATTCTCTGCCTGCCCTGTTCTCTTCCTTAGTATCAGTGTACATATTCTTTTTAAACTCTATGTTGCAGACGTGATCTAAATATTTTAGTGTATGTTTCTTAAAACCAGGGAATTATATAATTGCAGTATAGTTATAAAAACCAGGAAATTAATAACAGTAACACATTGATACATTAGTATTATCTAATCTGCATTCCATTCAAATTTCACCATTTGTATTAATAGTGTTCTTTATAGAAAAAAAAGATCTAAGTTCATGCATTGCATTCAGTTGTTGTGTTCCTTTAGTATCCTTTAAGCTAGACTAGTTCCTGAGGTGCCTTTTATGCTTCATGATATTGCTACTTTTAAGGAGTACCAGCCAGTTATTTTGTAGAAAGTCCCTCAATGTGGATTTGCCTATTTCCTCAATTAAACTTAGGTTATAGATTGTTGGCAGGAATACCACAGAAGTGTTGTGTTCTGCTGAATGCATCATATCAGCAGGCATGTAATGCCTGTCTCTCTCATTACTGTGATGTTAACTTTGATCACTTGGTGAAGTGGTAGACACCACAGTGTTCTGTCTGCCACTTTTCCCCAATTCAGTGGTGGTTCTTTTCCTCTGCATTGAAAAGAATATTTTTGTGTGTGCCCATTCAGAAGGGCACCACATGCCAACAATGTAGTCAAAATTTTTGGAAATAAAAAGGACTTTTGTAATTTTTTGTACTAGACTTGAAGCTTTACTGTAAGTTTGAGATTGTTTCAAGTATGAAGCACTAAAATGACTTATAGATTATGTACACTTATATATCATGGCAATAATGTGAGTAACTGTTTTTGGGCATAATATATTAATCAGACAGGTTGGTTACTTTTACATTGGATGACTTATTTTATAATTTATAATTTTACGTTGATGTAACAGGGCCTGCACCCTAGAATAATAACTGAAGGATTTGAAGCTGCAAAGATAAAAGCACTTGAAGTTTTGGAGGAAGTTAAAGTGACAAAGGAGATGAAAAGAAAAATCCTCTTAGATGTAGCTAGAACATCATTACGAACTAAAGTTCATGCTGAACTGGCTGATGTGTTAACAGAGGTATGTTATTAAACTTTTGCATTCAGAATAAATATAGCCTAGCGCATGGTGATATTTTTATTTTTTCTGTAAGATAATCAAGGATTGCATGTGGTTTTTTGGACATAAAATACGGAAGACAGACAGTTATTGTATAGGCCTAACTGTAGATTAGATTTGACTGGTGAGAACAGTATTTGTAATTTTCAGAAGTATCATACTAGGCCTTTTTTTTGTGTGTGTGTGACAGAGTCTCACTCTGTTGCCGAGGCTGGAGTGCAGTGGCATGATCTTGGCTTACTGCAATCTCCACCTCCCAGGTTCCAGCGATTCTCCTGCCTCAGCCTCCCAGCTAATGCCTGTAGCTGGGATTACAGGCATGTGCCACCATGCCCAACTAATGTTTGTATTTTTAGTAGAGAGCGGGTTTCACCATGTTGGTCAGGCTGGTCTCCAACTCCTGACCTCAAGTGATCTGCCCACCTCGGCCTCCCAAAGTGCTGGGATTACAGGTGTGAGCCACCGCGCCCGGCCTCATACTAGGTCTTTTTTTTTTTTTTTAAATGTGACTTGATAGTTGGGAGAGGTTTCACTGCCTGCAGATCATCTCCTGTGGAAGCTCTTGAATAGTATACTGGTCTTTTTAAACCTAGAGGTCCATATTTTATTATGTGAGGTGACGCATGAGATAGTATTTTTAGCAGTGTACCTTGTAGATAAGGTTACCAATATAATGGAATGTGAGTGATGTGATATATTAATATATTAATATTCACATCTTGGAAATGTATATTTGTGTAGTTTATTTCTTTTACTTATTAATTTTTTTGAGACAGAGTCTTACTCTGTCACCCAGGCTGGAGTGCGGTGGCATGATCTTGGCTCGTTGCAACCCCCGTCTCCCAGGTTCAAGTGATTGTCCTACCTCAGGCTCCCAGGTAGCTGGGATTACAGGCACGTACCACCACGCCCAGCTAATTTCTGTATTTTTAGTAGAGATGGGGGTCTCACTATGTTACCAAAGCTTGTCTTGAACTCCTGACCTCAAATGATCCACCCACCTGGGGCTTCCAAAGTGCTGGGATTACAGGCATGGGCCACCACATCTGGCCAGTGTTTTGTTTATTTCTAAAGATAGAATATATACCATATAGGCCGGGCATGGTGGCTCACGCTTGTAATCCCAGCAATTTAGGAGGCCAAGGTGGGGAGACCACCTGAGGTCAGGAGTTTGAGACCAACCTGGCCAACATGGTAAAATCCTGTCTCTACTCAAAATACATAAATTAGCTGGGCATGGTAGCAGGCATCTGTAATCCCAGCTACTTGGGAGGCTAAAGCAGGAGACTCACTCCGGGAGGGAGGGGGAGTTTGCAGTGAGCCGAGATTATGCCACTGCACTCTAGCCTGGGTGACAGAGTGAAACTTTGTCTCAAAAAAAAAAAAAGAAAACCAAAAAAAAAATGTATTTTATATAAAGATAAGATTGGCTGTATATTTTGGGAAGGCTTTTATCAGGTGGCAATGATTTGATATCCTTATTGTTTCTCAGCTTTGTAGTTTCTGAAACTTGAATATATTTGTTTACCAGGAATGATAAATTCTTAGGAAACAAATTCATAAGACATTGACATACAAAGCAGAATATTATCTTAATAATTTACTTTGAGAACTACAAATGCCAAATGTACTGGAATACCTGAGTTGTTTCTGGTCGATTCTCCTTACCATTAAAAAAACCAACTTGGGAAATCAGATTAAGATCAGACAATTTCTTGATGAGCAGAGTCAGAAGAAAGGCTCTGCTGTGTTTTTTGCTGTTAGAGTACTTAAATGGCCCAAAATCTTCATGCTGCTAGGGCACCCATTCTGTTTTAGAGTTACAGAAACACCGATATTCTCACTATCCAATGGCCTTTGTCTTACTTGTTATTTGCCTCTAAAATAAAATATTATGTTACCTAAAATTTGCCTAAAATATTAGGCAAAGTGTTCTAATATACCATTTTTTTCTGCTTTATGTATATTTTAGGGTAGTTATAACTTGACCTCTTAATTTCTGCAGTTATTTATTATTTTTATATCATTTTCTGAGCTAAGCAATAAGGTGTGTTGTGCTATGCTTCTTAAATTGTATATCCCTGGTCATATGTGTCAGAATAAATGAGATGTATCTTTTTGAAGTGTCAATTTTACTTTACAATTTTTGGGGAAAACATTATTTTTACATTGAGATAAACATATTATGGGATGACATGGAAACTTCATGATCAAACATGATACTTTAAAATTTCCTGTTATTATAGCCAGCAAATTGGAACTATTACTTTAGATTATATTTCCTTCTTTTCCATTAAGGTGCCCTTTGGTGGAAAAGTTTGGATAGTCTTGGTATGATAGAAAGAGTAGTCACTTGGCAGTTAAGGAGCCCTGAATTCTAGTCCTGGCCCTGTTACTAGCTGTTAGATCTTATTTACAAACTGTAACTTCTTAAGGTCTTATCTCAGTTGCCTTGTGTATAAAATAAAAGGTTTTGACCTAAAGATCTCTGAAGTTTCTTTAGACTCTAAAGTGTCTGTTGGCATTGATTATTATTAGTGTCCATAATAAAGTGGCACATATTGGTCTTGCCCTATGTTTTGAATCCTGAAGGCTTTTATCTCCTTAGTCTGGTGGTAGATTGTTTGGGCCATTGGTTTATTTTAGTAGTCCAAATAACTTACTGTTCTCATTCACTTCTCTTTCAGGCTGTGGTGGATTCTGTTTTGGCTGTTAGAAGACCAGGTTACCCTATTGATCTCTTCATGGTAGAAATCATGGAGATGAAGCATAAATTAGGAACAGATACAAAGTAAATTACATAAGCTTTGACAACATATGGGTTCTAGAATTTTTTAAAGATATTCTTTTGTTAAATTTATTACTTACTTTTATTCAACATAAATATATTCATTCAACATATATTAAGTCACTGCTCTGGGTGATGGGAATGAAGAGTAAACAGAACAGAATTTCTTTCCCAAAGAAGCTTATGTTTCTAATTTAAATAGAAAAAAAAAATCATGTGTGTTATTTTATAGTGGACAGGGAAGGCCACTCTGATAAGAACCTAAAGAGCTAAGGGGTCTCTGAAGAAACAAGGCAGCTAGCCATGTGCACATCTGGAGCAGGATGGTTCTAAGCAGAAGGAATGACCTCTGAAGAGGTCCTGAGGCAGAAGTGTGACTGGGTTGTTACAGTGTGCCTGGAGCACAGGGAGAGGAGGTGAGGCAAAAGGGGCCAGATTATGGAGTACCTTGTTGATTTTGGATTTACTGTTTTAAAACTTCGTATTATAGAAAATTGTGAACATATATAGAGAGAACAGAATAGGGAACTTCTACATACCTGTTAGCTATCTTTATCAATTTCCAATATATGAAGCAATCTTATTTCAACCATACCCCTCCCTCTTTCCCCCTGCCACCCTGGATTATTTTGAAGCAAATTCAGACATCATATACCACCTCTAAATATCATGTAATCCATAAAACATAAACCCCCTGCTTTTACCTAATACATCCACAAAACATGATAACACGTTAAAAATTAATAACTCATTAATACCACCACATTTCCAGTTTATAGTCTAATTTGTCTAAGAGTTGTCTCAGATTTTTTTCAGTTTTGTTTGGATTAAGATCTACACACAGTCTGTATACTGCACTTAGGTGATACCTCTTTTTAAGTCTCTGTTAATTTGTAGGTTCTTTCTTTCTCTCATTGTTTTTCACCTTGATAATTATTTTGGAAAAGGGAAGATTTTTGATTACTCATGCAATTTTCTTTTTTTCTTCTCTTATTTTTTTTTTTTGAGATGGAGTCTCACTCTGTCCCCCAGGCTGGAGTGCAATGGCGTGATCTCAGCTCACTGCAGCCTCCACCTATTGGGTTCAAGTGATTTCCCTGCCTCAGCCTCCTGAGTAGCTGGGACTACAGGTGCGTGGCACCACACCCGGCTATGTTTTTATATTTTAGTAGAGACAGGTTTCACCATGTTGGTCCGGCTGGTCTTGAACTCCTGACCTCGTGATCCACCTGCCTCCGCGGTCCAAAGTGCTAGGATTACAGGTGTGAGCCACCGCTCACGGCCCCACTCATGCAATTTTCTTAATGGCTATAGGACTAGTTAGGTTTTCTACTTATTTTTTGAATCATTTTTGTAAGTAACGTTTTCTAAGAAATGTGTCCATTTTGTTTAACTCTGAAATTTTTGGTATAAAATGTTCATAAATATCCTTATAGGCATACAATTTTTATAAGGATCCTGTTTGCAGGATCTATAATGGTATCACCATTTATTTCTGGTGTTATTTATGCCTTCCTTTCCTTTTTTTGATAATTTTTTCCCAGAGGTTTGTTTTTGTTTCACAGTGTCTTTCTCTTTATTATTAATTTGCTTTTTTGGAATTTTGTGGGGACTTTTTTGCTGCTTCTGTTTTATTGTGATAGCTACTTAGGTTATTAATTTTCAGTCTTCTGCTTTTGAATACAGTACTTAAAACCTTAACATTTTTCTCAAAGTATTATTCAGCTGCATCCTTCAAGTTTTGATATGTAATCATAATTTTTATTCAGTTTAAAATATTTTCTAATTTCAACTAGAAGTGTGCTTCTTAACATGGGGAAATTTTAGTTATTACTGATACCTAGCTTAATTACGTTATGGTCAGAGAATATGCTCTATGAGATTTTTGCTCCTTTGAAATTTGTTGACACTTGCTTTATGGCTCAGTGTATAGTCAGCTTTTGTTATGTTAATGTTTCGTGTACTTGAAAGGAATGTATGCTGCAGTTGGTAGGTACAATTTTATATACTGTCCATTAAGATCAAGGTATCCTGTTAATCCTGTTGTTCAGAACTTCTATATCCTTATTGATGTTTTGACTGCTTATTCTGTCAATTACCGAGTGAAATGTATTAATATCTTTCAATATTATTGTGCACCTGTTTATATTTTACTTTAGTTTTGAGTAAACTGAATAAAACTGAATAAAAATTAGTTTTGAGAGTTTTGCTTTATATATCTTGAGACAATCTTTTTAGATGCATAGTTTTTAAACTATTACATATTTCCTGGGGCATTGAACTTTTGTACTGATACGAAGCAACTTTTTTCTAGTAATATCTTTAAAAGTATAATGTATCTGATATTGATAATTATATTTAAAAAATCTTTACATGTTAAAAGCTGTTGTACCAGCTTGCCTGCCTGCCTGCCTGCCTTCCTTCCCTCCTTCCTTCCCTCCTTCCTTCCTTCCCTCCTTCCTTCCTTCCCTCCTTCCTTCCTTCCTTTCTCTCTCTCTTTCCTTCCTTCCTCCCTCCCTCCCTCTCTTCCTCCCTCCCTCCCTCCCTTTCCTTCCTTTCCTTTCTTTTTTTTTGAGATAATGTTTCGCTCTTGTTGCCTAGGCTGGAGTGCAACGGTGTGATCTTGGCTCACCGCAACCTCTGCCTCCTGGGTTCAAGCGATTCTTCTGCCTCAGCCTCCCAAGTAGCTGGGATTATAGGCATGTGCCACCATGCCCAGCTAATTTTGTATTTTTTTTTTTTTTTTTTAGTGGAGACGGGGTTTCTCCATGTTGGTCCAGCTGGTCTTGAACTCCCGACCTCAGGTGATCCACCCACCTCTGCCTCCCAAAGTGCTGGGATTGTGGGCGTGAGCCACCGTGCCTGGCTTTGCTTTGCTTTGCCTTGCCTTTTGCCTTTTTGCCTTTTGCCTTTGGCCTTTCCTTCCCTTTACTTTTTTTTTTTCTGATACAGGGTCTTACTCTGTCACCCAGGCTGGAGGGCAGTGGCACAATTATGGCTCACTGCAGCCTTGACCACCTGGGCTCCAGTGATCCTCCCACCTTAGCCTCTTGAGTAGCTGGGACCACAGATATATGCCACCATGTCTGGCTAATTTTTGTATTTTGTGTCAAGACAGGATTATGCCATGTTGCCCAGGCTGGTCTCAAACTCCTGAACTCAAGGGATCCACCACCTGCCTCGGCCTCCCATAGTGCTGTGATTACAGCATGAGCCACCATGCCAGGTCCATCTGGGTTTTTTTTTTTTTTTTTTTGAGTTGAAGTTTTGCTCTTGTTACCCAGGCTGGAGTGCAGTGGTGCGATCTTGGCTCACTGCAATCTCTGCCTCCTCTGGGTTCAAGTGATTCTCCTGCCTTAGCCTCCCAAGTAACTGGTATTACAGGCATGTGCCACCACACTCAGCTAATTTTGTATTTTTATCAGAGATGGGGTTTCACCATGTTGGTCAGGCTGGTCTCAAACTCTTGACCTCAAGTGATCCACCCTCCTCGGCCTCCCAAAGTGCTGGGATTATAGTCATGAGCCACTGTGCCCAGCCCAGTTTTCTTTTAATTAGTATTTGCCTGTCATATCTTTGTGTATGTTTTTACTTTCACTGTTTCTCTCTTTACATGATTTTTGTGTCATATAGGTAGATTAAAATATTAAATCTGATAATCTTTATTAACAGGAGCATTTAATCCTTTATGTTTAATACAGTTATGGATATATTTGATTTAAAATTTACCATCTTAACAGTGGACTTTGGGGACCCGGGGGAAAGGGTGGGAGGATGATGAGGGATAAAAGACTTGACTTTGGGTACAGTGTACACTGCTCGGGTGATGGGTGCACCAAAATCTCAGAAATCACCACTAAAGAACTTATTTTATGTAACCAAACACCACGTGTTCCCCAAAAAGCTATTAAAATTTTTAAAAAAGCAAATTAAAAAGTTTGCCATCTTGTTTTATACTTTCTACTTATCCTTACTTATTTATTTATTTTTTTCTTTTTTGAGACGGAGTGTCACTCTGTCACCAGGCTGGAGTGCAGTGGCTTGATCTTGGCTCACTGCAACTTCTGCCTCCCAGGTTCAAGTGATTCCCTCAGCCTCCCAAGTGGCTGGGACTACAGACATGCACCACCACGCCTAGCTAATTTTTTGTATTTTAGTAGAGATGGGGTTTCACCATGTTGGCCAGGCTGGTCTTGAACTCCTGACTTCAAGCAATCCACCTGCCTCGGCCTCCCAAAGTGCTGGGATTACAGGTGTGAGCCACCGTGCCCAGCCATCTGTGTAGCTTTTTGCATCTCAGCCTTCCATTTGGGATTGCTTTTCTTCTGCCTAAAGTTCATCCTATAGATTTTCCTTAGTGATAGTTTGTTGGAGGTATACTTTCAGTTTTTCTTTGCCTGAAAATGCCTTTAGCTTTATTCTTTGATACTTTCATTGTGTGTTTACTAGGTTGGCAGTTAGTTTCTTTCAGCTGATTGAAGATATTGTTCTATTGTTTTCTAGTTTTCATTATTGCTGTACAGATATTAGCCATGAGTCCTTTATTTACCTAGGTGATTTTAAGATATTTGTCTTTGGTATTGTATACCTTTACTATGATGTAGCTAGGTATGGATTTCTTTTTGTTTATTCTGGTTGACATTTTCTGGGTTTTTGAGTGTTATTGTTTTTATCTGATTCTGGAAAATTTCCATCTATTATCTGTTTAAGCATTTGTTTTGTTCATCCCTTCTCCTTCTCCAACTAAATGTATGCTTGATGTTCTTAATTTAGTTTTTTATGTACTTTTTGTCTTGTTGTCTTTTGTGTTGCATTCTGGATAATTTCTAGTGATATATTTTGTTGTTTCCCAATTTTCTCTTAAACGATGTCTACTCTACTTTAAAACCCTTGATTTTTTCTACTTTAAAATCCCTTGATTTAAAAATAAACTTTCTAATGAAGTGTAATACACACTAAAAATGCAAGTATCATAACAACATGGCTTGATTAATTTTCTGAATATATCTGTGTAATCAGCACTCTTACAAGAAACAGAACTACTAGTACCTTAAAAGCCCCTCTTTTGCTCCCTTTCAGCCATATTTCTTCTAGAGTAATCTGAATTTCTACCACATAGATTGTTATATGTTTCGTACTTGTATAAGGAATCATAAGGTAGGTATTCTTTGTTTCTGACCTTTTTCATTTAGCATTGTTTGTGAGACTCATTTGTATTTCTGTGTGATTAGTAGATTGGTCATTCTCTTTGCTATTTAGTATTTTTTTGTGTTAATATACCACAGTTTATTCATTCTGCTATTGATTGGCATTTAGGTACTTTGCAATTTTTGCCCATTATTAATAGTGCTGCTATAAACATTGCAATATTCTTTTATTAGACATATGGATATATGTCTGTTGTTTTCTTGAATTTTTTATATCTGTGTGTATATGTGTGGATATCCTTATTTACTATTTATAGAAGTTCTATTTGTTTCTTAAATCTGCCATGTTACTTTTTATGGTGTTCAATTCCTTGCAAATCTTTCCAAACTTGCCCTTTTTTCTTTCTTTAAACATATAGTTAATGTTTGATAATTATAATATCTAAAGTTTTGACTTGTCCCTTTCTGGTGTTTATTGTATTTTACTGGTTCTCACTCATCATGCTTTGTTTTCATATGTGCCATTCATTGTGCTTGAAAAAGGTATTGGTAGAAATAATTTGAGACCTAGAATGAAGCTGCCTTTCTGCAGAGAGGATTTGCATTTGCTGCCTCAAGGAGCTAGGGACTACTTTAAATTAAATTCACAGTTTGAGGTTTTTGGGAATATCCATTTGACTTGAATTCCAACTGTAAGTCCATGTGAGGGCTGATTATTTCTGGCTTCCTTCTGGATAATCATGAGTATGTAGCCTTTGTGGTTCCAACTTAATGTGAAGAGGGTCTCCTGTAAGACATTCCACCTTGGATGAGCTCTGGGCTTTCTGTTTTCTTCTCATTGTGAAGACATTGAAACCAAACTTCAGATTTGCCTGGATTGTCAAATGACTTTAAGATAAAAGAACCTACTGTTCCTGCAGTTCTCTGCTTACCTTTTGGAGTTTCTGTTTTATTTCAGTTTTGGCCTAGTAATTATATACTATCTCATAGCTCTTCAATGTTGCTAAGGTTTTTTTGCTTTTAAGCCAGCATGTTTAGTTGTTTTTGATAGTAGGATTGATCTCAGTTAGCCTACTATTGCTAAGGATAACAAGTTCTTGATTTATATTTCAGAAGGTTATCTGTGGATTTTGTGTGGGGAATACATACAAAATGGCTGATTGGGAGGTAAAAGAGGGCCAAGGGCAGAAACCAGAGACCAATTAGGAATGTTGGTATAGTACAAGTGAGAAATGAAAATGGTTTGGATTAGGGTGTACTTAGAAGGAAAGGGCAATAGGATTTGTTGAGGGTTCAACATAGGACATGACAGAAACAGAGCAGTCAGGGATATCTCTTAGGCCTTTTCATGATCAGCAGGAAAAGTGGAGGTGCTGTTTCTTGGGATGGAGAAGACTAGGAGGAGCAGATTTGGGGAGATAAATCCAGAGTTCAGTTTGAGAATGTTATGTTTAAAATGCCTATTAGGCATCCATGTGGAGATGTTGAGTAGGAATTTGGAGAGATGTCTGGAGTTCAGAATAGAGGTCTGCCCTAGAAGTATGTATTTGAGAATCATTAGTGTATAAATGACTTAAAGCCATGAGTTAATGAGACCATCTGGGAAGTGAATATAGTAAAGGAAGTTTAAAGCATGATCCCTGGGAAGTTGGATGTTTAGAGTTTGAGAATATGAGGTGGATTCAGCAAAAGGGATTGAGAAGGGGGCAGTCAATGAGGCATTAAAGCCAAGGGAGAGTGGTGCCCCAGAAGTCAAAAGAAGAAAGTATTGCAAGGAGACAATAATCAGCTGTGTCATATGCTACTGAAAGTTTGAGTACATTGCTGTTACTGAGAGTTGAGAGTTGATTGTTATATTTGGAAAACATTTACTTTTTTAGTGGCTTTAATGAGAACTGATTGAATAAAGAGGTGGAAATAAAAGTCAGACTGAAGGTGGGCTCAAGAGAGAATGGTTACTGAGAGAAGTGTAGCTACAAAGGAGAACAGAGAAATGGGGCAGTAGCTAGAAGGGAATATGGGAATGGGGCTGAGGGAGAAGGATTTTTTGTATTAATGACAGGAATTGTTACTGCAAGTTTGTATGCTGGTAAGAATGGTCCTTTAGGTGAGAAGAATTGATATGGGGGATTAGGGGCCAGTGCAAGAACAGAGAAGGAAATGGAGTCCAGTACACAAGTAGAGAGGTTACCCATAGAGAGGAACATGGACAGCTCATTCATAGTAGAAGGAGGTTCAGGTTCAAGTGCAAGTGGATTGGTAGAAGTAGTAATGGGACAATGTTTCTATTTTCTCAAAGAAACAATGTCATTTCCTGACAGTAGGGAGGGAGGAAAGTGAAGAAGGCTTGAAAAGTGAGGAATGTTGAACATAGTGTTTTTGTTTCTTCCTAGATATGTTTACATTCTGTTAAGAGGTGGAATAATCTAGTTAAAGTAAAATTTTGAAAACTTCCTTATAATTATGTTGAACTACTACAAAATATTTTAAAAATATATAACAAAAATTCGTTATAAAGGATTCATGAGTAGAAATTCCGTCCCCTAAATGTTTTGTAAATGAATTTTATAAAGTTATAAAAATATTGACTCTTGAAAGATTATTTGGAAAACAGGAAGAAACACCTCCTTTCCAAATCATCTATATTCCTACTACCTATGCATAACCCCTACTCTTAGGTCCCTCCCATTGTTTTTCTTTTTAATGCCAAGTTGTTTGTTTTTAAAAAGAACAGTTATAGTCATGCTTCATATGCAATTTGTCATTCTATGCTTATCAGCTAGCCCTATACATATTTTTCCATGTTATTACATACTTTTTATAACCATCAAACAGTTGGGTCATTATTTGCTGAATAATACCCTATTGTTGGACATTTAGGTTAACAGTTTTTAGTTGCTCCATATAATCATTTTGAATAAATGTTCCTAAGAAACTCATTGTATACATACCTTTCATTACTTGATAAGCTGTGTCATATTTTTTAATCACATAACTTAGAAAATAATTCTGGCTTGACATTTTATTGTGACTTTATAGTCACACTGTGTTAAAGTAGATTCTCTTTCCTAATTTTACTAATTATATGTTAGGTTTAAAGTCAATGCATGGAGGTGGGTGAGGTGGCACACTCCTTTAGTCCCAGCTACTTGGGAGGCTGAGGCAGGAGGATTGGATGTTGAGGCCAGCCTGGACATCATAACGAGACCCTCATCTCTGAAAACAAAAAACAAAAACATCAAAAACTGTTAAAATTGGTACAAGGAAACAATGTGTGTCCTGGAAGTATTGGTATAACTTTAATAGTATAATGATAATTTTATACCAAATTTTAGAGTATATATTAAAAGTAAGAAACATTAATATTTTTAATAGGTTGATCCAAGGATTAGTTTTGGATCATGGTGCCCGTCATCCAGATATGAAGAAGCGAGTAGAAGATGCATTTATCCTTATTTGCAACGTTTCACTAGAATATGAAAAAACGTACGTGTTACTTTCTCTTTATAACTTTTGAAATTTTTTTTCTAAAGGTGTTTTAAAATCTTTCTTTCCTTCCAGATATTTGGTGTAGACTATTTCTACCTTTTTTCCTTTTTTCTCCTGCCTTTACTAGCTGGTTTTTATTAATCTTTTAGAGAGGTGAGCTCTGGTTTCTTTTATAAGACTGCAGAAGAGAAAGAGAAATTGGTAAAAGCTGAAAGAAAATTTATTGAAGATAGAGTACAAAAAATAATAGACCTGAAAGACAAAGTCTGTGCTCAGTCCAATAAAGGATTTGTCATCATTAATCAAAAGGTGAGAAAGAAAGTTTAGATTTTAGTTATTTGTAAAAGTTCTTAAGCATTTCTTGAAGTGTGGTCTGTGGACCCCTAAGAATCCCTAAGACTTTTTCAGAGAGTCTGTGAGGTCAAAAACTATTTTCATAATAATAAACACACCTTTTACATTGTGTTGACATTTGCAATGATGCTGCAAAAGCAATCTGTAAAACTGCTGGCACTTTAGCACAAATCGAAGCAGTAGCACCAAGCTATATTAGTAGTCATTGCATTCTTTATTGCCATACCACCACACACTTGCAGTGAAAAAGAAAAGGCAGTATCATTTAAGAATGTCTTGATGAAATGGTAAAACTTATTAATTTTATTAAATTTTATCTTAAATATTCATCCTTTTATTATTATGTGTGACAAAATATGAAGTATGCACAAAGCACTCTTTTTTTTTTTTTTTTTTTTTTTTTTTTTTGAGACAGGGTCTTGTTCTGTCATCCAGCTGGAGTGCAGTGGCACACTTACAGCTCACTACAGCCTTGACCTTCTGGGCTCAAGTGATCTTTCTGCCTCAGCTTCCCAAGTAGCCAGGACTAGAGATGTGCATCACCATGCCTGGCTAATTTTTAAGTTTTTTCGTAGAGACTGGGTGTTGCCATGTTGTGCAGGCTGGTCTCAAGTGATCCTCTTGGCTTGGCCTCCTAAAGTGTTGGGATTATGGGGCTAGGAACTACAAAGCTCTTCTGTTGCATACCAAAATGTGATGGTTGTCTTGAAGGAAAGCACTTGTGTAATTGTTTGAATTGCAAGGTAAACTAAACACTTTTTCATGGAATGCCACTTTTACCTGGAAGAATGACTGACAGAAAAACTGTCGTTATCTAGATATGGCTATTTGGTAGATTTCTCTCAAAAATGAATGAAGAAATTCTGTGACTTAAAACAACTGACAGTATTTGTTGCCAATAACATTTGAACTTTTAAACAAAAATTAGAATTTCGGAAAACTTGTATCTGCCATGTGAACTTGACAGCTTTCCAATGCTTAAAAGACTTTCCTGATAATATTGGTGATATTAACAAAAGTGAGTTTTTGTTCACTGTGTTAGGCAAAGTTTCCACATGTATAACGTGACACAGTTTCTACATGTATAACATAACATGTTATACATGAAATGTGTCAACATGTGGAAACTTTGCCTAACTCAGTGAACTAATGCTATCTATCTACTCGACTAAAAATGCATGATTTTTATAAAATCATACCTGGATGAATAATCCATTCAGTGTGCAAGTTACACTAACGTGTTTTAATGTGAGATAGTATGAAAAGTTCGTTGCTGTGGTTCCATAGTGAAACTAACCTTTGAGAAACTATTACTTGTTGAGTTTTGGTATAGTATCAAAGAAGAATTTCCATAGTTATCTGAAAAGGCTATTAAAATATTATTCCCTTTACAATATTTATCTGTGTGGGGCCAGATTTTCTTCATAAACTTGAACCAAAATAACATATCATTCCAAACTGAATACTGAATCAGATATGAGAATCCAGTTGTTTTCTATGAAAAACATTGAAGAGATTTGCAAAAATGTAAAGTAATGCCACTGCTAGCTCACTATATATATTTTTGTTTTCAAAAGTGTAGTAAATTTTCAGTTAAAATGTTATGTATATTAACATGAAATGGGCTTATTATTTAAATGAATTAATAAATATTTTACAAGTTTATCAGTTTTTGTAATATGATAAATATTATAGATAGAGCTTACATAAGCAAAAGCTCTTTGGGTACTTAATAATTTTTAAGAGAATAAAGTAGTGCTGAGACCAAAAGGTTTGAGAAATACTGGTTTAAAACTTGTTTATAATTTTTATGTTAATTTGATTATAGGGAATTGATCCATTTTCCTTAGATACTCTTGCAAAACATGGAATAGTAGCTCTTCGCAGAGCAAAAAGAAGAAATATGGAAAGGTAAGCTTGCAGGTAATTATATATCCTAAGTTTTTAACAGAGTAAATGGAAACTATCCCATGTGTTTTCCTTTTAGCTTATGTGTAAATGTTGTTGAACAAAACAGTGGCATAAAAAAATCCAAATTTTGTTTTTAGTTTCAGTAAATAATTGAACTGTCAAAAAGCAAGGTTGTTAACCTACTGCAGAACTTTGTTGAAGTATAAGGAAAGTTTTTATCTTTTTAAAACAGATTTTAAAAACAAAACAATACAACATAATATAGCATGATCTCACTTTTATATATGGAATCTAAAAAAGTTGAACTCATAGAAGTAGATAGTAGAATGGCAGTTACCAGGGGCTGGGGCAGTGGGAGGGGAGGGGCACTGGGGATATGTGGGTCAAAGGATACAAAATTTCAGTTAGTTAGGAAGAATAAATTCAAGAGATCTATTGTTCAACATGGCAACTATTGTTAATAACAATATATTGTTCTTTTTAAAAATCTTTTGCAAACCCACCCAAGGTTTGCATTGTGTGCAAACATTGCATGTGTTGGATTCTTGAAAAATGCAGAGTAGATTTTAAGTGTTCTTATCACAAAAAATGGCTAAATCAAGCCTCACATAGGCAATGAGTATGTTTATTAGCTTGATTTAGCCATTCCACAGTGTATACATATTTAAAAACATCATCATGTTGAACTCGATGAATATAGACAATTTTATTGTCAATTAAAAACCCAAAACAATACAATACAGTAACAATATGCAGTCTTCTGCATTAAATATCTTTTTTCCTCTAAGAAATTAGTATTTATATTTTCCATAATCAAGCTATGGTGACATATGTGTAATTTCAGACTCTCTCTTGCTTGTGGTGGAATGGCTGTGAATTCTTTTGAAGATCTCACTGTAGATTGCTTGGGACATGCTGGTCTTGTGTATGAGTATACGTTAGTGAGTATTTCTGTGAATAGTGGTTGTAAAGTGAATACTAAGCCCCCTTTTTTAAAAGAAAGATACTACTTGACCTTTTATTTCATGTTTTGTGTTTTAAGATCTAATTCACAGAACAGATTTTACAGTTTATTTACCTAAATGTTTGATAAGAGTTCAGATATAACTTAACTCCCTTTAAACATATCTTTAGTTATGCTTGATAAGAAAAATTCGAATGAAGAT
Organism: Macaca thibetana thibetana; assembly: GCF_024542745.1. Taxonomy (NCBI): domain Eukaryota; kingdom Metazoa; phylum Chordata; class Mammalia; order Primates; family Cercopithecidae; genus Macaca; species Macaca thibetana. The sequence goes on along the minus strand of NC_065593.1, from coordinate 29,625,267 downwards.
TGTATTCTAGTATAAATTGTTGATTTTATAATGACATTAAATATTAAAGTTCTGTATTTTTGTGCCACCCATTAGGGTGAAGAAAAGTTCACTTTTATCGAGGAGTGTGTTAACCCTCACTCTGTTACCTTGTTGGTTAGAGGACCAAATAAGCATACTCTCACACAAATCAAGGATGCCATAAGAGATGGACTTCGTGCTATCAAAAATGCCATTGAAGATGGTAAGCTCTTTCTTGTGATTGATATGAACCTCACATATATGTGTGTATATATGTATATATACACACACACACACACCCCTATGTATGTATACATATATTTTTAGACAGAGTCTCCCTCTGTTGCTCAGGCTTTAGTGCAGTGGTGTGATCTCAGCCCACTGCAACCTCCACCTCCCAAGTTCAAGCAATTCTTTTGCCTCAGCCTCCCAAGTAGCTGGGATTACAGGTGTGCACCACCACACCTGGCTAATTTTTTGTATTTTTAGTAGAGATAGGGTTTCCTCCATGTTGGCCAGGCTGATCTAGAACTCCTGGGCTCAAGTGGTTTGCCTTCCTTGGCCTCCCAAAGTGCTGAAATTACAGGTATGAGCCACCATGCCTGGCCTTTAATTTTTTTTTAATTTTATTTTTAAATTTTAATCTATTTATTTATTTTGAGACCAGGTTTTGGAACTGGCTAATTTTTGTATTTTTGGCAGAGATGAGGTTTCACCATGTTGCCAAGGTTGGTCCTGAACTCCTGGGCTCAAGGAATCCACTTGCCTTGGCCTCCCAGAGTGCTGGGATTACTGGCATGAGCCACTGCACCTGGCTGCAAACCATATATATATATATATATATATTTTTTTTTTTTTTTTTTCCCTCAAGACAGGATCTTGCTCTGTCACCCAGGCTAGAGTACAGTGGCGCAATCATGGCTCACTGCAGCCTCAAACTCCTGTGCTCAAGTGATCCTCCCACCTCAGCTGGACGATAGGTGCATGCCACCACACCTGGCTAATTTTTGAATTTTTTTTGTAGAGATGAGATCCCTCTATGTTGCCCAGGCTGGTCTTAAACTCCTGGCCTCAAGCAGGTTTCCCCTCTCAGCCTCCCAGAGTGCTGGGATTTGTAGGCATGAGCCACCACATTCAGCCCATGTTGAGCATCTTTTAATGTGTTTATTCGCCCTCTATATATCTTTGATGAATTTTCTGTTTAAATCTTTTGCCCTTTTAAAAAATTGGATTGTTGGCCAAGCACAGTGTCTCCCACCTATAATTCCAGCACTTTGAGAGGCCAAGGTGGGAGGATTGCTTGAGCCCAGGAGTTAGAAACCAGCCTGGGCAACATAGCAAGGCCATGACTCTACACACACACACACAAATAGCCAGGCATGGTGGTCTGTACCTGTAGTTCCAGCTACTTAGGAGGCTGAGGCAGGAATATCACTTGAGCCCCAAGAGTTTGAGGTTACAGTAATGTAAGCTATGATCACACCACTGCACTCCAGCCTGCGCGACAGAGCGAGACCCTGTTTCCAGAAAAAAAAAAAAAAAAAAAGGAAAGAAAAAAAAATTGTGTTAGTTTTCTATTGTTGAGTTTGAGAGTTCTTTGTGTATATTTTGGGTACAAGTGCTTTTTCAGATATATGTTTGGCAAATTTTTCTCCTCTATGGCTTATTTTATTATTAACAGTGCCTTTCAAAGAGGAGTTCTTAATTTTGATGAAGTCTAATTTATTATTTTTATTCTCTCATGGATTATGCTTTTGGTGTGGTATCTAAAAAATCTTTACCTAACCTAGGGTCACAAATATTTTTCTCTAAAAGTGTTGTAGTCTTATGTTTTACATTTAGGTCTGTGATTCATTTTAAGTTAATTTTTGTATATGGTACAAATATGGATACAGGTTCATTTTTTCATATAAAGGTATCAGATTATTTTAGTCTTATTTGCTGAAAAGACTTTCACCACTGAATTGCCTTTTCTCGTGTATAAAAAATCAGTTTTTCATATTTGTGTAGTTCTATCTCTGTGCTCTTTTTTCTGTTCTACTGATGCATTTGTCTATTTTAATGTTAATATGATATTGTCCTGACAACTGTAGCTTTATAATAAATCTTGAAATCAGTATTGTTAACTCTCATTTTTTTAAAAGTCGTTTTGGTCATTCTAAGTCTTTGGCATTTCCATATGACTTCCATATGAATTTTAGAATCAGCTTGTCAGTTTCTACCAAAAAGACTGCTGCTGGGATTTTGATCAGAACTTTTTTTTTTAGAAAGGATCTTACTCTGTCACTCAGGCTGGAGTGCAGTGGCGTGATCATGGCTCACTGCAGACTCGACCTACTGAGTTCAAGTGACTCTCCCACCTTAGCTTCCCAAGTAGCTGGAACCACAAGCATGCACTACCATGCCTGGTTAATTTTTTTTTTTTATTTTTTATTTTCTGTAGAGACAACGTCTCATTATGTTATTGCCCAGACTGGTCTCAAACTCCTGGGCTCAAGCGATCCTCCCGCCTTGGCCTCCCAAAGTGCTGGGATTACAGGTGTGAGCCACTACACCCCGCTTGAATGGAATTTTATTAAATCTGTAGATCGATTTGGGGATAGTTGATATTTTAATAATGAGCCTTCTAACTCATGAATGTCATCTTATCTATTTATTTGACTCTTCTTGAATTTATCTCAGCAGTATTTCATAGTTCTTAGTATATGAGCCTCACACACTTTTTTCCATATTTATCTCTATGTATTTCATTTATTTTGTTGCTATTGTGTATGTTATTTTTAAAATTTCAATTTCTGATTGTTGTTTGCTAATATATAGAAATATATTTTATTTTTGTACATTGATCTTGAATTCTGCAACCTTGCTAAATCACAATTAGCTTTCTTATAGGCTTCATTGAATTGTTTATATAAGTGATTACGTTGTCTGCTAATACAGTTACTTTTTTCTTTCCAATATGGATATTTAAAAATTTTCTCCCTTATTTCATGGGCCAGAACCTCCAGTATAATGTTGACTAGAAATAATGAAAATGGACATCATTTCCTCATTCCTCATCTTAGGGGGAAAACATTCAATCTTTCTCCATTACGTATGATGTTAGCTGTAGGTTTTTACTAGGTTGAGGAAGTTCTCCCTTCTGCACCTAGTTTGCTGACAGTTTTTAATCAAGAATAAATGCCAGGCTGGGCGCGGTGGCTCATGCCTGTAATTTCAGCACTATGGGAGGCCGACGCGGGTGGATCACCTGAGGTCAGGAGTTTGAGACCAGCTTGGCCAACATGGTGAAACTCTGTCTCTACTAAAAATACAAACATTAGCTGGGCATGGTGGCAGGCACCTGCAATCTCAGTGTCTCGTGAGGCTGAGGCAGGAGAATTGCTTGAACCTGGGAGGCAGAGGTTGTAGTGAGCCAAGATCACGCCACTGGACTTCAGTCTGGGCGACAAGAGTGAAACTTCTTGTTTTTTTTTTTGTCAACACACACACACACACACACACACACACACACACACACACGAGAATAAATGCCAAATGCTTTTTGTGCATCTATTGAGATGATCATATGATTTTTCTCAGTTTTTTTTTTTTTTTTTTTTTTGAGATGGAGTCTCACTTTGTTGCCTAGGCTGGAGTGCCATGGCGCAATCCTGGCTCACTGCAACCTCTGCTTCCCAGGTTCAAGCGATTCTCCTGTGTCAGCCTCCTGAGTAGGTGGAATTACAGGCACGCACCACCATGCCAAGGTAATTTTTGTATGTTTTAGTAGAAATGGAGTTTCACCATGTTGGCCTGGCTGGTCATGAACTCCTGACCTCAGGTGATCTGCTTGCCTTGGCCTCCCAAAGTTCTGGGATTACAAGTGTGAGCCACTGCACCCAGCCCTCATTTAGTTTTTTAATGCAGTAAATTACATTGATTGGTTCAAATGTCAAACCTTACATTCTTGGGATAAACCATACTTAGTTATAATGCATTTTACTTTTTAAAAAATTAATGAATTACATTTTTTAAAATTATTTTTTAAACTGTGGTAAATATACATAACATAAAATTTGCAGTTTAACAATTTTTAAGTGTACAGTTCAGTGTTAGTAAGTGCATTCACATTGTTGTGTAACCATTATCACCACCCATCTCCAGAACTTTTTTCCCTTGCAAAACTGAAACTCTGTACCCATTAAACAATAACTCTTCATTCCCTACCCACCTCCCCAGCCCTGGGTAACCAACATTCTACTTTCTGTCTCTGTGAGTTTACTCTATGTATCTCATATAATTGGAATCATGCAGTTTTTGTCCTTTGTCTGGCTTATTTCACTTTGCATAGTGTCATCAAAGTTCATTCATGTTGTAGCATGTGCCAGAATTTCTTTCCTTTTTACCATTGAATAATATTCTATTGTATGTATATATCACATTTTATTTGTTATTGGAAACGTGTTCCATTTACCTTTTGACTATTGTGAATAATGCTACTATGTGTATTCTCCTTTTAATGTATTATTTGATTTAATTGGCTAACATTTTTTTAAGAATTTTTACATCTGTATTCATAAGGAGTATTGGTCTGTGTATATTTTTTCTTGTAATGCTTTTATCTTTTTTGGTGTTAGAACAATGCTGTACTCATAGAGTGAATTGGAAAGTTTTTCTTGTTCAAATTTCTGAAAATGTTAAGTTGTTGTGGAGAATTGGTATTATTTGTATTATTTCTTTCTTAAATGTTTGGTAGACTGTCAATAAAGCCATCTGATCCTTGGAGTTTTCTTTGTGGGAAAGCTTTTAATGACACATTCAATTTTTTTTAATAGACATAGGGCTATAAAGGGTTTTGTTTTTTTTGAGTGAGCTTTAGTGGTTTGTAGTCTTTCAAGAATTTGTCCACTTCATCTAAGTTAAGATCATCAACTACTATCTATGAGCTAAATCTGGTTTGCTGCCTATTTTGGTAAAGTTTTATTGGAATGTGGCCATACTCATTTGTCTATGTATTATCTATGGCTATTTTTGTGTTACAGTGGCAGAGTTGAATAGTTGCAAAAGAAATGGTATGGCCTGAAAAATATTAACTGGCCTTTTGCAGAAAGTACTAACTTCTGATCTACAGTTTCAACTTCATTGTCATAAAGTCGATCATCATATTCATTTATTACTCTTTTTAATATCTGTAGAATCTGTAGTGATGTAACTTTTCTCATTTCTGACATTTATCATTTGATTAATTTCCACTTTCATTCTAATTATTTCCTTTCTTTTACTTATGTTAGGTTTCATTTGTGCTTCCTTTTCTAGTTTTTTTTTTTTTTCTTTTTGAAACAGAGTCTCGATCTGTCGCCTAGGCTGGAGTACAGTGGCATGGTCACGGCTCACTGCAGCCTTGACTTCCCAGGCTCAGGCAGTCCTCCCACCTTAGACTCCTAAGTAGCTGGGATTACAGGTGTGTGCCACCACACCTGGCTAATTGTTGTGTTTTTTATAGAGATGGAGTCTCACTGTGTTGCCCAGGCTGGTATTGAATTTCTGGGCTCAAGTGATCTATCTGCCTTGGCCTCCCAAAGTGCTGGGATTATAGGAATGAGCCACCAGACCCTGCCCTTTTCTAGTTTCTTAAGGTGGAAGCTGGGGTCATTCATTTGAGAACTTTCTCCATTCCTAATATAGGTGTTTCGTGATATAAATTTCTCTTTAAGTACTGCTTTAGGGATGCTAAAATTTTGATATGTTGTGTTTTCACAGGGAATGGGATCAGGGAAATTTTCAAAGGTTCTAGTAATCTCTTTCTTAAGCTGGGTGGTAGGTACATGGATATATTTGTTTATTTGTACATTTATTCTTTATATCTTACACATATAAATATTCTTTTGAGTATATTCTGTATTTAACAAGGAACTTTTAAAAAATGTGAATGGGAGGTAATGATGTAATAATCTGGTGGGTAAACAGCTCTGAGCAGTTACATTGTGAAGTGAAGCCGAGAAAGGGGGTAGTAATTTTAAAATGATGTGAGATAAAAGGGGAGATTGTTTTGTTTTAAAGCAAGTTTGCTGATTTAAATAAGAGTCATAAACTTTATGAAACCATACAAGTAGCAGATATAAAAGTCATATACTGATGTGAAATTTGATGTGTTTAACCAAAACTCTTGCTTTAGAATAATAATACCACTTAATTTTTTTCTTAGATAGCAGTTTAAGTTATGCTCCAGCACCAAAAACAAATACTTCATTGAGTTCCAAGAATTCCCTATCAAAAACTAGGGACAAATTATCTTGGCCTAAAAAATTTTCATGTCAGATATTGTAATCAGTTACCTGTCAATATAAATTATAAATAACTACCTCTTAAAAGTAGTCATAAAGCCGGGTGTGGTGGCTTACGCCTGTAATCCCAGCATTTTGGGAGACGGAGGTGGGTGGATCACTTGAGGTCAGGAGTTCAAGACCAGCCTGGCCAACATGGTGCCCCCCCCCCCCGGTATCTATTAAAAATACAAAAATTAGCTGGGTGTGGTGGTGCACGCCTGTAATTCCAGCTACTTAGAAGGCTGAGGTAGGAGGATCGCTTGAACCTGGGAGGCAGAGGTTGGAGTGAGCCGAGATCGTGCCACTACACCTCCAACCTAGGTGACAGAGTAAAACTCCATCTCAGAAAAAAAAAAAAAAAGTAGTTATAAAAGAGTAAGATGAAGGTAAAAAGAAATTATTCTTGTTTACCAGAGGATAAGCAGCGAAATAAGCTATTTGCAGCCAGTTATCTGTACTATGCCTATTTATTTAATGACATATAACTTCAGGATGTTTCATAAGATAACTGAGTAATTACTAAGCCGTGCAATTTATTTGGTTTTTGTAGATAATACAACACACTTAAATAGTGAATTGCTTTTCTCTCTCTCTCTCTCTCTCTCTGTCTCTCTCTCTCTCTTTTTTGGTCTTTATGGCATGTCTTGCCAATCATATTTTTTCTCTCCAATAGGTTGTATGGTTCCTGGAGCTGGTGCAATTGAAGTGGCAATGGCTGAAGCTCTCGTTACATATAAGAATAGTATAAAAGGAAGAGCTCGTCTTGGAGTCCAGGCTTTTGCTGATGCCTTACTCATTATTCCCAAGGTACAACTACCCTTTCGGCCAAATAACAACTGGTTAGACATAAAGGTGTTTAATTACAAATTGCCCATATTATCTGATAGTTAATGGAGTAGACAGGTATTTATATTCATTTCCTTACACAGTTTTCTCTTAGATATTTCACAACTAAAGCAGGGAAACTTTTGGGATAACAGCCCAGAATCCTTGCACAATCTCATGAAATAGCCAACTTACCCCCTTGCTTCTTTCTCTGAGTTCCAAAAATTAAAGCAGCTCCAAATATTTCCTTCAGAAATGACTCATGATTAATCATAATGAAAAAGTTTAGAATTTAAAATTTAGTTAGATTTTATGGTACATCTTTGTTTTGTTAGTGGTATCCAAATGTAATCAATTTAAATTGTGGAGAGTGAGGGCTTGAGGCTATTTAGCATTCCTAGATACAACCTTACATTTGTCATCATCATTTTAATTCCTAGAAAAAGAGAAAACAGAATTTTTCCATGTGGCAACCTAAGAACAGAAAGCAACCATTCCTTTCTCCTTGCCTTAATTGGTTTCAAACCACCTTAGAAATATAGTAAAATTACTTCAAAGATGCTATTACCGTGAATTAAAACATTATTAACAATGCCAGCAAAATCTCTTTGCTAATTTTTATTAGAATTTTTCATAATTTGTGAAATCTTTGTGAATTAGATTTCTATTTTTTCTTTCCCCAGAGTAGCAAAGTCAGTATGATCTTGTTGTTGACAGAAAGTGGTAACCCCAGTGTACACTGGTGGTACCTTTTTCCTCATCAGCTGGTGATTTGGGACCACTTGGAAATGAGCCTGGTTTGGAGTGCGGGTATCTCCAACCCTGTTACCACAGGTCGTGACTCTCCTCATGAAGATGAGGGGCACAAAGGTGCTGCAAATATTCTGGTTTCCTTAGCAAGTGCCTATGAAGAATTGGAGGGCATGTGACTAGCAGCACTAGAGGAAACAACAATATCATTCTACTTCCTTCCACACTAAAAAAAAAACACAAACACCTTTTGCAAGGAGGGAAATTAATGTAGTAGAGTGGAAATGGGGGAACTCTGATGTCCTCAGAATTTACTGTGATGTGCATAGGGGCAATGTTTAAATATAAAAAGTACTAGATAGATGAAATAATAATTTGATTTAGATTGAAAGTGGAATTTTTCAAAAGGAGATGATTGCCATGTTATAGATGTGTTTTTACAAGAGTAAAGAGTATTTTGATATTTGAGATATGTGAAGGTATTATGCATATATATTTATTATTATTTTTATTCCTAAAGGTTCTTGCTCAGAATGCTGGTTATGACCCACAGGAAACACTAGTAAAAGTTCAGGCTGAGCATGTCGAGTCAAAACAACTTGTGGGCATAGATTTGAATACAGGTAAGAAAGGGAAGGAAAATTAGCTGCTTAATAAAGAAAGAGGCTATTCTTTAGTTACCCAGATCTTATAGTAAAGAAGTAGAGATTTGGGTAACTTTAATATTTAAATTTTGGATGCCTTTAGTTTATTTTTGAGCTTCTTAAAAAATGTTCATTTGTTTGAGAAATAGTTATTGAGTGCTTGTTTTCCTCTTGGGCTTCACACAGAACAAAACAGACAAAAAATCTGCCCCTGGGAGCTTATGTTGTAGTGGGAGAAGGTAGGCAGTAAATAATAACTTTAATAAATAAACTCCTTCAGCATCTTAGAAAGAAATGAATTATATGAAAAAAAGAGTGGTTTACCAATGATCATGAACACTAGTACAGAAGGGTGGAAAGAGAACGGCAGCTTAAAGAGGTTGGTCATGGTAGGCATCATCAAGATGTCTGTTGAAAAAAAGTGGAAGGAAATGAGGAAATCAGCCATGTAGGCAACTGGAGTTAAGTGTTCTAGGGAAAGAGAACAGCCAGTGGAAAAGCCAGTGTCTGATGTTTTTGAGGAAGGAGGTGAGAGAGGTGACAGAAGGTCAGATCATGCAGGGGCATTTGGCCCAGCTCAGAACTTTGGCTTTTACTTTAGAGGAGCAGGGAGCAATTTTGAGCAGAGGTGTGACATGGCCTAATTAATTAATTTATGAGGCAGTCTCATTCTGTCTCCCATGCTGTGGAGTGCAGTGGCGCGATCTCGGTTCACTGCAACCTCTGCCTCCCGGGTTCAAGCAATTCTCCCTCAGCCTCCGGAGTAGCTGGGAATATAGGTGTCTGCTGCCACGCCTGGCTAATTTTTGTATTTTTAGTGGAGACAGGGTTTCACCATGTTGGCCAGGCACATGGCCTAATTCTGTTTTAAGAGAATCACTCTGGCCACTCTCCACTCTGTAGAGAAGTCAGCTGAATAAGTAGAAGGTTGGAGTTGCAATCAACTGTGGTGGAGAAGACTGGCTGGAGCAGGTTGTGGGTGAGAGGATATTAACATTCAGGTTTCGCAGAGTCAAGGTTGAAGCATCTGTAATCTTTTAATTAAAAAAGTTGGATATATGGGTCTGGAATTCAAGGAAGAGATCTGGGTTGGAGATTAAAACTTGAGAGTCAGGCTGGGTGCAATGGCTCACGCTTGTAATTCCAGGACTCTGGGAGGCCAAGGTGGGTGGATCACTTAAGGTCAGGAGTTCAAGACCAGGCTGGCCAACATGGTGAAACCCCATCTCTACTAAAAATGCAAAAATTAGCCAGGGATGATGGCAGGCACCTGAAATCCCAGCTACTTGGGAGGCTGAGGCAGGAGAATTGCTTGAACCCAGGAGGCAGAGGTTGCAGGGAGCCAAGATTACACCACTGCACTCCAGCCTGAGTGACCGAGCAAGATCTCTGTCTCAAAAACAAAAACAAAACACCAAAAAAAAAAGAAAAAAGAAAACAAAAAACAAAAACACCCAAAAAACCTTGAGAGTCATCAGATATGTATGGTTTAAATCTAAAAGTCTGGATGAGATCACCTAGGGATTAAGGGTAGAGAGAAAAGAGGCTAGGACTGAACTTTTGGGTACTCCAACATTAAGAGGTGAGAGAGGAAGAGGAAGAACCAGCAAAGTAATCAGAAAAGGAGCCACTAGTGCAAAAGAAAGAAAACCAGAGGAGTGTGGTATCCTGGAAGATAACAAAGAGTAGGCCGGAGAGTGTGATCAACTGTGTTAAATACTGATAGATGAGGCCTGAGAATCAACCATTGGATTTAATAATATGGAGGTCATTGATGACCTTGACAAAAGTAGTTTTGGTGTAGTGTATTAAATATTTTTAGAAGATATCAATTAATATTAATAGAAAATAGTAAGATTTTGATATTAAAATTGTTTTTACTTTTCAGGTGAGCCAATGGTAGCAGCAGATGCAGGAGTTTGGGATAATTATTGTGTAAAAAAACAACTTCTTCACTCTTGGTAAGTTCATGTGAACATAAAGTGAAAGACCTGTAGAGTTATAACTGATAATATTAAGATGAAAATGTTTCTATTATTTTTGTCATTGTACAGTGGAAAAATTGTCAAGTGTTTGAAAGGTATGGTATTGTTATTAGGACTAGCTTCTGTCATTTTATAGTCCATAGTCCCTTTTATATTTTAAGTCTAGCAGTGTTAAGTTATAAGAAAAATTAATCTTACTATTTGAGGGGGAAAGAAAAGGGGAAATTTACTGAAATAGTAGCACATGCATGATGGAGAAAATCAAATGATATTGTAAAAATGAGCTCAATTTTGCTGGAATATAAATCAGGAATGCACCTTATCAGCAAAGGAGTTTAAATTATAATACAAAGGGTGACATTTGGGCCAGTGCAGTGGCTCACACCTGTAATCTCAGCACTTTGGGAGGCTGAGGCAGGTGAATCACCTGAGGTCAGGAGTTCAAGACCAGCCTGGCAAACATGGTGAAACCCCATCTCTACTAAAAATACAAAATTAGCCAGGCATGGCGGCAGGTACCTGTAATCCCAGCTACTCGGGAGGCTGAGGTGGGAGAATTGCTTGAACGTGGGAGTCAGAAGTTGCAGTGAGCTGAGGTCTCGCCATTGAACTCCAGCCTGGGCAACAAGAGTGAAACTCCATCTTGGAAAAAAAAAAACCAAAAAACGATGACATTTGTATTTGTATTTATAACAGCCTTGTCTCATAAAATATCATACAAACATCATTAAAGTACCCCACATAGGTAAAGATTGCTGGAGAAAAAAGCTAAGAGTGGGTTAGTAGGCTTTACTCACCCTCTCATCTTTTTTCTTAGCACAGTGATTGCCACCAACATTCTCCTGGTTGATGAAATTATGCGAGCTGGGATGTCTTCTCTCAAAGGATGATTGAATTCAAAATCAACCCTTCTAGAAGATGAAATTTAGTACACTTTACATCTGACTACTATTGTGTAGCCTGAGCCATTCTGAATTTCTACACAATAAATGCAGTTTATATCTTTTGGATCTTAACAGTCTCAAAAAATATTTCATCAAGGTATAAAGAACACAAGAAATACTTTTACAGTAAAGGAATAATAATTGAAATATTTCCCCAGGAGTCCTAACTCCCCACCCTTTGTTGTATGCTACTGCAGTTGTTATAGCATAGGATCTTTATGATTCTTAGACCTTTTGGCAAGTTTTAATTAACAAAATAGAGGTTTTAGTACACCCAAGTAAATTTCCAGTTTATCAGAGGGTATAAATGTAGTAGGACAAAATGTTTCATTTTCTCTCAAAATTCTTTCAGTGACGTCTTGCTGCCACTCTTTCCTCTTGTAAATATGGCATGTAGCTTTGGGTTACATTGTTTATAATGTCTGACTCAATTTATTTTGGATATCATTTCTTATATTTTACCTGGCTTTTTTTTTGTATATATGATCAACAATTTATGCTACTGTGCTAGCTCTGGTAGCTCTCTGACTAGATGGTGAGGTAGAACAGGTTTCATCTGGAAAGAGGAGAATTGTTGACACCAGCAGTGGGAAATAATTGTTTTTGGCTCATAATACAACTGTTCAGTGTGGATATTATAGCAATATCTTTCTTGTTTGAAACTCTAGAATTAATCTATTATGCTTTTTATTGTTATTAGAGTTCTTGTGGTTAACTTCTTTCCATGGATGTTAGTTGATAAGAGACTAAAATATGGCAGGTGCATTAATGGAACTTTGGCCTGTTTGTGCATGTAGGAGAAGGTTCCTTTAACCATTTAATGCCCTAGTTGAGAACCTATGATTTTATAGCCTGTTTTTTTCCACTTAATATGCTATCAACATCTTTCTAAGTCAGTATTCAGACTTCTTCTTCTTCTTCTTTTTTTTTGAGATGGAGTCTTACTCTGTCACCCAGGCTGGAGTGCAGTGGCATGATCTTGGCTCATTGCAACTCTTGCCTCCTAGGCTCAAGTGACTCTCCTGCCTTAGCCTCCTTAGTAGCTGAGATTACAGGTGCACACTACCACACCTGACTAATTTTTGTATTTTTAGTAGAGAAGGGGTTTCACCATGTTGACTAGGCAGGTCTCGAACTCCTGAGCTTTGGCAATATGCCTGCCTCAGCCTCCCAAAGTACTTGGATTACAGGCATGAGCCAGCACACCTGGTCCAGTATTCAGACTTCTGAACCATCACTTTGTATGTTTACACAGCATTGCATTGTATGGTTATACCACAATTTATTTTACCAATTCTGTTTTCAATTTTTTTTGCTGTTATAAAGAAAGATCTCCTTTTTAAACTTGTCTTTATCCTATAGAATAGGCCTTTTAAAATGGGCATGCCATGCATATGGCCATATCTTTTCTGTGTAATATTGTTTAAATTTTGAAATATTTAAAATATACCAAAAAAGACAGAAAGTAATATAATAAACACGTTTGTACCCTCCACCTAGCTTTAACAAATAGTAACATTTTGCCATATTTGTTTCAGATTTTCTTTTCTTTTCTTTTTTTTTTTTTTTTTTTTTTTTTGAGGCAGAGTCTCCCTCCTGCCACCCAGGCTGGAGTGCAGTGGCACCATCTCGACTCACTGCAACCTCCACCTTCCGGATTCAAGCGATTCTCCTACCTCAGCCTCCCGAGTAGGTGGGATTACAGGAGCCCGCCACCATGCCTGGCTAATTTTACATTTTTGGCAGAGATGGGGTTTTGCCATGTTGGCCAGGCTGATCTCAAACTCCTGACCTTAAGTGATCTGCCTGCCTCGGCCTCCCAAAGTTTTGGGATTACAGGCCTGAGCCACTGTACCCAGCCAGATTTTCTTTAAAGAAATACCAAAGTACAAAATGTTAAGATGCCGCTTTCCCCACACACTCCCCATCATGCTTTTTCCACCCTTCCTCCTTAGGGGTGATCTTTATTGCCTATGTACTTTTATTTTTCCCACTCTTTTTTTTTTGTTTGTTTGTTTGTTTGTTTTTTTTTTTGAGACAGTTTCGCTGCTCAGACTGGAGTACAGTGGTACAATCGCGGCTCATTGCAACCTCCACCTCCCAGGTTCAAGCGATTCTCCAGCTTCAGGCTCCCGAGTAGCTGGGATTACAGGTGCCTGCCACCACGCCTGGCTAATCTTTTGTATTTTTAGTAGAGACAGAGTTTCACCATGTTTGCCAGATTGGTCTTGAACTCCTGACCTCAGATGATCCACCCACCTCGGCCTCCCAAAGTGCTGGGATTGCAGGAGTGAGCCACTGTGCCTGGCCATTCTTTATTCTTTTGCATACCTGTGACAACATAAAAAATTCGTTTGTGGTATTTATTTATTTAATTTATTTAGAGACAGGGCATCACTCTGTCACCCAGGCTGGAATGCAGTGGCATAATCAGCTCACTGCAGCCTCAAACTTCTGGGCTCAAGCAATCCTCTCACCTCAGCCTCCTGAGTAGCTAAGACTATAAGCACATGACACCACACCTAGCTAACTGGTGAATTTTTCTTTTTTTCTTTTTTTCCTTTCTTTTTATTTATTTATTTATTTATTTATTTTTGTGGAGATGGGGTCTGTTATGTTGCCTAGGCTGTTCTTGAACTCCTGGCCTCAAGCAGTCCCCCTGCCTCGGCCTCTCAAAGTGGTGGGATTACAGGTGTGAGTAACCAGCCTTTTCTTGGGTTTTTAAAATGTATAAATTGTATCGCTGTGTAGATATACTTTTGTGCTTTTATTTCGCACTTAATAGTTTTGAGATTTATCTATTCATTCATTTTAGCAGTTTTGGAGTATTCCAGTGTATTTCTTTTTTTCAAAAAAAGTTACACAAACTTTTATTTAAAAAAAAACACAAAAATACAGCCTTTTTTCACTTCAGTTATGTGCTATATTGCATTTTCCACTTAGTTCAATGCTTTAACGCTCAAGGATGCCTCTGCTTTTCATTGTACATGGGCCTGAAGCATCCTAGGTTTTGGCAAGCAGACAGGAGACTCAACAAAAATCCAAATAGGAACATTAATGCAGGGCACATCTGTAAACATATTATATATTTGAAAATTACAATATCAGTCAAAGTGACACAGTTTACAGGTGAAATGAAACTATCTGGAACTGCCTTACCACAAGTTTCTGAATCTGGACTGATATAATAAGTGATATATATATATAATGTATTTTAAAAGTTTTGTTTACAACAAGTGGGATTTGCAATCTATGCTTATACTTATAAAATCTAAGCAGGACATATTCAAGTATATTTCTTGTTTGTATGTATATATGTATGTGTGTGTGTATGTATGTATGTATGTATATATGTAGAGACAGGGCCTCACTGTGTTGCCCAGGCTGGTCTTGAACAGGTACCTGGCCTCAAGTGATCCTCCCATCTTAGCCTCCCCAAGTGTTGAGATTACAGGTGGAGGCCACCCCACCTGGCCTTCAGCATGTTTCTGTACTACAATGTCATGTTCCAGTAAGTTAAAGAAAAAAATCTTCAATATCAAAACTTTCAGAATATGTGTCAATGGCTTAGAAGAAAATACCAGAGATAGTCGTAGAGACTTTTCCATGAAATGTTGCATTACCACTTCTTGATGGTGATAATGAGTGTCAGAGACTCTAAGTTGAAAAGTGATTTAGAAGAGTTGGACTCTTGATTATGAAGTCTTAAGAGTATCTTACCTTATTTATTTTGCCTATGTTATTAATGCATAGGAATGATATGATAAAAAGTTGTATGTATAAGTTTAAAAAGCTCTTACAGTAAATATAAAAAATGTATGAAAGTATTATGTCATAGTTGAAGTGATAGCATTTTCTTTTAGTCTGTGAAGTAATGGGTGCATCTTATGAGTGACATTTTAGATTCAAGGAAATATGATACTATTTATACACTGCTGGACTCAATGCTAATATTTATTTAGGTTTTTACATCTGTTCATAAGCACTGTTGGCCTATAATTTTACTTGTTCTACTTTCCTTTTCTAATTTTCAGATCAGTGACATATTAGCCTCATAAAATGAGTTGAGGAATTATTACTCTTTGTTTTCTGTGGAAGTTTGAGTCGATAAAATGGAGGGTTATCTATTTCTTGACAGTTTGGTCTGAGCCTAGTAGTTTTTTTAAATGGGTGGGATAGATTTTTGACTACTGATTCAATATTCTTTATTATTTTAGGTTTCATGTTTTCTATTTCCTTTCGAGGCTGTTTTGATACTTTATATTTTTATAGAAATGCTTTATAAAATGATACTTTTTCCCTTAAAGACTTATTTTGTTTTATATTCATCTAGCAATGCCAACTCTATTTTGGTGCAGGGAATGGGGAAATGATACTATTTTTCTAGTATGTTTTCGCATCCTTTTATGAAATTTCTGTTTTCAGGTATTAAGTGTGTCTCTAAAAACACATCATTGCTAGATTACATTAATTTAATAACTCACTGCAACCTCAATCTCCTAGGCTTAAGGGATTCTTCTGCCTTAGCCTCTCAAGTAGTTGAGACTACAGGTGTGCACCACCACAGCCAGCTCATTTATTTTTTATTTTATTTTTAGTGGAGATGGGATTTCACTATGTTGCCTATTCTGGTCTGGAACTCCTGAGCTGGACCAATCCTCCTGCCTTGGCCTCCCAAAGTGCTGAGATTACAGGAGTAAGCCTCTGCATCCGGCCAGTTTTATTACTTTAAAAAATTCACTTGGGCAGTATCTTTTAACTGGTGAGTTTAGTTATTGTTGATGATTAGTGATAGATTTATTTCTACCATATAATTTTGATACTTTTTGTTTACCCTTCTTTTTAAAAAATACTTTCTCTTTTTACTACCTTCAATTAGATTGATTCAATTTTGTCTATTCCCCATTTTTTCTCTCTGATGGTTTGGAAATGATATATTCTATCTTTATTACTGTAGGGTTAATTTAAAAATTTTAACTTGCATACTTAACATAGTAACTCTGCCCCTCCCTAACAATACAAAGTCCTTAAAACATTTTAAATACAGTAATTCATCCTGTGTTTAAACGTGTTTTTAAATCTTCTTGTTTTTAAATCTCTTCTTGTTCCTTCTTGTTTTTAAATCTCTTAAATTAGTTATAGTAATAATCACTTTTTTTTTTTTTTTTTTTGAGTTGGAGTCTTGCTTTGTCACCCAGGCTGGAGGGCAGTGATGCAATCTCAGCTCACCACAACCTCTGCCTCCCAGATCCAAACAATTCTTCTGTTTCAGCCTCCCAAGTAACTGGGATTACAGGCGTGCGCCACCACGCCCGGCTGATTTTTGTATTTTTAGTAGAGACAGGGTTTCACCATGTTGGTCAGGCTGAGAATCACTATTATTTTATAAAGTCGATTGATGTTTAGACTTTCCATATGTTTATTCATTTCTTTGTTCACCACTCTTTCTTGCAACTGTCTTCTTCCATCTGGATTCACTTTCTTTCTTACTACTATATATTCTTTCTCCTTCTAGTGTAAACCAGATAGTAATACTCTCTTAGTTTTTCTTCCCTCAAAAGGTCTTTATTGCTCCTTACTATTGAATGATAATT
Source organism: Macaca thibetana thibetana (assembly GCF_024542745.1). Taxonomy (NCBI): domain Eukaryota; kingdom Metazoa; phylum Chordata; class Mammalia; order Primates; family Cercopithecidae; genus Macaca; species Macaca thibetana. The sequence goes on along the minus strand of NC_065593.1, from coordinate 29,608,217 downwards.
TACTAAGTTACCCATTGTTTTCTCTCAGCACCTTGAAAATATTATCTCATGGTTTTCTGCTATTGTACAGGCTTTGTCATTATGACACGTATTTCCAAGTTCCCTTCCATAGGGTTTATACCAATTTGCACTCTCAGTGGCAAGTTATAAACATGGGACCATTTTTACCTTTTTTTTGAAACCCTCAAGTGGTATAATTTCACAATCCACACCTGAGCATGGTGTAGGCCTAGAGCTTCAGTTTCTTATAGGTATCCTGAGCAGAGCAAGTTTTCCCATTACTTCACTTGGCAGGTGGGTGGAGTGCGTCCAGCCTCTGTATTGGCCTCCGTAAGTATGCCTTTTAAAGCCTCTTTTTTCATTTAGGGGCCTTAGCTTCAACTCCTTCCTTCAAATGTGGCCCTGTTTCTGTGTGGGTGTTAAAAGCCTGACATCTAGACTAGATCTTAATCTAGTTTCTTATTTTCTCTGGCTTCTGTAGTTCACCTTCAGAGTTTGTCACTCTGTTTTGACTTCCTTTGGAAGAAAATTTCCCTTTCTCTTTTTTAAGCTCAACCATATAGTTTTTGTTTTTGTTTTGTATGCTCTTTACTTATTTATTTTAATGGTAAAATATACATAACATGAAATTTACCATTTTAACCACTTTTAAGGGTATAGTTCAGTGGCATTAAGTACATGTGTATTGTTGTGCAACCATCACCACCATCCATCTCTAGTACTTCTTTTCCTTGCAAACCTGAAACTCTGTACCCATTAAACAATAACTCCCCATTTCCCCCTCCCCCTGGCCCCTGTTAATCACATTCTACTTTCTGTCTCTATGAATTTGACTACTCTATGTACCTCATGTGAATGGGATCATACGGTCTTTTGGTGATTGGCTTATTTCACTTAGCATAATGTTGTCTACGTTCATTAATATTGTAGTGTGTGCTAGAATTTCTTTCTAAGGCTGAATAATATTCCATTATATGTACCTACCACATTTTATTTATTTATTCATCCATTGATGGGCACTTGGGTTATTTCTACCTTTTGGTTATTATGTATAATGCTGCTATGAACATGGGTGTGCAAATATGTTTGTCTCTACTTTCAGTTCTTTTGAATATATACCAAGAAGTGGAATTGCTGGATCACATGGTAATTCTATTTTTAATTTCTTGAGGAATTTCTTTACATTTTTATACTCACCAGCAGTACACAAGGGTACTAATTTATGTCTTCACCAGTATTTGTTATTTTTTGATAACAGCCATCCTAATGGGTATGAAGTGGTATCTGATTGCGAGCCATACATTTCCTTTAGCATTTTTATGTTTGTAAATTAGGGGTGAGATGGAGGGTGGTCCACATTAGCTAAGACTGCTATGTGCTAGAACTGCTAGATCCATCTATTTTTAATGCATGTGTTAGTCCATTTTCACGCTACTGATAAAGACATACCTGAGACTGGGAAGAAAAAGAGGTTTAATTGGACTTACAGTTCCGCATGTTTGGGGATGCCTCAGAATTATGGTGGGAGGCAAAAGGCACTTCTTACATGGCAGTGGCAAGAGAAAAATGAGGAAGAAGGAAAAGCAGAAACCCCTGATAAACCCATCAGATCTTGTGAGACTTACGCACTATCACAAGAATAGCGTGGGAAAGACCAGCCCCCATGATTCAATTACCTCTCACTAGGTGCCTCCCACAAAATATAGGAATTCTGGGAAATACAATTCAAGTTGAGATTTGGGTGGGGGCACAGCCAAACCATATCATTCTGCCCCCGGCCCCTCCCAAATTTCATGTCCTCACATTTTAAAACCAATCATGCCTTCCCAACAGTTCCCCAAAGTCTTAACTCATTTCAGCATTAACTCAAAAGTCCACAGTCCAGAGTCTCATCTGAGACAAGGCAAGTCCCTTCCACCTATGAGCCTGTAAAATCAAAAACAAGCTAGTTACTTCCTAGATACAATGGGTATACAGGTATTGGGTAAATATAGCCATTCCAAATGGGAGAAATTTGCCAAAATGAAGGGGTTACATGGCCCATGCAAGTCTGAAATCCAGTGGGACAGTCAAATTTTAAAGCTCCAAAATGATCTCCTTTGACTTCAGGTCTCATATCCAGGTTATGCTGATGCAAGAGGTGGGTTCCCATGGTCTTGGGCAGCTCCACCCCTGTGACTTTGCAGGGTACAGCCTCCCTCCTGGCTGCTTTCATGGGCTGGTGTTGAGTGTCTGCAGCTCTTGCAGGTGCATTATGCAAGCTGTTGGTGGCTCTACCATTCTGGGGTCTAGAGGACAGTGGCGCTCTTCTCATAGCTCCACTAGGCAGTGCCCTAGTTAGGGACTCTGTGTGGGGGCTCCAACCCCACATTTCCCTTCCACACCGCCCTAGCAGAGGTTCTCCAAGAGGGCCCTGTCCCTGCAGCAAACTTTTGCCTGGGCATCCAGGCATTTCCATATATCTTCTGAAATCTAGGTGGAGGTTCCCAAACCTCAATTCTTGACTTCTGTGTACCTGCAGGCTCAATGCTTCATGGAAGCTCCCAAGCCTTGGGGCTTCCACCCTCTAACACCACAACCTGAGCTCTATGTTGGCCCCTTTGACCCAAGTCTGGAGCAGCTGGGACACAAGGCACCAAGTCCCTAGACTGCACACAACATGGGGACCCTGGGCCTGGCCCACGAAACCACTTTTTCCTCCTGGGCTTCTGGGTCTGTGATGGGAGGGGCTGCTGTGCTCTGACATGGCCTGGGGACATTTTCCCCATGGTCTTGGGGATTAACATTAGACTCCTTGCTACTTAGGCAAATTTCTGTAGCCAGCTTGAATTTCTCCCCAGAAAATGGTTTTTTTCTTTTCTATCACATAGCCAGGCTGCAAATTTTACGAACTTTTATGCTGTGTTTCCTATTTAAAGCTGAATGCTTTTAACAGTGCCCAGGTCACCTCTTGAATACTTTGCTGCTTAGAAATTTCTTCCACCAGATAGCCTAAATCATCTATCTCAAGTTCAGAGTTCCACACATCTCTAGGGCAGGGCAAAATGCTGGCAGTCTCTTTGCTAAAACATAACAAGAGTCACTTTTGATCCAGTTCCCAAAAAGTTCCTCATCTCAATCTGAGACCACCTCAGCCTGGACCTTATTGTTCATATTATTATCAGCATTTTGGTCAAAGCCATTCAACAAGTCTCTAGGATGTTCCAAACTTTCCCACTTCTGAGCCCTCCAAACTGTTCCAACCTCTGCCTGTTACTTCTGAGCCCTCCAAACTGTCTTCTTCTGAGCCCTCCAAACTGTTCCAAACTCTGCCTGTTACCCAGTTCCAAAGTTGCTTCCACATTTTTGGGTATCTTTTCAGCAATGCCCCACCCTACTGGTACCAATCTACTGTATTAATCCATTTTCACACTGCTAATAAAGACATACCCAAGACTGGGAAGAAAAAGAGGTTTAATTGGACTTATAGTTCCATATGGTTGGGGAGGCCTCAGAATCATGGTGGGAGGCATAAAGCACTTCTTACATGGTGGTAGCAAGAGAAAAATGAGGAAGAAGGAAAAGCAGAAACCTCAATAAACCCTTCAGATCTTGTAAGTTTTACTATCACGAGAATAGCAGGGGAAAGACAGACCCCCGTGATTCAGTTACCTCCCATTGGGTCCCTCCCACAAAACTTGTGAATTCTGGGAAATAAAATTCAAGTTGAGATTGGGTGGGGGCACAGCCAAACCATATCAATGCAAATTACTTAACTAATTTTTCTGTCTGTTGGAGAATATCCAACTTTTAAGTACATAAAAAATTCATGACAGTTCCCTTAAAAATAAAAAATACTTTATCCTAAGATTGTTTCATAAATCTCCCAGCTACAGTTAAAGTATCATGAGCCAAGAATCGTTATCCCCCGTCTGCCATTCTCCTAACTGCTTGTTTCTAACCTATCTTTTTTTACAGTCCTTTCTGTAACAATAACTATTTCTTTGCGATCACTTTATTGGTGCCATCACTATTGCTTTATGTTTTGATCGTGTCTCATAGTCATACATTACTACCCTCCCAGCCTCCCACAATACCACTGCCATCCCAGGGTTTTGGCTCTTGAACATAATTCAGTTTAATGTCTCTAGGTATTAAGGCCTTGTAACAATCCATTCACTCTTTCTTTACAGCTGCCTGTATAATTGTCAAAGAGATCTAGGGGAACAAGGATATAATCATTAAGGAGATCCCCAGTGACTCTGTAAATAGTCTTGCTTTCCTTATTCTATTCTAGATTAAACTCTTTAATGAGGAAATCAAGTGCCCCAGAATTAGATTTAATCTTCAATCATACTTTTTCTGGCCTGATGTTTAGGCTAATAGGAAAGGGACAGAGATGGGAACCTGGAATATCAGTGTTTTGGTTGGCTTTAGTGAAAAAAACAAAAACATGCTCTAAGCATTTCATAAAGACAGCCTTTTAGTATTGAATTAATTGTGGATTCCTGAGTACCCTGATCCTTAGCTACTTCATAAATATTAGCCCTTCTTTAAAGAGGACACTTGGGGCCCCAAGTTGGGCCTTTACTGAGGGATATTATGTTTGAGGACAGAGAGAAAAGGGAAGTGCCAGGGTGCAGGTATTTCCCTAGAGCCCACAGATGGTAAGAATGGTTTTCCCATGGGCCTGACTTGCCATCTTCTCCATGCTTGGCAGAGTTCTTGGCATTAAAGAACTGAGCTAATGATGGTCACAATGAACAATGACTTCTGAGACTTTCTCAACATTTCTCAGTTGCTTAGTCCAAGAATCACCTGACATATCCCTGTGTCTGTTTGCTGCCTGGGCCAGGATGAAGCCAAGCGCCTTGTTGGACAAATATCCTGTGGGCCCGTATCTGGCTTCTGCCCTTAACTTGGAGATAAATTTAGATGCAGAGGTTGAGAAACGGGTCTACGCCATATGCTTGCCTGGTGGGAGCTTCACAAAAGCTCAAAATGCATAGGGAAAGGCTTTGAGAGCAGTGAGCTTAAAATGATTTTTCCTATTGTCTCTTTCTTCTGTAGTCCTGGACTGTATATAAGGGCCAGTTGGTCATGCAGTATTAGTGGGGGCACACCATTCATTGTGTTGACTGTTCTATCAACTGTAGAACTTTCTAAAGATTGTAGGATGTTTCACACCCCTGGAATCCAGGCACTAAAGGCCAGTAGCACCCTCCATTCTCTGTGACAGCCAGAAATACCTCTGTGCTTCCAGATGTGCTCAGGAAGACAGTACCACTGAAGGAAACTTTAACTGTTCAGGAGTCTACCTACTAGTATATCATTTTGGTTACTTGGTTTTTTGTCTTCACTAAACCTTAGTCTCAAAAGTACTCTTTTCTACCCTATGCCCCAATCTAGGTTGGAGAATGTGGTAGACTATCCTGTGGGGAGGTCGATGTTGGAAACCCTTCTGTCATGCAGTTGTATTTGTGAAACAGGGTTATGTTGGCAATTAAAAATGTTGGGACTGGACTTGGTGTCTCATGCCTGTAATCCCAGCACTTTGGGAAGCTGAGGCAGGAGGATTGCTTGAGCCTAGGAGTTCAAGACCAGCCCCGGTAACATGGCAAGACCTCATCTCTAGAAAAAAAAATTAGCCATGCATGGTGGCATGCAACTATAGTTCCAGCTACTTGGGGGGCTGAGGTGGGAGGATCGCTTAAGCCCAAGAGTTCAAGGTCATACTGAGCTTTGATTTTGCCACTGCACTCCAGCCTAGGTGACAGAGCAATACCCTGTCTATAAAACAAGAACAGAACAAAACAACTAAAAAGAAGAATGTTAGCTCTGGAGCCATAGTGTGTGGAACCATATTCCACCTCTACCATCTATCAGCTGTTTGACGTGGGGCTAGTCACTTAACCTCAGTTTTCTCATCTATAAATGGATTATATGACATGCATTTGGCTGCCTGAAGTTGAGATCAGGAATGACATTAACTTAAGCAACATAGAAGTTTATTTTTCTCAGGCCGGGCATGGTGACTCACGCCTGTAATCCCGGCACTTTGGGAGGCCAAGGCGGGCAGATCCCTTGAGGTTAGGAGTTTGAGACCAGTCTGGCCAACATGGTGAAACCCCGTCTCTGGGTAATAAAAAATTACCCAGGTGTGGTGGTGTGTGCCTGTAATCCCAGCTACTCGGGAGGCTGAGACACAAGAATTGCTTGAATCCTGTAAGACAGGTAAAATTTTACAGGATTGTTGTGAGGATAAGTCAGTATGTGTTGATTGCTATACACAGTGCTTGAGCCATACTTTGTGCTTAACAACTGCTTAGCTACTATTTTTTTTATTATCATCAATAGTTATGCATCAGTATGCGTTGGGCATGTAGTTTGTTACATAAATAGAGCAAAATCAATTAATGACAAGAACTCTGCAAACTTTTGCCTCTAGCAGTGGAGAAGTGTCAACACTGCTTTGGCTGTGAGACCAAGATCCTGCTGCTTGGAGGCAGATTGGTGAGTGTGCCATAGGGGTTTGCCAAATACATGTGTGCTTTCCTGTTTTCCCCCTTGGCATTCTCTCAATCTCTGCCCCAGAACTGTGACTGATGAGATGTGCAGTTTGAGGGGGCCTAATGTTGCTGAAAGGCCACAAGGCCTATAAAGCCATTTTTCCTACAGTGCAGGGAAAATATTTCTGCCTAAGCACTGCATGACATGAAGTGAGAGCCCTTTTCTGTTACTTTATTATTATCACATTAAACTTTCTAGAGATGCAGGCTTAACTTTACACCTATATGTGGGTAAGCTAAGGGAGTATAGTTTGAAGGTACCAAGAATGTCCCAACATTCAAACTCCCTACCTTCTGTGGCTAAAATTCCAACATTAGTATTTTTTTTTTGTTTGATCTGGGTTTTTGTTTTAAAAGCAAGTACGTAGAAAAGAGTTATAGCAGGCCCAGGTTTTATCCTTTGAAAGGCCTGCTTTCAAGGTTGGTCCTTGGTTGATATCTGGGAATTTGGATTTGGGAGTGTTTTCACTACCCTATGTTCAGACTGTCAGTGTGATTTATGCTGAATACCTGCTTTCCTTTCGGGAGTCTGGAATTTTGGGTATATTTGGATATGTAGGCATGTAGTTCCTTCCTATATAATCAGCCTCTAATAAAGATCCTGGACTCTGAGTTTCTAATATGCTTTCCTGGTTGGCAACATTTTACACATTGTCAATTTGTTGCTGAAAAAATTAAGAACATCTTGCCTGACTCCACTGAGAGAGGACCTTGGAAATTTGCACTTAACTTTCCTCTGAACTCATCCCATGTGCCAGATGGGATGATTTGCTGATTTTGCTTTGTATCACTTCTCTGTAATAAAGTATAGCCATGAGTGTAACTACATGCTGAGTTCTGATCCATTGAACCCAGAAGTCATCTTGTGGGCCTCTGACACAGCAAGTATTCCTGACATCAAAGAAAAGAACACTACAGAACAATATCTGAGCAAAATTCTTCAATGAAATTTGAGCAAACTAAATCCAGCATCATATAAAAAAGATTATATAATATGACCAAGTGGGATTTATCCCAGGGATGCAAGGTTGGTTTAATATCCCAAAATCAATTAATATAATATACCATATTAGTAGAATAAAGGACAAAACTATACAATTATCTCAATATACACACAAAAATTGTTTACAAAGTCTATGATAAAAACTCAAACTTAGAGTAAAGGAAACTTCCTTAACCTGATAAAAGGCATCTACAAAAAACCTACAGAAAACATCATACTTCAGGGTGAAAGCCTGAATGCATTCTACGTAAGATCAGGAACAAAGCAAGGCTGCCCACTCTTACTTCTTCAGCATAGTACTAGAGGTTTTAGCTAGTGCCATTAGGCAAGAAAGGAAAATTATTTTCAGACAACATGATCCAGTATCTAGAAAATTCTAAGGAATTCATAAATATAAGCATTCCTGAGAAAAGAGCATGTTATCAAGTTTGCGTGAGAGTGAGTTTATAGGATTTTCTATGGGATCCCTAAAGAGTCTGGCAACTTGGAATTTGGAGGCAGAGGAAATGTTAACTGGGAAATTAAAAATCTTCCTTCTGTCTGGCATGTGGTTAACTTACCTACTAGAGTACATAGTTAAGGTGTAAGACAATCTGCTCTGATATGCACCTCTAAGACAAGAGCAGGGGATGTAAAGGTTGTCAGCTGTTCTAAACCATACTGTAGTGTTTGTGCCTTCTCACGAGTTAATGAGAGTGAGTTTTCCAAAGGGCTGTTACCAAAAGGACTGGAGGAGTGTAGCTTTTGGAACCAGAAAGATTCAAGTTTGAATCACACTTCTTAGCTGTTGGAGTTTGGGCAACCTGTCAGCCTGTTTCCAAATGGGGATGATGGTAAAGCTACTGTATAAGTCAAGACATGCATTTGGCTGCCTGAAGTTGAGATCAGGAATGATATTAACTTAAGCAACATAGAAGTTTATTTTTCTCAGGACGGGCATGGTGACTCATGCCTGTAATCCCAGCACTTTGGGAGGCCAAGGCGGGCAGATCCCTTGAGGTCAGGAGTTTGAGACCAGTCTGGCCAACATGGTGAAACCCTGTCTCTGGGTAATAAAAAATTACCCAGGCATAGTGGTGTGTGCCTGTAATCCCAGCTACTCAGGAGGCTGAGGCACAAGAATTGCTTGAACCTGGGAGGCAGAGGTTGCAATGAGCTGAGATCGTGCCACTGCACTCCAGCCTGGGCGACCAGAACAAGACTCTGTCTCAAAAAGAAATAAAAAAAAAATTAAAAAAAAAAATCAGGATTTATATATAGTGGTTTCTCACTATTATCTGAGGCCCAGGCTTCTAATTTTTTTGTTCCACTCTTCTGGGCACATAATTGTTATCCTCAGAGTTGCCTTTATGATCAACAATGCCTTTTGGACCTTCAGCCATTGTAACTGAATAGAAAGGGCCCACCTCAGCAGTCTCACTTTCTTTTTTTTTTTTTTTTCTGGGGGAACAGAATCTTGCTTTGTTACCCAGGCTGGAGTGCAGTGGCGTGATCTTGGCTCACTGCAACCTCCGCCTCCCAGGTTCAAAGCGATTCTCCTGCCTCAGCCTCCTGATTACCTGAGATTACAGGTGCGCTCCACCACACTTGGCTAATTTTTGTATTTTTAGAAGAGACAGGGTTTCACCATGTTGATCAGGCTGGTCTCGAACTCCTGACTTCAGGTGATCTGGCTCACCTCGGCCTCCCAAAGTGCTGGGATTACAGGCGTGAGCCACCACACCTGGCATTCACTTCCTTTTAAGAAGCTTTTCTAGAAGTCCCACACAATGACTTACTCTGACATTTCATTAGCCAGAACTTAGACCTATGGCTACACCTAATTGCAATAGAGGCTTTAAAATGTAGTCTTTAGTTAGGGGTGCTTCAGTGGATGACAAATATTTGTCACCTCCATGTCCTCACCAAACCTTAAGCAGCAGCAGAGCATGGGCTTGGGAGGTGGGTGTTTCTGTGGCAGGGAATGGGAGGAAGGCTCCTGCCAGGAAGGGTCTCCCGTATCCCCATCTGCACCCATTACAATGGCCTAAGAGACCCCGCACCTGCCTCTCCAGCCTTGTCATCTCTTACCCTCCCAACTCTCTCCAGCCACACTGGCCCTTCTGCTGTTCCCCCTGTCAAGCTTATTTCTGTCTTGGGAACTTTCCCTTTTTTTTTTTTCTTTTTTCCGAGGCAGAGTTTCACTCTTGTCGCCCAGGCTGGAGCGCAGTGGTGCCATCTCAGCACACTGCAACCTCTGCCTCTGGGGTTCAAGCAATTCTCCTACCTCAGCCTCCTGAGTAGCTGGGATTACAGGTGCACACCACCATGCCCAGCTAATTTTTAAATTTTTGGTAGAGATGGGGTTTTACCGTGTTGGCCAGGCTGATCTTGAACTCCTGACCTCAGGTGATCCTCCCATCTCGACCTCCCAAAATGCTGGAATTACAGGCATGAGCCACCACGCCCAGCCAGATTTTCTCATAGCCAAGAACACTGTTTCCCCAGACTCTTACAGGGCTTACACCCCCATCTCAACTTGGTTACCCTTTCTTTTTTTAAAAAAAACAGCTCCATCTCCTGCCATGTTCTGTATCTTCTGCTTTATTTTCTTTGGAACAGTCATCACTATCTGAGATTAAATAAAATGTTGGTTTTGTTCATTGTTCGTCTCCCCCCAAATCAAATTGGAAGATGCTTTCTGTTCCTAGTGGGTTTCTCCCTGCCTAGAGCAGTCCCTGGCACGTCTGGGGGCTTTTACTGGTTGAGTAAATGGTTAAGGCTGACCTAGGTACTCCATCTCTGGCCATGCTTTCTTTTTGAGGGATGAGCAAATACTCCAGGAGGTGGAGATGGACTCTAGGGTGGGATAGGGTGGGGGAGGCTGGTTGTGATGGGCTTCCATAGCCAAGGTTGGGAGGCTGTGTGGAGCCCCTGTCGTAGCGGACCCCTACATTCTTCTCTCTTGGCTCCAGATCCTCTGCTGCAACAGTTAAAAATAGCTTCAATCAGTGTTCAAAGCAACTCCATATACACTGTCTTCTCTTGATCTTCACAAATATAATAACTCAGGGAGGCAGAGTTCCCCTTATTCTAAGGATGAATTTTCTAACAAGAGTTGACCACAGGCTTTGGAGTGACTCTGGGAAGTAATGAGGACCCTGGCCTCGGAGGCCAAGCCACCTCTTGGCAGGAGAGTTTTGGTAGCCATCCAAGTACCTGGGTTGAATTACATGGACTTTGTAATCCTTTCAAGCCTGGAGGTTTAGGGATTCCCCAGTCCTCTCTTGCTCATGAGGATACCAAGGCTCAGAGACTTGTTCAAGGTAGAGATCTGGGGAGAGAGGAGTGTGAGATACCTAAAGCAAGGTCTGCAAAGACTCTTCAGGACCGTTTGATTTGTGCACAGTGGCATGTTTCCAACTCCCTCGTTTCTCGCATGCAGGTGCAGGGGAGAGAATCTAGGGTGCGCGGTCTTCTCAAGGCCGCCAGGACGGCCCAGGTGCTGTGTGCCAGGACAGCCAGTGTGGAGGAGACAGGGCTGAAGGGCAGGGCTCCCTCCCTGGCCCAGAGCCTGCTTTGTGCCACCTCCCTCCCCTCCCCAGCCTCCACATTTTGCTGCAGGCTATTAGGGGCCCCCATCTGCACCACCTCTCATTAATTAAAAATGCTACAAACCATCTGTTTAAGGAAGCCTCAGAGAGGGGCTGCCTGCCCGAGGCAGCATTCTCTCATACTTCTCAAGTTTAATTGAAAACGTATTTTTAGAATAAAACCCAGCCCCAAAAACCCTTCTTGCTGCTGTTGGCGGTGATGGTGGAGAGGTGAGTCTGATGAGCCCAGAGTCGGCAGAAGCTCTGGAGTCGGCAACCGTGGTGTTGGCAGAATTCAGGAGGCATGTGCTTTTGCCAGCTTGCTAGAATGAAGACACTCCAGCCTCCAGCGGATAGCGGGAGAGAGAAGCTGCGATGTAGATGCTGGCTGCTAGAAAGACAAGGACAGAGACACAGAGGGGCCCAGCTTAGAAGAGCACACCTTGGGCGTGGGGGGAGCCAGAGGGCCCCTAACTCAGAATCCTAACTCTGCCTGCACTGGGCGTGGGACCAGGGGCACTTCCCCAAGTGAGCTACTTCGCCTCCCTGGGATACTAGAGTCTAGATGGGCCCCTGGCTCTCAGCAATGGGATGATTTAGTGATGGGGATGCGCTCAAGGGTCTGGTCCCCCCACCGAGGGCCCTCTGTGGGGAGCAGGACAGACCCGGGGCTTTTCTCCTGGCTGTCACTCTGCTTTCCTCAGCTCTAGGTCCATTCCCCATTGTTCTTGTTCTGCCTGTCTCCCTGGGAATATTTTAAAAGTTTTGAGGTCATTGTCACTTATGAGACGGGGGCTGGGTGTGGTGGAAATTTCAGCCCAGGGCCTGGCCTGTGGATACTCTGTCTCGTGGCTGGATTCCTTGGAGACAGGGCAGCTCCCTGGCAATGGAAAAGATGGTAGCCCTTCTCCCCTAGTCCATACACAAAAGGCCCTGGGGGTCACTAATTACATTCTTTTTGACTACCCTGCAGTGAGGCAGAATAAGAATTATCATCCCCACTTCCCCATTTCCAGGGAAGGAAACTGATGGTTAGAAACAGAAGGTGGCTCAAGAACACACAGCAATTCAGTTAGAGCTGGTTCCAGCATGCGGGCCTCTGACACCAAGGCCAATTCTCCCATCACACTCCTCTTCTGGTTCTCCCCTCCTTTGGATCTTTTTGGAGAAGAGGTGATGGTGGAGGCAGGGACAGTATACCCTGAACCCAGAATGCCAACCTAGCCCAGTCCATGGTGGGCACTGCTTGCCTTTGATTTTCCTGAGCGTGTCTTTATTGCCAGCCAGAAGCAGCTAATTCATCTCTGTTTCCGGTGCCTCCTGCAGAGCCTCATATAGATCGTCAATCATGTGTATTAAGTGAAGAAGTGAGTGAATAAATGGGTGAAGGAAAGAAGGAAGGAAGCTAGTTCTCTCTGAGGTGAGCCATTCTGCCAGCCTCTAATTCATAGAAATCAGAGAAATCATGAAAGGAGAGACCACTTAATGAATCTACATTAGTCCATCCCAGTCGTTTTAAGGAAGAGGCACGGTGAGAAGTGGCAGGCCCAAGGTCACAAGTTCCCTTCAGGAGAGCCAGGCCTGGAACCTGGGTTCCCCAACTCCTGTTCTTTCCTCTTGCCCTGGGCAGGGATCAAGGACAGGAGGATCTGAGCCGATTAGAATGGGCTTCACGTCAAGTCACAGCAGCCTCTCTCCATCTAATCTCCCCAAATCAATTTGCAAAACTTCCATTAATACTGTCAGGAAATCTGCAAGCTGTTTAAAGCCAGGGCATCGCGGTAACTGCCTGTGTAATGGCTACCTGGGGGGAGACAGACATTAACGGGATAATTAAAGATTAGTGTGGCCTTGGGCAGTTCAACAAAATTTACCTTTCTCAGTAGCTGATTTTGGAAAAACTTCATTGTAGAAGAGCCTCATACTCACTAAGAGCTAGGCCAGGTGGTTCTCTGCCACCCCTCTTATTGACACTGTGTTTGCTCCCAGGAGGCCGAGGGTCTTCTGGGAGGCAAGACATTGGAGCAGCAGTTCAGCAACTTGTTTTGCCTGGTCAGGTGAGATTGATCCAAAGTAGCACTGCGGAGCAGGGCTTCTCACTCTCTGCTGGAAGCCACATCACTTGGGCCTCCTGTGAATGCAGATTCTCATTCAGAAAGGCCGGGGTAGGGCCAAGACTCTGCATTTCATTTTTTTTTTTTTTTTTGAGATGGAGTCTCACTCTGTCATCCAGGCCAGAGTGCAGTGGAGCAATCTTGGCTCACTGCAACCTCTGCCTCCCAGGTTCAAGCAATTCTCCTGAGTAGCTGAGACTACAGGAGTGAGCCACCAGACCTGGCTAAGTTTTGTGTTTTTAGTAGAAATGGGGTTTCACCATGTTGACCAGACCGGTCTCGAACTCCTGACCTCAGGCGATCCACCCACCTCGACCTCCCAAAGCACTGGGATTACAGGCGCGAGCCACTGCGCCTGGCCTCTGCATTTCTTTTTTTGTTTGTTTGTTTTTTGTTTTGAGACAGTCTTGCTCTGTCACTCAGGCTGGAGTGCAATGGTGTGACCTCAGCTCACTGCAACCTCTGCCTTCCGGGTTCAATCGATTCTCTTGCCTCAGCCTCCTGAGTAGCTGGGATTACAGGTATGCACTACCACACCCGGATAATGATTGCATTTTTAATAGAGATGGGGTTTCACCATGTTGGCCAAGCTCATCTCGGACTCCTGACCTCAAGTGATCTGCCCATCTCAGCCTCCCAAAGTGCTGGGATTACAGACGTGAGCCATCATTCCTGGCAGACTCTGCATTTCTAATAAACTCCCAGGTGACACCCATGTGGTGAGTTCTTGGACCACACAGTGAGTAGCAAAGCTGTGGAGATAAGTCCAGAGATGGGGACAAGAGCTGTGGCCCAAACACTAATGAACACGGGAAGAAGAGGCCAGCCACCAGGCTGTTTCAATAATGTTCTAAGCCAGCCCCATCGAGAGCACTTACATGGAGTACCAGGGATTAAGACAGATGCCTCTAAAATTCCTACTGTCTCAGTTCAGAACGTTGGCTCCAGCGTTCCGTCCCCAGAAGATGGAGATAATAGCAATACCGACTTTTAGAGTTGATGTAAGGATTAAATGAGATCATTCATTTAAAGCATTGGCTCTGAGCATGTAGGAAGTCCTCAAAGACAGTTTTAAAGCACAAAAAAAAAATTTCAGAAGATGCTTTGGTTTTTGGAAGGAATGTCTAATTTATTAAAGTCTAGTTTTTCCTTACCTAGTATGATTTACCAAATTTGGGCTGGGTGCAATGGCTTATGGTTGTAATCCCAGCACTTTGGGGGGCCGAGGCTGGTGGATTGCTTGAGCCCAGGAGTTCAAGATCAGCCTGGGCAACATAGTGAGGCCTCATCTGTACAAAAAATGCAGAAATTAGCCAGACATGGTAGTGTGTACCTGTGATCCCAGCTACTCGGAAGGCTGGTATGGGAGGATCACTTGAGTCCTGGAGGGCGAGGCTGCAGTGAGCCGTGATCGTGCTACTGTGCTCCAGCCTGGGTGACAAAGTGCGACCTTGTTGAAAAAGAAAAAAAAGATTAACCAAATTTTAGCAGTAATTTTAAAGGGGCTTTTGGATGCTATCTGTTCCATTTACAAACTTAATAAAATACCTTCACATATTTAAAATATCATTTTATAAATTTAATATATTTCATTTTTAAATGCTATACTAACCCAACTGACTACTTTTTTCCAAGTAATTCTTATAAATCTAAGAGAAACTTAAGCATGTATAAAGTCAATATGATTTTTTTAACTTAAAATCACAAATCTAACTCAATTGTTAAATTATATTTTAGACTGGAATTAAAGGCTGACCAATATTCAAATAGGCCAAATTCTCAAACATTACACACACTTAAGGTACCAAATACACTCAAACTCTTTCACATCTAAAAATATTCATCCTGTGGGTTTGAGAATCTCCAATATTTCTATATTTAAGGATGAAAGAGCCTTACCACTAAGGAGATAATTATACCTTCCCAAGTAGTTTTGGGGGTCACCTTCTCAGACAATTGAGATTGCATAGTAACAGAATTATCGGCCACAATGTCAGCTGTATTCTTATCAGTGGCATTTATGGAACCCACTAAGCTCCTTTTTTAGATGCTCTTTGTCAGGGGCTCCATAAATTAAAAAAGGTGGTGTTCACACACAGTCCACGTCCCAATATTCTCAGTTCTCAGAGATTGGCAGCCCCGTCCTAGGCTACCAGAGCACATGACTGGATTTTGCATTTGTTGGCTTCTTGGGATATTTGAATATCCTTCTGTTTCCAGGCTCCAAAAAAACGTCGACTCTGAGGGCATACTACAATTCTGTTTATATTCTTTCTATTTTTTAGAGTCACACTTACCTAGACAAAGAGATGGCAGCCTTTGGAAATCTGGTTCTCCCTTGGGGTTTGGTTTAACTTTGTGGTCACCATTCCTAGGGACATGGGACATGCTCTGATAAATAAATGTTAGCTCTAATAATTACCATTGTTGACACTGATCATCTTAAAATGAAGGGAAGGGGACTCTCTGGAGGCCCCTGGGGACAAAGGAGGATGCTACACAGTGGCCCTCAGACTCCTTGGGTCCTGAGAATCTTTGGTTGCGTTTTTTCTGACATTTATGGTGCAGAGGAAAGAGCATTGGCTCAGGGGCAGGTCAGAGACTTTGAACGAGTAGCTTTTCCTCTCTGAGACTCAGTTTCCTTGTCTGTATGGTGGAGACTGTAGTATGTTAGTATATCCCTGGACAGGTTGTCAAGAGCAACTGATGAGATGGATGACATAGCATGGCCTCTGACACTTTGTAAGTGCTGCAAAAAGTCATATTCTTTTCCCTTCAATCCATATTCAACATAGCAGTGGATTACACACACACATGCACATGCACGCACACACACGCACACACACATAGACAGATGGCTCCTCAACTTTGATGGGGCTGTGCTCTGATAAACCTATCATAAATGGAAGATGTCCTAAGTTGAAATGCGTTTAATACACCTAACCTACCTAACATCATAGCTGAGCTTAGCCTGCCTTAAACATGTTCAGAGCACTTACTGTAGCCTACAGTTGAGCACAATCATCTAACACAAAGCTTATTTTATAATAAAGTGTCAGATATCTCATGTAACTTATTGAATACTATACTGAAAGTGAAAAACAGAATGGTTCCCAGCAGTGCTGGAGAATGTTGTACTGCGTATCGCTAGCCTGGGAAAAGATCAAAATTCAAAATTCAAAGTGTGTTTCTACTGAATGGGTATTGCTTTCACATGATCGTAAAGTAGAAAAATTGTAAATAAAGGACTGTTTGTTTACATATCTGTACTTCCATAATTATAGGACCAATCCAAGCCAACAGACCAGACATCCCTTTTTTTAGAAAACTACCCACATACACTACCCACCATGACTGCTGGCTGGGTGAGAACATCATGCTGGCAATGTGTGTAGGTTGGATGGGGTCTCCGGGGGTGGCAGCTGGCTGGCTTTAGGGAGCCAGCACCATCTGTCCATCATCTCTCCTTCACCCCACCTTGCGCCCACTCAACCCTCACTGCCTCCCCTGCAGCACCCTTCTCCTGGGGATCACACTGGCATCTCTAGAGGCATAGAAGGAGCACAGATGTTGGAGCCAGACAAACCTGTGTTTGAATTCCAGCTCTGCCGTTGCCTGGCTGGGGAGACCTAGGCAAGCCATTTCACCTCCTGGGCTTCTGTTTCCTCATCTGCAGAATGGGTACGACAGAACAACCCCCGCTTTATTAGGGTGACGTGAGTGTAAATGAAGTGTGCAACAGCATTTTGCAAATGGTAAAGCTCTGTACACATGTTCACTGTTAAGGACCATTGCAGTGTTAGAATGCCATTATTAAAATGACATTTTTCCTCCCCAGGTTTTCTGCCTGACAGATTTCTGAGGGTTAGCACAAATGCCTAATCTACTGCAAAACCTTTCATAGCCAGAGCGAAGCCTTCCCACATCCTCGTTCCCTCGGAACCCAGAACACTCCCTCGAGAGTTTGTGTGATGCTGTAATCCAGCTAGTGGTTTATAGGCACGGCTCCCCCACTGCATGGGGAACCTTGGACTGTAGCTTTCTCATTTCTGTCTCCCTGATGTACAGCAGGCCTGCCTCAATGGATACTAGTTTAGTGAAAGAATAATTAACTCACTAAGGACGTAGTAAAGCAAGCTGAGACCTAGTCTTCCAAGAATTTTTTCTCAAGATGCCTTCCCTTCCAAGCTCCTCCCTAGAGTCCACTGGCCCACCCACTGCCCCTGGCTGGCCAGCTCCCTCCCTCCTCATTTTATGCTGGGAACCAGATGTGTAGCTCCCGCTCCCCGTCTGAAGGATGAAATGCAGCATGAGAAATGTGTTTTCTTATTGTTTTAGGAAACTGAGCAGGGTGGGGGAGAGGGAGGAAGAAATGGAATCAGAGGCAACAATTTATCTTGTGTTAAAGGGACTGCAAGGATTCCGGGAAGTCAAGCACTGACTACCCACCCTCCCACCAGTGCAGACCCCTCCTTTATTTGGGATTAAGTAATTAGCCGGGACAGCTGCAGTCCACATGTGTCTGCCCTGTGTGGGAGGAGATGAGGCTCAATGGCTTGAAGGGAATTCTGATTCTGCTTGGGAACCCCTTGTCATTGTAGGAGCATGCAGGAAGACCAACTTCACCCGGGGTCACAGCTTCTCCTAAATCCCTCCCTGCCATCACAGCCTTTGCTGAGGTTTCCTAGGCATTGAGGTGCCTGGGGAGACACAGTAGGAAGGACACAGGCAGCTTTGGTTCTGCTATTGCTGGGTGGGCCACATGAAGCCTCTGTTTCTCTCTCTCAAAATAGGGTAAGGACAGAAATGCATGCCTCACATGGGCTGACTGGGTCCCATGACCTGGCCCATGACTTGCTAGGCTCAGAAACCAAATTTTGTCCTTACATTCAATAGGTCCTGCCTTTGAGGCCAATTCACATTGACAGAGACCTATAAGAAGCAGATGCACACAAGCCAGAAGGCTACTCTGTGGTTTATACAGAGAAATGTCACTGCCAGGTGGATGGAATGCCCACCTTGCCAGGTAGCACAGCAGAGATACAGGTCTAAATATGGGCTTTGCCTCTTACCTGTTGTGCAAATTTCTGTAAGTTGGAGCCTCAATCTTCTCTTCTGTGAAATGGGAAGAAAAATGATACCTGCCTGATAGGGCTGTTGTTGGGTAAAATGAACTGTGGTATATCAAGTGCTTAATGCTGGATGACAGTTAGAAAACACATCATAAAATATTAGCTTTTACTGTGATTATTAGTAGCAATTAAGCAAGATCTTAATTAAGCAGGGCTTTCACTCATCACTTGAGTAGATCTGAAAGGAGGAACAGTCCAATCTCCGTAGCCAAAATGCTCTCTTCCAGGATAAGAGAGCTAGGATAGGCACTGTCAAGATTTGCTTCTGGGAAAGCCATTCTTTCTGTTTCCATTGCTGACCAAATATCTGTAGACATCAGGCACAATGCAATGGCAAGTTTCTACTTGCTCAGTTACAGTTGCAATCTCGTCTTGCTGCAGGGAGGTTCCTCCTTAAAGGAGGATGATGAGTGATTTGGCTGTTCCCAAACTCCTTGCTCACATGGTCAGGGTCAGTCTCTGGTTGGGTCCCAGAAAATAAGATTAATCATAACAATGATATGAACAGTAACACTTGTCAAACATTTACTACACACCAGGCCACTATTCTAAGAGCTTCACATACATATATGACAAAACAATCTCTGAAGTAGGTTCTGTTGTTATTTCCATTTTGTAGATGAGGAAACTGAGCCCCAGAGAAGGTAAGTAACTTGGCCCAGTGTCCCACATTTGGTTAATTATGCCCACTGGTGTGGGATTTGTTGTACAGTAATGATAGCCTGGTACATATTGCATGGGTGGAAATATACCTGTTGGGTTCCTAGAAGTGCAAGGGCTGAGCTCAAATTTTGCTAAATTGCCTTCCATATACATTTTATCAATTTTCATCCCTACGAACAAAGCATGAGACTTCCTGTTTCTGTTATCAGAAAGAGGTGCTGATCCAAACGCCAAGAGAGGGTTCTTGGATCTCTCACAAGAAAGAATTCAAGGCAAGTCCGTAAAGTGAAAGCAAATTTATTAGGAAAGTAAAGGATTAGAAGAATGGCTACTCTATAGTAATAAAAGAACGCCCACTCTAAAGGAATAAAAGAATGGATACTCCAAAATGGACTGGTTGCCCATTTTTATGGTTATTTCTTGACGATATGCCAAACAAGGGTAGGATTATTCATGCCTCCCCTTTTTAGACCATATAGGGTAACTTCCTGATGTTGCAATGGCATTTGTAAACTGTCACGGCGCTGGTGGGAGTGTAGCAGAGGTCTACCAGAGGTCACTTTTGTTGCCATCTTGGTTTTGGTGGGTTTTAGCGGGTTTCTTTCCTGCAACCTGTTTTATCAGCAAGGTCTTTATGACCTGTATCTTGTACCAACCTCCTATCTCATCCTGTGTTTAGAATGCCTTAACCATCTGGGAATGCAGCCCAGTAGGTCTCAGGTCTCAGCCTCATTTTACCCATCTCCTATTCACGATGGAGTTGCTCTGGTTCACACACCTCTGACATTTCCACAATGGAATATTACCGAACAGAATTTTTCGAAGTGATGAAAAGCCACAGGTATTCTGCTGTAGCTTTTGCGTGTGTGTTTTCCTTCTTAATAAGACTGAAGATCTTATATGTCCAAGAGCCATTTTCATTTCCCTTTCTGTGAATTCTCCAATTGTGTTCTTTATCCCTTTTTAAAGCTGGGTCTTTGTTATTTTTTCATTAACTTTCAGTTCATCTTTAAAAAATTAGCCCTTTTTCTGAAATACGAATTAAAGAATATTTTCCTTGAACTCATCATTTGTCTATTCACTTCGTGTCTACTGTTTTTCAGGTAAGTTAAAACATTTTTATGTGGCTAAATATACCCATCTTTTCTCTTAGGGTTTCTGGGTTTTGTAGTTTGTGTCCTACTTACAAAGGTGTTTTGTTCACTTTAAGATTTATCTCTCTTTTCTAGTACATTTATGGTTTCATTGTTTATGTTTAAATTTGAGATCCATCTGGAATTTATTTTGGTGTATGGAGTGAGGTAAAGATCTAACTTAACATTTTCCCCAGATGGCTACTTCCTCAAATACAAAGAAATGGAAGTCTGTAGAGGCTGTGACTTATTTGGGTTCACACAAATCATAGGATTTACAATAATCCTGGATGATCCCTGTCATTCAGAGGCTGCAGTAATCAGACATGTCCACAAAATGATTTCCCAGGACCCAGCGAAGGGGACAGGCAATAGCTCCAGGAGTTTCCTGGGATGAGTGGGGGTTGGGGGGTGTGATTGGGAGGGGGCAGGCAAACGATGACTCCCCAGGGGATTAAACTTCCATAGAACATAATGACGACGAACATTTTTTGAATGTTTGAATACTTCCTGCAGCATCCTCAGTGTGTTACAGGTATTTGCACATTGAATCCTCACAACACCACTAGGAACTATTATTATTACAATGGTTGAGATTGAGGTTTGGAGAGAAGTGCCTTGCCCAGGCTCTTACTGTGGAGGGAGTGATCCTAGGCTCTGCTGCCTTATATAGAATGTGAGCAACAACAGCCCCCAGGAGACTGAGCCCAGAGCTTCTCAACAGGTGCAGTGGGGTGGGCTGAGCACTGGAGACCCTGCCCCCGCACTGGGGCACATCTGACTCTCCTGGGGCAAGGAGGATTCAGCACATGGTGAAACACATTCAGTGTTACAATGCTTGGAAAGGAATCTTCCCTTTGGAAGACAAATAAACAAAAACGCTGTATGTTTTTCATAATACAGATCATAGAACGGGTATGAGATTTTGATGTTGTCCCTGTGTATTGGTCAGGGTTCTCCAGAGGAGTACAGCCAATCAGATGTCTTTTCTCTCTCTGTCTGTGTGTGTGTGTGTGTGTGTGTGTGTGTGTGTGTGTATACATTTATTACAAGGAATTGGCCTACACAATTATGGAGGCAAGTCCCATGATCTTCAGGATGAATCTGAAAACTGAGGATCTGGGAGAGCCAAAGGTGGAGTTCTAGTACAAGTCTGAAGGTCTGAGAACCAGGAGAGCCAATGGTGTAGTTCCTATCTAAAAGCCTGCAGGCTTGAGACCCAGGAAGAACCAATGTTTCCCTGAAGTCCGAAGGCAGAAAATAGCCCATGTCCCGATTCAAAGGCAGTCAGACAGGAGGGATTCTCTCTCCTTACTTCGGTAAGGGTCAGCCTTTCTGTTCAATTCAGGCCTTTAACAGATTGCATGAGGCCCACTCACACAGGGGAGGGCAGTCTGCTTTACCCATTCCACTGATTTAAATGTTAATCTCATCCAAAAAGGCCCTCACAAAAGCACCCAGAATAAAATTTGATCAAGTATTTGGGGACCCTGTGGCTCAGTCAAGTTGACAGATAAAATTAATATCATACCCTGTTTAAGGGGCATAGATTTAAAAAAAATTAGTAAACACTGGTCCAGTCTCTTCAATTTGCACATGAGAACACTGAGATCTGAAGAGGTGCCCAAGGTCATGGGATGGGATTGGGGAGAATCCGAGCTTGGGGGTCAGGGAGGTTAGAGGTCAACACCATGTCCTAGTAACCGCATGACTTTGATCCAGGCCCACATCCCCTCTCAGGTGTGTTCCCTCAGGTAAAATGGGGAGAAGACCACCTAAATCTTAGGGTGGTACAAGGAGTGAGGTGTTCTAAATGATGAGATGGGCATAGCTTGCAAAGCGAGGTGGGTTCCGTTCTTCTTATTGTTAATCACAGGCAGAGGTAGGCTTGGAAGCTGGTCCAAGGACTCCTTATGGGTGCTCTGCCTGACCTTGGCAGACAGGTGTGGCTGTTTCTCTTTTTTGTCTCCCACCCTTGTTTAACTCCTCCCCACGGTAGCACCCCAGACCCTAGGGGAAGATGGGGTGAGGGCCCCCTCTTCTGCAGTGGTAGAGGGAAGAGGAGGGGAGGAGGAGCGCCAAGCCCAGGAGGAGATGGTCGGTGGGAGGTGGGGAACCTGCCTGGGAGCATCTCAGGAGCTGCAGCTCCTGTTTGGAAATACAGATTGCAGCAAATTTGTCGTCTCTGGAGAGAAATTGCATTTGGCAATTTCAATGTTTTTTGTGCTTTGATGCTCCTGTCTGTTTAAAGGGAGGGGAAAGAGAGTGGAGGGAATCAAACTGGGCCTCAGTGAGTGGAAAGAGGGGCTGAAAGTGAGTAGGAAAAACAACTGAGGGACTGAAAAAGGCTCCTCTCCCAGTCCTGGTGGGGAAGGTCTGACTTCTGAGATCTGTCCTTTGAGACTATCCTTCAGCCCTGGTCATGGCTGGGTGGTGGCCTGGGCATACAGCCATGTTCACTGAAACATCACCAGACCCAGACCCAGGGCCTGTCACTGTCCCTTTCTGGGGGCCTTGCCCATGGATGGGGACTTGGGCCAGAGGATGGAGTGAAATAATGTGTCAGGCTGGAAAGGCTCAAGCCCAGTGGTTGACCTTCTCCCAGTTGGTAGTTAAGAGCAGGTAGCAAACACTTCGGTAATAGCTCTTACTCTGTACCTGGCACTACTTTAGGGCTTTAGGTCTATCAACTCATTTGACCCTTACAGCAACTCTGAGGAGGGTCCTATTATTTCCCCCATTTTATGCATGGAAACTCTGAGGCACAGAGAGGTTAAGTGACTGACCTGTGATCACACAGGAAATTGGTGCAGGAACTCAAGCCTCTTGCTCAGGTTTGCTCCTAAGTCTAACCTGTGAGGTCAGTCCTGTCTGATCTTCCAAGACCAGGTGTAGGGGAAAGTAGGGGGTGGGGGAGGAAGTGACCAGGGGATTCTGAATCAAGGAGAATTTTTGGGGTCTGTCTGGTTAATCTTGGGGGCTTGCTGGAGCAATCAGAACAATCTGAGAGGTCCCAGGTTGATGTAGGGGGCACCCCAGCCCTCTGATCCTGCATAGGCAAAGGCTGGGAAGCTGGACTGTGATGAGGGACTTTGGACATCTTAAACAATCTTGGAGGCTTGTCTGAGGAAGGAGAAGAGACATCAGTGGGCGGAACACTAGCACCTTGGTTCATTCATTCATTCATCCCTTTGCTGTTTCATTGCAGGTCCTGTGCTGGGTGCTAGGGATACAGAAATGAACAAACCCAGTCCTGGCTCTGGAGTTGCTCACAGTCTTTGCAAGACACACTTGTAACAAGGTGTGATAAGGACTTTGATATTTGGAGGTACTAGGGGCCCTGGGAGCCCAGAAGAAGGGCATATAGCTGAGGCTGGTTTTCTAAGTGATGAGATGATGATTAGCGAAAGCTTCCTAGAAGAGGCGACCTCTGAGCTGATGTATTATAAGAAGCAGCTCTTCCACCAGAGGTTCTCAAGTTTGTTTGGTGGAATCCCCCTGGGGGCTTCCAAAAAAACCTGATAGCCGGGGCCACCCAGACCTATCAAATTGGAAATCTCTGCTGGTAATTCTGCTGTGCAGCCGGCACTGAGCGCTGCTGAGTTAGAGGAAGAAAGGTGGAGCAGGCCTTCCATGTTGATGGGGAAGTGGGTAATAGCTAAGACAAAGGATGACATGAAGGTGGGAAAGAGGCAGGCATGTTTAGGGGGCTGCAAGCCAGACCACAGGGATTGTGAAGCAGTGGACAGATGAAGCAGGAAGAGCTATGAGGGCTGCAAATTGGGGGAGCTTGGGCAGACCCTGCAACCCAGGTCCCAGCGGTCCTGGGCAGGAAGCCTCCATGCTGGTAGGCCACCCCATGCCCTGCACCCATCCTGCTGTGCTAGCCACCTCGGTAAGGGGCAGGAATTCAAGGAATACTTCCGTTCCCATAGCTGCCTTTCTGTGGAGTTGTCCGCCGTGCTGCCAGCAGTGTGCAGAGCCCCACCACTTGGAAGAGCGCTGGATCAGTCATAAAGAGCCCATGGCACTCAGAGGCAGCTCAGGGCTGCCAGAGCAGTGTGGAGGCCTCATGGGGTAGACTGAGTGTGTCTCATGGCCTGTCAGAGACCCTGGGTCCTGGGAGCACCCTTGGAGGGACCCAGTGACTCACAAGGCAGCCCAGAGCACAGGGCTACTGAGAAGCAGAGGCAAGATCCTGGGGTCTTGGGAGGAGGATGGAAAGGAGCTGAGCTGACTGCTGTGTGCCCTGGTCCATGAGGTGTTTTTCATGTGGCAAAGGCCCTCTGGGTGCCAGGCTCTCTGCTAAGTCCTGTCTTTGAGAAGGCTCTGTCTTATGGACTTCTGACGCCAGCCCTGAAATTACAGTGTGCTGGAGTCAGATCTGAAGTCCAATCCCAGGGCTGGCTGCTGCAATTTCTCCCTGACCATGGGCAAAGGACCTCTCTTCCATGGGCTTCAACTGCTGTCTTGGTAAAATGGGGCTCAGAGTCCTGAAAACCTTACAGAGTTTTTGGATTGAAATGGCATGTACGAAATGTTCAGCACACAGTTCAGGATCAGCCACTGATTCCTCTCCAATTCTTTTCTCTGCTTGACGCCGGCTTTCCCCAAGCCATTAGTCCCTGGGATTAAAGAACTCTGGGTTCTTACAGCTGTGCCTTCTGAAAAGTGATCTCAGACAACTCTGGACCCTGTCTGGATGGTTCAGAGTGGTCTTTATCCCTTTTTGCTTCTCAGGGCAGAGTTGTGGCCCCACTCCTTTGCCCTGGTCCTGCCCAGCCCAAGCCCACTGGCCCTCCTCTCCACACAGGACGCCCAGTCATCTGGACACCTGAGTACCTTGTGACTGAGGCTCTCCCCAGTGCTTTCCAGGGTTCTGGCCCTGGGAGATGACCCTGGGGGATGTGTGAGGTGTGGATTTCTAGGCGAGAGCAGCTGGTGCTCTTGGTGATTTAGGAAGGATTCAGGAGAGATGCTTGTTGCTAGGTGACCAGCAGGGGCCAGTTGGAAGAGGTGAAGCAGGACTGCAGTGGGGAACCCAGTCCCTTTTCTTGTTCACTTCTGGGTGAATTCCTGTGCCCTTGAGGGTCCTGTTCTCCTTCTCTTCTCCCTTCCCTTCTCCCCTCCTCCAGTGCCATAGGGACCAGAAGTATGCAGGGATGGAACAAAATCCCAGATTGTTGTCTAGAGATTTTAATTTTCTTCCCTTTTAGTAATATTTTCAGTATGCGTTGTGTGTGTGAGTGGGCGTGTGTGTGCGTGCATGTGTGTGTGTCTGAGTGTATAAGAAGAGAGCTCACAGAGGGGTGGCCGTGGTGACTGCTTCCCCATAGTGCATGCTTGTCACGTGCCGGGAACTTGCTACATCCTTTTACATAACTCAGCTCCATCAGCTCCCTGAATCCTCCTAGCCACCCTGGGAGGTAAGCTATCATACCCTCTTTTCAGATAAAATGAATAGGCTCAGAGAATAAATGTTTGTCTGAGGGGCCTTAGCCAGGAAGTGGGAGATTGGGGATTTGAACTGTGGTCTACTTGTACGCTTCAGCACTAAGTACTGTTCTGTCAAGGGTTCCCTGGCTTGGTGAAACCATTCCCAGCCTCAGGACAAAGCTGCATGCAGGAACAGTGCCCCAGCCTAGGACTCAGCAGGCTTGAAATCTGGTTTCAAGTTTGTTCCCAGTGACTCACTCTTTGACCCTAGCCAGTCCCTTGTCTTCTCTGTCCTAAATGTGAATGTCCCCGTTGAACTGAGCCCCATGGTTCTTCCTAAAAAGGAGTCCAGGTCCCCATGCATAGCCTGACTCCTGTAGATATGGGGGCTCCAAGTCAAGAGCAGGCCAGCTCTTGGGGTCCCCCACGGAGCCAGGAAGAAGTCCACACTTCCCGTCTGCTTAGTGGTTCCTGGACTCAGGCAGACAGATTTAGTGTGGTTGATGCAAGGGGTCTCAGAGCTCGAGTCCACAGTGAGCCCAACACTCTGGTGAGGTGTCGGAGATGCAGACAGGGAGCTGACTTGTTTATACATCACTGTGTGCACCAGTGACCCCCATCATCAATCCGTGGGGACATCTTCTCGCTGCTTCTTCTAATGAAGGGTCAGGGGCTTTGACCTGGAATCCAGAGCTCTAAGTCATGAAGAGTTTGACTGTTGGATAGAGGAACCTGAATATTGGAGGGCCCAGCAGGAAATCCCTCAACTGGCCAACAGTTCATTGGTGGTATCTGGTTACTGATCATTCTTACTCTGCACAGACCTACTGTGTGTCAGGAGCTTTATACACAATCCAAGAATCACTGCATCAGTTGGCTGAGTTTGGAACTCAGTCAAGTCCATCCCTAGAAGGACTTGCTTTTGAATATGTATGTACTTGGCTTTGTGTTAAAGCCTTCAGAAGTCATGTCCCCTTTCAATCTTTACAAACACCAAATGACGCAAGAATTATTTCCCTTCCTTTACAGATGAGGAAACTGAGATGGCTCAGGGAGGAAGTGGTAGAGCTGGGATTCAAACCCAGGGCAAAGCCAATAAGAAACTGCCTAGCCAAGCCCCCGGGCTGGCTTGGCTGGCAAGGAGTGAGCGGACTCCAGTCCCCGCTCAAACTAGCTTTTAAGTGCTGGTTAGCAGTTTTCCTGGTTGGTGTGGGCCCACGCTCCTTGCTACAGACATGTTCTAATTAAGCAAAAGAGCAGTGGGCATAAGGTCTTTCTGGGAAAGGGGCTTTGGGCTGAAGGAAGCAGAGACATTTGTCTTAAGGAGATGCTCATGCTCTTCACATTGCTGCCCTTGGCCTGGAGTTCCTCCCGTCCCACTGGTTCCTTTCCAGTACTTGCTCTGCCCTGTCTCTCCCCTCCAGGCTGCCCTAAGGTCACGACACTGTGTCCATTCACTCATATCCTTCTACTCTGGACTGACCAGGACTGGAGCATTGGGACCTGGTCTTCAGTTGCAGCAGGAGGGATTCTGGTTGGATCCCAGGAAGTACTTCTAGGTAATGGGGGGTTGTGGGAGAGTGGAGGATGGAGGTGGGAGGGGATTTCTTAAGGCCCAGAGCCAGCAGGAGGGACAGTGAAAGGGGTGCAGGTGGTGGAGGCTGGCACATGCCTTCTGATCTTGCGCTAGGGGAGGGCTCTGACTCAGGAGTTATCTCTGCTACTCCCCGCCCAACAAATCCCACCTCCAAATGCTGCACCACGAGCCTCTCCACCCTCCTCCCCGACCCCATGCTCTGAATTTGCTCCTGACAGCCTTTTAAATAATGGATTTCTCCCAGCCTCAGCATTTGGGGGTGAAGCTCAGGATCCCAGAGATTCCCAGCAAAGAGATTCTGATACTCCCAGCCTTGGTCCTCCCTCTCATTCTGGCAAAAGGATTTCAGATTTTCTGAGCACAGCAGCCTCCTCCTCTGGCTGCCTGTTGGGGGCAGCCTTACCCCACGCACCCTCTGCAGAGCCTGGTGGCGGCCAGTTGCACTGAGGGTGAGGTGGGGGTGCCAGGAGGAAGAGGGAGAAGGGCTGGGCCCCTCCTCTCCTCTCCTGACCCCATGGGAAGGGAGATGTCATGGCCTGATGAGGGTGGCCAGGGGTACAGCTAGGGTGCGGGGCATGTGGGTGGGCATCCAGGAGTGCTGAGACCCCACTCAGGCTGCTGCAGTGGAGGGATCCTCACCCATGTCTGAAGCTCTCCAGTGCCAGGCTGTGGCCACACAAGCCTCCCCTCAGCAGGGCCCTAGGGGTGCCCTGGGCAGGAGTTTGGAAGTGGGAGTGGGGTGGGGAGGTGGGGAACTGAGCAGATGGCTGCCTGGGTGGGGAGAGAGGGAGGCACTGTGTCAGGAAGTGCAGTGCAGGCAGGGTGTGACCCTGTGCAGCTTCATCCTGGGGTCACCTCAGCACCCACCCACAAGATGTCTGGTCACCGTTGCCCAGAAATGCATGGGGGTGGTGAGGGCTTTGGGCTTAGGAAGACAAGGCTGGGGTGGAGTGGAAGTAATAGGAAAAGGGAATCAGAAGACTTGACTCAAATCCCTTCGGCAAGGAGGCCTTAGGCTTTCTGGCCCTCAGTCTCCTGGCAATGAGAAGGCCTGGCCCCTGAGGCTGCTGTGTTGAATGTAAAGATGAGGAAAGTGCTTGACACACAGTAGGTGTCCATCAGGGGCAGCTGCCTCTGGCCACCTTGTCTGGAGAAGTGGACTTTCTCAAGCTACAGCTCTAGAGAGGCAGCAAGCCCCATGTCGAGCGCATAGCCTGGAGCCACAGTGCTCTCAGCTTTACAAGCCTGGCTCAGCACACACCCTCTATGTGTCCCCA